>NC_065445.1:46286505-46629099 GCF_917563875.1 Diabrotica virgifera virgifera | reverse complement strand
AGTCGTAAAGCAAGTGTATCTTGCTTGGTAAACCAATAAACTAAAATTTTAGAACCCGAAATTTCGTTATACAGTACCACGACCAGATCTCATCGTGACGTAACAGCAGTGGTCTCATCCTCACCTAATTAGCAGTGACAAATGGCTTACGGAACCGATTTACCTGGTACTTTAAATTCAATACCACGCTCAGGCGTGCCCGAAATCGAAGCGAAGTTATGTTTCTTCTTCTTCTTATTTATTCTTAATTAGTTGGTTAATAGCATTTAACAATAATTAAAAGAAATACACAAATTGCGGTGATGTATCAGACCACGCAATATCGAACTTTCTCTTACCAACATTGTTTTTGTTATATCGGGTCTTTTTCAATAATAAATCAGTTGAGGTGTGCTCTGGGTGGTCTGTGGGTCATATGCAAGGATACCCATATATTTTTTCCTTAAATAAAGTTACGTGTGACTCTTTTATGTACGATCGAATAAAGATATTTGTTTTTTAAATAAAACTGCAAAATATTACGGCTATAAAAAGACGATGAATATTACATGAATATTTGTATTCTTTCTGTAACGGTACACAAAAGAAATAAAGGATGCAGATATTCATATCAGTAAATTTTGGCAATAAATTACCTAATAAAAATGTTTTTATTGTTTTGAAATATAAAACCTCGGCGTATAGAATACTTCTTACTGCAATCAAAATATTTCTTCTATTGAACACCCAAGTAGTAGAATGAATTACAACATAAATAAATAATAATTAATTCCTTTATTTCAACCTAATGACAGAACATATAGAAATAACCATAAATATTGACTGGTGATAAAAAAATATATTTATACTAAAAACCAACCAATACGAGTTAAAACTAAATAGTTTTTTTTTTATATTTAGCTAATGCCTCGACAACTAATAGCCATTGGCATGGTAGGTACGGTGAATTTTTGCAGTTATTTACCTATACTAAATTTACAATCAAGATGCAGTAGAAATAAACAAACCAAGACACGTTAAATGCTACTAGGAGCATTCCTAAATCATAATTTGCAATGTATAAACTTTGGAAATCATAATTTGGGATTTACAATGTATATACATTGTAAATTATGATTCGGGAGTGCTCCTAGTAGCGTTTAACGTGTCTTGTTTTGTTTATTTCTACTGCATCTTGATTGTAAATATAGTATAGTGTCATGTGTAGTGTGTGTGTTAAGTAAGTGTCTTGTTACTTTGCAAAGTCGACGTCATTGTCTTTGCAAAGAGACGCTAATAATTGTATCCGAACTTCTGCGGTCACTCCGGTGAAAACTAACTAAATTGTTATTTTCCTACCTAGTGCGGAAAGTAATACTTTCCCGCACGAGACTGCCGTTGACCCGAACGACGCGATAGCGGAGTTCGGGCAAGCAATCGAGTGCGGGGAAGACACTTTCCGCATGAGTTAGGAACAATATTTTTTCTATGGCCGTACGTTTGAAAAGAAGCCACAACAAATAGATTTATATTAATTTTTTTTAGGAGTGAAAATACACAAATTAAATCTTTTGACAAGGTTGTCAAAAATAAACGTTCAATATAATTGGTTACCATGACGACGATATTGGTTTACATGACGACGATTCAAAATCATTGTTATTGTCTACTGATTTGACTTTTGAATATTATGTCAAAATAATTTTATTTCATCGAACTATCGCGTTAATTTCATTAAAACATGAACACAATAAGGTAAATTTGAAATAAATTAGTAAATAATATCTAAATAATAGTTTATTGCATGTATTGTATTATATTATAATGCCATATTACAAGGTATTCTACTTTCCCGCACGGTGTTCGGAAAAGTGCAACTTTCGGAAACGAAATGCGTGCGGGAAAGTGGCTGTTTTAGCACGGCCGTAGAAGAAAACTTTTTCTACGGCCGGGCTAAAACAGCCACTTTCCGCACGCATTTCCTCTCCGAAAGTTGCACTTTCCCGCACTAGGGCGAGAAAGTAGAATACCTTGTAATAGGGCTTTATAGTATATTATAGTACATGCAATAAACTAATATTTAGATATTCTTTGCTAATTTTATCTGATTGTGTTCATGTTTTAATGAAATTAAGGCGATTATTTCATTCATAGTAATTTTTGATAATTTCCCGCCGTTAAGTATTCTACATCAGATACCCTTCGTTGCTACGCAAAAATACATCCAGCGACATTAATGACAATTAATGTTTTACTATTTGTCACAGAGATCACCCAAGAAACAGGTTAAGCAAATATGCAGGCGAAGATATCAATATAATATTACTTAAAATTATTTAAAAAGATAGTTTTATTCATAAAATAATCTTATTGAATTACTATCGAGCTCTTAATTATCGATTTGTTTTGACATAATATCACTCCCCTTCGGGTCGTGAAATTAAAACTGTCAAAGTATCACTAAATTGATAATTTTATAGCTCTCGAGTAATTACTACTGAAAATTTGTTGAAATAGAATTATTTTGACATAATATTTAAAGGTCAAATCAGTAGACAATAACAATGGTTTTGGATCGTCATCATGGCAACCAATTTTATTTTATTGAAAATTCCACACCTGTAATTTTGAACCAATCAAAATACGTTATTTTGACAGATCACCATGGCAACGGAGGTATTTTATCGGAAATTTTTTGCTCGTGGGGTACCCAACAGCGAATTATAGTGGAAATTTTTTGACGTTTACAATAAGAACATTTTTGACAGACTGGTTTTTATTTGTTTACATAATTTAGTTTTGATTCATTTTCTATCACTTGTAGTTACTCAAAACTTATGTAAAATTGAAGAATATACTATTTTCTATCTTGAAATGGTATTCCTATGCAACTACAATGAGTAGAAATTACGAATTTGAAAGCCTAAATAATTGCTGACAAAGCTATGGCGCGCTATTAATCTGTTCATGCAGCTTTGGATTTTCAAATGCAAATTTGGTGTGGAATTTTCTTACCGAATACCACGCGAAGTCAAATTAATATCCGGAAATTTTTTTTGATCATGAATATTTTTAAAAAATTTCCCTCGTCTGCGACTCGGGAAATTTTCAAAATATTCATGATCTCAAAAAAATTTCCGGAAATAATTTGACCTCTAGTGGTATTACTAGTGAAAATTTGGTTTTGACAACCTTGTCAGAGAACTTATCGAACAATTCATGGATCAGCTTGCATCAGTGATACATTTGCAAAGTTCCGTAAACTGTTCATTTTTTACATTTAATATTACCAACAATAAGTAAAGACGTTATTGATTTTATAATATTTTTAATTTGAATACATTTTTATATGACGTACTCTTGTATGTTGTATTTACTCGTAAATAAAAATTGATATAACTCTATTTGTTGTGGCTTTTTTCCAAACGTACGTCCGTAGAACAAATATTGTTCCTAACTCATGCGGAAAATGTCTTTTCCGCACTCGTCTGCTTGCTCGTCCTCCGCTATCGCGTCGTTCGGGTCAACGGCAGTCTCGTGCGGGAAAGTATCGCTTTCCGCACTAGTTTTTTTTTCAGATATTATTTACTAATTTATTTAAAATTTATCTTATTGTGTTCAGGTTTTAATGAAATTATATTGATGAAACAAAATAATTTTGACATAATATTCAAAAGTCAAATCAGTAGAGAATAACAATGGTTTTATTATTTTTTTATTACCAGTCATATAAACCCAAATAAACAATGGTTTTGAATCGTCGTCATGGTACCAATTATATTGAAAGTTTGGTTTTGACAACCTTGTCAAAAGAAGTAATATGTGTATTTTTACTCCTTAAAAAATTTATATAACTCTATTTGTTGTGGCTTTTTTCCAAACGTACGGCCCTAGAAAAAATATTGTTCTTTACTCATGCGGAAGGTGTCTTCCCGGCACTCGATTGCTTGCCAGAACTCCGCTATCGCGTCGTTGGTGTCAACGGCAGTCTCGTGCGGGAAAGTATCACTTTCCTCACTAGTTAGGAAAATAACTATTGTAATCCAGCCGGGTTGGACGAAATAAAGGCCTAAGCCAGAGAACAACAACCCCTAAACTTCCAAGCCGAGCTACCGCAAATTTTATTGTTCTAACCTTTAGGGGAATTTATTAGGTATTAGTGTAAATTTAAAATGGCAACCGAATTATCCGCCGCGTTAGCCGCCATCTTGAATTAAAAGGGTGACCGTTTTTGCCCAATATTTCCGCCATTTTAAACTTTTCGACAAAAATGGTAAGGACTGAAATTGTTTCAAATACTGAAATATGTTTCAATTTCCTACAATTTTCTTTTTACAAATTTTTCGTTTAGGCCACAGATGTTCCTAACACGGGTCCAATCACGAAAAGAAGGAAAGGACGACCCAGACAAAGATGGTTGAATAGCATACAGGAAGATCTCAGAAAAGAGGGAATCGGTGGTTCGGAAGAAAGAGCAAAAATGGAAGGATGGAGAAGAATAGTGAGTAATTTAGTTTGCAAAGGGCATGATTGGACAATAAGCCACCCCATTTGATATTATTTAATATGTATACATTATACATAGTAGGAAAAATGAAAGATTACCCATGAGCGATCATATTAATCACATCTTTCCTATGCTCCAGAAAGTAATGAACCAGTACCGTAAAGAACAATTTATATAATTATTACATGTACTTGGGCTGGCCAATTTTTTTGTGACACGGTGACATGAAAATACAACGTGTTTTGTATGTTCGTTCATGGGTAGTCTTTCATTTTTCCTACTGTAGAGTGTTATTAGGTATTATATTTGATAATATAAATACATATAATGTATTAATAATATGAAGACCTCGTTGGTCCAAGATGGTTGTTATGGTTCTCGTTTAGAGTCTCACCATGTACCCGGAGGTATTCTTATAACATCGGCGCTTAGCCTATCCAATTTCACAATACTGTAATGTAGATTGAATTATAAGTACAACCATTGTTTGGTTTTGGGACTAGTTAGCAAGTATATACGAATTCACTGACAATGGACTGATAGGTCCGAAAACGTTCTGAATGAACCTATTTTATTTAATCAAATGGGATTTTAAATTTTTTATTAAATATACCTTCTACATAGAAGCGGTTTTACTTTATGTTACGAGTTTTTTAACTATATGGTATGGGAACTATCCCTTTTAGTTTATATAATGTATTTAATTGTATTTTAGCCCTAGGCCTTCGAGGTCTGTTAAGCTTTGTAAATAATAGAAGAAGATAATGCAGAAGATATATGGACCACATCGTCGCAACCGTAGGTGTTGGGCTAGTAGAATATTGGAAAGATCAACTCATGAAGACATGATAATATCACGATCTCTGCAACAGGTTAATAACTAAAATGAAGACTTACCTGTAGATAAGCCTAAATTTACACTATGGGCGGAAAAGGATAAAGTTATATAAGATAATGAACAAAGTAGAAAAAGACTTTCATATTTTTGTTATAATATGTTTCCTTTATAAACCTAAAACTTTTAGCAAAAAACTAAATTATCGATTTTTAACCCTTAACTGGGGAGATGCCCAGTTCGAATTGGCCAAGACAGTAACCAAACTAGTGCTGACAAGTTATTTATTCATGCACCCCTTCGCCTCCACCAGTAACTTCCTAACATTAGGTGTGTATGTACTTACTACTGCTCAGTCGCTATTTGTTTCTCAATACTTTCACGTTAATTTATGGTAGTTGGGGTCAGTTCGAGCCCATATCCCTGATAACAGTTACGTTTTTTTACCAGAGAGTATGTAAAATTAATGGCTGGACATATTTTAGAACCAACGGATCTGGATTTTGAGGAGATATTGAGTAAAAAACTGATGGATAGTGGTGCTGAGGACAGTGAAAAGGAAAACTTTCCAGATGAGGACTGGATTCTCAGCAATCATAAAGCGAAGCTCAGATTTGAGCGAAGACGAAGCAAGTGATGTTGAACCAACTGAAGATTTTTTAGATTCAGATATTTAGTCAGGATATTTTCGTAAGAAAAATCATTAAAATCATCAATTAAAATTGGGCTAAAAAAAACTCCAGCTGCTAATGTTAGAACACGAGCTGATAATCTTATTATGCGTTTACTGGGAGCATGTAATGAGGCAAGGACTTTAGGAGATGCGGATGGCCCCTCGAAGTGTGGCGACTATTTTTAGATACTTCTTCTTCTTCTTATGATGCTGCCTTCTTTAGTGAAGGTTAGCAACTACACAAATCTGTCTCTTTCCAGTGCGGCTCTAAACATGAATATTAAATCAAGGCCGGTCCAGTCTCTGATGTTTCTAAGCCATAAAATCTGGCGCCTACCGGGACCCCGTTTTCCTTCAACCTTGCCTTTGATGATCAGTTGCGGGAGCCGGTACTTTTCGTTTCGCATTATGTGTCCCAGTTAGCAAACTTTTCCAACTTTGATGATCTGCAGCAATTCCCTATCTGTACCTATTCTCCTCTACTTGAAATGTGGGTCTACCGGAGAATGTTGCGCATACCATGGACCGCACATCGCACAAATAATTCAATATTAGCCGAACTTAACATAAAAACTAGACTCAGCACAACTATCAACCAAAATATACTGAGATATTTTGGACATATAACTAGAAGAAGAGAAGGCATGGAACGAATTATAGTTGAAGGCAACGTACAGGGCAGAAGATCCAGAGGAAGATCTCCATTACGATGGTCGGACCAAATAAAGGACATGACCGGTTACTCATTCTCCGAAGCAAAACAACACGCACAGGAGAGAGAGAACTGGACAAAAATAGTCAAACGACTTACATGACGCCACTACATCCTTACGAAGGAGAACAGATAGAGGAGGAGGACCTATTCTCCTCATAACATTTTCGTTGGTGGTGTGGGTTGTCCAAGGTATATTCAAGACCCCTCCTATAAAACCAGACTCCAATTAAAGCCAGAGTTCAAATGCTTCTAACTTATTCATCAGCGTTATGTTGAGTGTCCAGGTCAGGTAAATCGTTCCATACAAAAATGTTGACCATACATAGCGCTACAGAAAACGACATCTAAGGCTGATATTAATGCTGCTGTTACAAAATAAGCTTTTCATTTTGATACAAACTTGTCGGCCTATCTCTATTCTCACTCTTACATCTTGTTCGTTCAGATACACTTAAATCTGGCAAGGAATCCCTTTGTCTTTTTTTCCACAGACGGTTTCGGACATGACATTGTTCGGGGTAGTATTTACATTTACAGTACTACCTACATTTCCAGAAATGCACATATTAGATCCTAGTACACACACAGCAAAATTTGCAATTGTTTTTAAACATCTTTTCACATAATTTATTTTTATTTGGGGTCAAAGTGAACGTAAGTCTCTTATATTTTAGAAACATTTTACCTCCCCAGTTAAGGGTTAATGTAGATATAATTATATTTTCCATGAAACACCAGCAATTTATGCCCAAATGTCTTAAGGCATTGTATACATTTACGTTGTAAATGATACGCATGAGATATTAAATTAAACGAAAGACAAACCGATAATGGAATGTGGTTTGAACAATTGAAATGGCCCCGGCTGATAACAGGTGAGTGTCTTATTTATTGCAAAGATGCAGAAATGTTCCAGATAGTGACTTGATTGATAAATTAAATGTTACTATAAATGCAGATTTGTTGGAAAACGTGTGGGTGAAGTTCGAGTCACCCAAGTGTCACTGCTTGTATTATTGTCAGAGGCGGTGCAGAACATTTATTATTAACTGATTACATCTTTATTATAATACGAAGTGAAACTTTTATTGCCATGAAATTTTATGGTGCGTTTTTTAAGAAACAAAGAGATTTTATCTATTTTCACAAAATAAATGAAAAATCAAAGTATAAAAGAAACAGATCAGCCAGGAAATGGGTTGCAATGCACAATATTAAACTATTGCTAAACAGGTTTTGTACTATCTTTGTAACAAGCAGATAGATACATATATACATACTGTTGCGGTTTGCTCAAATGTATGTTTATAATATTTATTTTAAACTTCTCTCTCTACTTGGACTTATACAGGGTGTAACAAAAATACAGGTCATAAATTAAATCACATATTCTGGGACCAAAAATAGTTCGAATGAACCTAACTTACCTTAGTACAAATATGCACAAAAAAAAAGGTATAGCCCTTTGAAGTTACAAAATGAAAATCGATTTTTTCGAATATATCTAAAACTATTAGAGATTTTTTATTGAAAATGGATATGTGGCATTCTTATGGCAGGAGCATCTTAAAGAAAAATTATAGTGAAATTTGTGCTCCCCATAAAAATTTTATGGGGGTTTTGTTCCCTTAAACCCCCACAAACTTTTCTGTACGTTCCAATTAAATTATTATTGTGGTACCATTAGTTAAATTCAATATTTTTAAAACTTTTTTGGCTCTCAGTATTTTTTCGATAAGGCAGTTTTTATCGAGTTGCGGCTTCTTTTTTAATATGTTTACATAAAAATTTTATGGGGGTTTTGTTCCTTTAAATTCCCCAAATGTTTGTCTACGCTCCAATTAAACTATTACTGCGATACCATTAGTTAAACAAAATGTTTTTAAAACTTTTTTGCCTCTTTGTATTTTTTCGAGAAGGCAACTTTTATCGAGATATGACTTCTTTTTTAACACGGTTCAAAATATACCTAAAAATGTAAATCATACATAAATTTTTATATTATTATCAAGTCTCCATAATCGTACTTAACCATATACAAATATGTGGTGGATTTGACAAATATTCAAAATATCTCTGACTGATAAAAACTGACTTTTCGAAAAAGTACTAAGAGCCAAAAAAGTTTTAAAAATATTTTGTTTAAGTAATGGTACTACAATAATAATTTAATTGGAACGTACACAAAACTTTGGGGGGCTTAAAGGAACTAAACCCCCATAAAATTTTTATAGGGTGTCCAAATTTCACTATAATATTTTCTTAAGATGCTACTGTCATAAGAATGCCATATATCCATTTTCAATAAAAAATCTTTAATAGTTTTCGATATATTGGAAAAAATCGATTTTCATTTTGTAACTTCAAAGGGTTGTAACTTTTTTATATACACATTTGTACTAAGGTAAGTTAAGTTCAATCAAACTATTTTTGGTCCCAGAATATGTGATTAAATTTATGACCTGTATTTTCGTTACACCCTGTATATATTTTTTTAAACAAATTAATATGATACCTCTGGGCTCTTTTACTAATTAAAACAAAACGTGGCTTCAAAGTATTTTTTGCTAGTTGCCTTTGAGGAAAGGGAGAGACAACAGGAAAATAAATTTACAGCAAAATTATAAAATTATAAAGCAAATGTTATATTTTAAAACCAATCAAATATTAAAAGTAAAAAGATTAAACAAACATATACCGTATAAAATGGATTATTAATAAAAATGGATTAAACTTATATCGAAGTCAAAGTTTCCTTGATTTTTGTGATTCACGATAAATTATAATTTATTTTAATTCTCGATAAAAAATCAACAAAACGAATAACTCTAATTTAAATAGGGGGTCGTGATTAATAGTCTCTGTTTACTTAAATGACAAAACTAACTTTTGTCCACAAAATTTATGACTTCACCTCACTCTCCTTTGATTGTGCCTTGTCCACATTGCTCATATTTTCAGTTTCTCCAAATACTCCTGATAACCTCTCTGCTCCAAATCAGTGGCGTGCTGGAACTTTTCAAGCGGCCCGGTGATTTTATAGAAAAGCGGCCTCCCATCCTCATTTTACCTTCTATTATCAGAATGTTTTATTCGGTATTTAAAAAAAACAAAAAAAAAAACAAAAATATAAATTATTTTTGAATCAAACATAAAACTTTGAATTCAGTGATTTTTTTCTTAATTTGCTATATTTTTTCATTTAAGAATAATAAATTTTACAAATAATAATTGACATAATGTATGACAATATTGTATGCAGTACCTAAGGCAGAAAGCATAATTTCCTAAATCAATATAATATGAATTTGATGTAATTAAGGTACAAGTAAAATAAAATTGAGAATTTTTAAATTATGTATTAATTTGCATTTTAGTAAATCAATTAGGTATACAAGAGAGTACAAATACAAGTACAGTGCAAATACTTTAATTTAACAATATTTAAAATGTTAATACAACGCAATAATCTAAATATTCTTTTTCAATAATTTTCAATAATTTCCGCAGTAAACTAGATTTTTGAGCAAATTCGTCGATTATTTCATCATTTTTAAGCTCATACAAAGCTTCTTTTTCTATAGTCATTATCATAAAAGTGATCTTGCGTAAAAGTACTTCTTCGCCGATTTTTTATGTATTTCAATGTTGAAAAGCTTTTTTCGAAAGATACTTGTGTCACTGAAAGGGTTAATAAATGCTTAAATTAGACTATTTAAATTTGGATAAGCACGCACTGATATAAGTTGTACTTATGCAAAACAGCGTAACAGCAAGCTATACAATCTTTACACTTTTTAGTACCACACGGAGGTGAGGTTTTCAAGATATCAACATTGTCATTTGTTACTTCATGTTCATTATTACTTGGATTAATAATATCATCCTTTGTATTTTCAGCAAAATCCATGAGTTCTTCTCTAATTGCAGTCGCAAATATGGTAGGATAAAACTTTCTTAATTTTTCAGTAAATGATTTAAATGCCATCAAAGGTGTACCATTTTTTTATTGTATCAAAATTTCTAGGATGTAGAGTGCTTATATCATCATAAAACGGTTTGATTTGTCTTGATCAAGTCGTTTTTAGATACTTTCAATAATTCGGTCAAAAATGAGCAAGACGTTTTTCCATTTTTTAATTCTGCAGAGTACACACATGTTTGAAGGAAATTGTAAAACCATAAATATACTTGTATGTATGAAAATAAATAATATTATCTGTAGCAATCTATTTATGTATATAGACTATAGAATCTTACTCATTTACCATTTACTTAAACTGTATTTCACAATAAAAAAATTGATTTTTTTAAATGTTTTATTAATATTATTAGCAAAATTAACATCCGATTAGAAATTAAAAAAATATTTTTTGTTACATTGTGTAAAATTTTTTGTAAAAACCTCTTTGACCGGCCTCAAGAGGCCGCGGCCTCTCGGTGATTGCACCGATTCATTTATATGGCCAGCACGCCACTGCTCCAAATCTTAACTACATAAACAAACCCCTTCTCTTCAGACACAAGGATATCTCAACTAATCGACTTGGTCCAGTATAAAACTACACATATGTTTATTACTTACAGCATGTCAGTTATTTCTTCTGTCTGCTACCACAGTTCACAACATATACTTTTTTCAAAACTGTAGTGTTCTCGCCCAGTATTCAATTCACAATGATCTTTTCTCATCTCGAAAAACTCCATCCAATTATTAAATCCCCCTCTTCTTTTTTATTGAACCAATCAGGACGTATACCCATCCAAACAAATTTTACTGTCTTCTAAAAAATCCAACTTTCTACTATCAAATAATCTGTAAGGGTCGATTTCTCATACCTGCGGTAATCTATGGTTCAGTTGAACCAGGTTCACCGGTGATCTCCGGTTTTGTTTGGAATGCATTTCTCATTGCACGTTCATGTCAGTGCTCGTTCTATAGCTTTCGAGAAATGCCAATAGATGGCAAAAGGTAAAAAACTGTCGCCATTTTGAACTACCTTTTTTATGCTGTTTTTGAATAAAGTTAAATTTAAGTATTTATAGTCAAATAGTCATTTTAATAATTATAAATAAATATTATAAAAACAAAAATAATGTTATCGTTTATCGTTAGGCTTAATATCATAAAATAGGATATATTTATATTATGACAGCGTTTCGTGTTAATACAACGCATGCGTAGTCAATGAAATCATCTGAACTCGAGTTCTGAAATCTTTGAACGGCCGAATTCCACCGTTCAAGCATCGTTCAAGTTTAAACTGCCATCGGTTGAACGTGAATTGAGAAAGACGATTTTGACTTTAAACTGACGTTTACTAGAAGTTCAGGTTAAACTGGAGTTGAACTCGATATGAGAAATTGGCCCTAAGTCATTCTTAATAAAGACAAACTACATTTTCAATTTCTACAGAAGAAAGGATAATTACCTATCCCCCATGACCATTCACTAAACCTACTCTTTTGTATAATCCTTTTCACTGTTTCCTGGTATACCGTACAATAGAAAGTTCAACGTCAAATTTTTACAAAATGTCTATATAACTTAACGGTAGAAAAACAAATATATTGTTTCTTATTTTTTGGGAATGTTTTTAACCGAATAACATTCACTAATTCCGAAAAACACTTTCTACATCTAATGCTTAATCATATAATATACAGGGTGTTGCGATTTCTGTTGGTCGGTGATTTGATTTTTGTCTTAATATTTTGTCTATTTTATTTATAAAAATTAAGGAACCTTATTAATACATATACATACCTACAGAGTGTTCAGTAAAGAATAAGATATGTATTAAATGGAGATTACTTAGGATAAAATTGCCCAACTCGTCTAAATTTTACTTAGTCACAAGTTGATACTAACAGAGCTGTAGGCTGTCAAAGTCGGAAAAAATGACATTTTCTTTAACCCTTACACTCCAGGACGTCACAATTTTATGGAGCTTTTTTACACATGAAATATAAATCAAAGTTTTCTATTCATTTGTTTGTACTAATACTACACGATTGTGTTGGACATCTATTAGCAGTTTCATAGCAGTGGCGGCTGGTGGGGTAAAATTTTGGGTAGGCCAAGCCAGCAAATTACATATAGCTATGTGTAATCAGTGGCGGATCCAGAGGGAGGGGTCACGGGGTCATGCCCCCCCCCACCCAAATATTTGAAAACCCACTTATCCTATTGGTGGTAAGACTAAAAGTGACCTTGCATCAGAGAAAAGTAATCACCCTCAAGATCCATGACCCCCAAAAAAATAGCCGCCAGTGTGTGTAATACATATTTTTTTTTGTGTGAGAGTGGGAATCTTCTAAAGACCGTACCAGATGAATCGTACCTGGCGTTTGTTGGATTCAGAGTAAACGGAGTACATCCGAACGCAGTTCCCCGTTCCACCACTGGAGGCCTTGCCTCCGGATGAATCCGTGTTACAATGCCTACCAACTAAACCCACTCTCGGCTTACGCTCGTGGCACGTCTTTCCAGACCGTTCTCTCGCGCGCGCAGCCGCTCTTTTTCTGTTCTTTTCTTTTTCTCTCTGTTGCTAATATTGCTCTTGTATACCCCTGTTGTCTCTCTTTTTTTCTATAATCAGTAGACAGTGATGAAAGACGATTTTGCGTCATTGTATTTCGAAGAGACACCGAGAAGAGATGACTTTATTCGCTTTAAAGTGGAGAAGGTTCTTTCAACTGAAGCGCTTGTTGCAGGTATTCTAGCAAGTAAACAAAATAACTTTTTTCTCTCTGTTGCTAATATTGCTCTTGTATACCCCTGTTGTCTCTCTCTCTTTCTACAATCAGTAGAGAGTGATGAAAGACGATTTTGCGTCATTGTATTTCGAAGAGACACCGAGAAGAGATGACTTTATTCGCTTTAAAGTGGAGAAGGTTCTTTCAACTGAAGCGCTTGTTGCAGGTATTCTAGCAAGTAAACAAAATAACTTATAGCTTTCAGGAGAATTTCATTGGTTTCGTTGACAAACATACTTTAAATTAGTTCTAACAAACTCTTATCGTGAAAATTTTCACGATGAATAGCAGAAAAAATCATTTCCAGTTCAGTTTTTAATAAGGATTTATTAAAAAGTAGTTCATATGTATCCATCAATGAGTCCAAAGCTTTTTGTGGAAATTTAGCTCCATATTCTGTGTGAATCTTTTATTATCGGCCAATTCCAGAAATAAATTCCGTTTGTTTAAAAATATGTTACAATTATAGATTATGTTACAGTTACATATTTTTTATCATAATTTAAAAGAAAATTTATATTACAATTCGATAATTACGTTACACGTGGCAACGATGGTCGGCTAAGGCCCGGTCGTCTGGTGCCTAAACAGCAAGCATAACACGACAATATAAATCGCTGTCCGGCAAGTGACTTAACTTCAAACGCTTTTTGTACGGAGATCTTATGTGAGCGGGGTCGGCCGGCTCCGAACGGGCCTATTAATGATATTTAAAACGCCTGGATACGATTCAATGCTTTCTGTGATAATATGTAATTATATAACGTAGTTGTTTTAACGGAAGCTAATGTATTGAGTGATTTAGTACATTTAAAAGTTATTTACATGCATTAACATAATTTTTGAGGGGGTAGAGGGGGCTCCTTAGCTGTGGTGAAAGCAACCTCTCTAAGAGAAGGAACTCTGAAATCAAACCCTGGTCCTCCAAGGTGGGGGTTAAGGCATCGGGCTAACTCCTCGGTACTTGTAAAAAAAATGACTGAAGTGGGGTAGAGAGGACTCCTTAGCTGTGGAGAAAGCAACCTCTCTAAGAGAAGGAACTCTGAAATCAAACCCTGGTCCTCCAAGTTGGGGGTTAAGGCATCGGGCTAACTCCTCGATACTTGTAAAAACAAGCAAATGTTAAACGACCCAATAATCAGACTCGGATGAATGGACGGATCACTCGGCAACGAAAAAAGCGACGAAAAAGACTATGAATTTTGGAACATGGAACGTTCAAAGCCTCTCAAATAAAATGGATGAAGTTATATTAGAGCTAAAATACATGAAAATGGACATCGCAGTGGTGACAGAAACTAAGAGGAAAGGCCAAGGATCACAGAAATTGGGCTACTATGATCATTTTTATAGTGGAGTTCCAAAACACATAAGAGCTCAACAAGGAATATCGATCTTCATACGCAGAACATTAAGAAAGCACATAACATCGTGGGAAGGAATAAATGAAAGAATGATAAAGGTCAACATGAACATATATGGCTATAGAATAACTATTTTGGGAGTATATGGTGTAAACGAGGAAGCACTGGTAGCTAACAAAGATGAGTTCTATGAACATCTCAACGATGAAATCGTCAAAATAGGAAATGCCAGAGAAATTATATTATTAGGAGACCTAAATGGCAGAACAGGCAATAAAAAACAGGATGACGTAGTAGGCAGATACGGCGAGGAAGTACTCAACAATAATGGAACAAGAATAATTAACATCTGTAAACAGAACAATTTAAGAATTATGAACGGCTTCTTCCAGCATAGATGCATTCATAAATATACTCGGACCCAACCTACTATGAACCAGAAAAGTATAATTGATTATCTTTTGATAAAACAACGGAGTCGAATGAAAATTAACGATGTAAGGGTTTATAGAGGAGCAACATGCGGCAGTGACCATCATCTTCTAAAAGCGGAAGTACTGTTCCCCGGAATGAAATCTCAAAAAAATCTAAATCCACGAGAACAAGGAGGAAACAAATTGGCACCAAAAAAGAAATACAACCTAGAAAGCTTACAACAAACAAGCATAAGAACGTTATACGAAAAGCGACTGGACGAGAAACTGAAAGGACAATATACATTTATAAATACGGAACATCTTCATACACATATAACACAATGTATACACGAAGCTGCATATGAGGCATTGGGGGAGTACAAAGACAACATAAGAAATAAACCATACTGGTGGGACTTAGAAATAGCAACCGAAATAGACGAAAAGAGAGAAAAGTACCGGAAATATATGAGTACACAGAAAGATTCCGATAAGGTTTTATACAAAGAAGCACAAGCAAGAGTGCGGAAAAAAATCACACAGAAGAAAAACGAAACGTGGACAAACAAATGCAATCAACTTAACGCCTATATAGGGGGGACAAGAAACACAGAGAGCCGGAAATTCCTTAAAACGTTGAGAACAGATACCAAAAGGGATATAATAACACCGATTACTCTGGAAAAGTGGGATGGCTATTTCAAGCAGTTACTAGTAGAAAATAGAGAAGATTTTATTAAAAACGAAGATCACGAAAGTTTCAATGTAATTGTCAGTGGCTCACCGATTCGGTTAAGACTGGAAGAAGTACGAAATGCATGCAAATCCCTAAAAAATAGAAAAGCGTCAGGGCCTGGCGACATAGCACCAGAACTGCTCAAATACGGTAGCAACATCCTGTATGAATACCTAAGAGATCTATTTAATAGATGTATGAATGGCGAAGTCATACCAAAAGAATGGCAATTGTCTGTAATTTTTACAATACACAAGAAAGGCAGTAAAAATATATGCGATAATTACCGGGGAATATCTGTCACAAGCACCATCAGCAGAGTTTACGGAAAAATTATCAAAAATAAAATAGAAGAAGAATACAAGGACTTAGAGGCCGAAGAGCAAGCCGGTTTCCGCGCTGGCAGATCCACCACTGACCACCTATATTGTGTAACACAGTTAATAGACAAACAAATAGCCTACAATCAAGAACTGCATTTAGTGTACATAGACTTAAAAAAAGCATACGATACTGTACCACAAAGTAAACTTTGGGAAGCCCTCGAAAAAACTAACATCAGTCTGAACCTCATTAAAGCTGTAAAAAATCTATACCAACATAATATAGCAAAAGTTAAGCTAGGCAAGGAAATCTCGTCAGGATTTGAAGTGGATAAGGGTCTTAAACAGGGCTGCTGTCTATCGCCGACACTATTTAAAATATATTTAGAGCAAGTTTTGAAATCCTGGAAAAGGAAATGTAAGAATATGGGTATACCGCTAAATGATGATAACATGCTATACACTCTATGTTTTGCGGATGATCAGATTCTTATGGCCCAGGATTATCACGATATTGAATATATGACCCGAAAAATCATAGAAGAGTACCGGAACTGGGGTTTAGAAGTGAATACCAAGAAAACGGAATATATGTGCGTTGGAGGTATACAGCAGGATCTAGCGTTGGAAAATGAAATAACTATTAATCACTGTCAGGAATATAAATACTTGGGTCTTACAATTACACAAGATGGAACGTTGGACAAGAATATCCAAGAAAGGTGCACACAAGGAAGGAAAGCTATCGCATTATTGAACAAAATCCTATGGGACCAAAGTATCTCCAAAGAAAATAAACGTAACATCTATAACAGCATTGTTAAGAGCATTATAACATACAGCAGCGAAGTTTGGCCACTTAAAGAAAAATCCGAAAATATGCTCAGAACAACTGAAATGGACTTCTGGAGAACATCTGCTGGTATATCAAGAATACAAAAAATCAGAAATACAAGAATATTGGAGATAATGGATGTAAAGCATACAATAATGGACGATATAAAAACAAAGCAACTAAGATGGTTTGGCCACGTACAACGTATGGAAGAAGACAGATTACCCAAGCAAGTGCTACGATGGGCACCAAAAGGACGGCGGAAGAGAGGAAGACCTAGGAAAAGCTGGATAGAAGGAATCCATAGGGAAATCGGAGAAAGAGGCTTGAACGAAGACATGTGCTACGATCGAGAGCAATGGCGATTGGGAATCGGAAGACGTCGTAGAACGTTATGAACCGATTATATATATATATAACATAATTTTTGAATATATGTTTTTCAATTTTAAAGCTGTTAAAATTATTGGGTAGGCCCGGCCTATCCTGCCTACCCCCAAAAGCCGCCACTGTTTCATAGCACGTGGTTCATTTATATATTTAATTAAAAATTAAATAAACCTAACTATTTGTATCCAATAGAGCAACACCTCTGTAGTTTTCGCATGCCAATCTATGTCCCTTTTTGAATATGAGGCATAATAAAGGTTTGGTCTAATCTTTGGGCATGTTTTTACCTTCCAATATTCTCTTGTTTAGGCAGTACATTTTTTTCGTAGTTCTTCCTCTCCATTCTTTAGCATTTCCGCGGCTGTTTCATTTTCTCCTAGTATTTGTTTATTTGAGTGGTTTGATTTAATTTTACTTTTAATGTTTTCTTCACCAAACAGTTCTATTATCATGTCATTATTCTCTGTAAGGACACTTTCATTCTTATCTGTATATTGTCTATTAAGTAGTTCACTAAAATGTCTCCCTCGTATACCAATCACTGATTATTTTCACGGGTTAATGTTCCATGCTATTTTTTTTTAAATCGGCGACTTTATTTCTCTTTTTTGAAATCTTTCCTCATTTTCCTTCTTTGATATTTTATTTGTAGCTCTAGTCCATACAATCAGTATTATTTGTTAATATCAATTGCCTTAATCTTTTATTTTCCTCTGCTATTTTAAGGCATTCTTCATCAAACCAATTCTTTCCTGCTTCATTTGGCTCTTTTGCGGAATAATTTTATTATTTGCTTTAGTCATCGCCTCCTTTATATTTTGCCACTCTTACTCTATTCATAGTTTCTCTTTATCTTTCTGGGTTAGGATCAAGCCCTTTATTTAGTTCACTTTCTTCTTATTTCCATTTCTCTTAACGTTTGTATCATATCGATTTTTCCTCTTTAAAAAAGAGGAAAAATCGATTTTCTTATTTCTTGATCTTCTTGTACCATTCCACATACAGATATAGCTCTAAACAGAAAATGGTTCGAATCCATCTCGGCTCCTCTCATACTTCTTATAATTTTTATAAATTTTATGTGGTTTGTTTCCACCAATACGAGATCAATCTGGTTAACCTTCCATCCGTCAATAGACATCCAGTTTCCCTTGTATATTTCTATTCGTTCTAACTGGGTGCTCTTCAATAGCATTACAACCAACTCATTATAACCAATAATGATCGCATTGCTCTTTACTTGGGTCGTTTCCTTTATATCAGTCCAATCAGCCCTTATCGGTTTTTTGCTTTTTTTAATTTTTCATTCCCTCTATGCCTCTTTCATACATCTATGGTTATCTTGCTAAAGCTGATTTTTACTTCTTTTTCAGTTTTTTTTTTCTTCGATGGCTCATTATCTTATAATGCTCTGTATTTTCCTTTCTTTTTTATTCAAATCATGGTTTACATAAAGTTATAACTCTTTCAAACTTTGCAGTTTTAGTTTTTGTTTATTCTGCATTATTTTTCTTTTCTCGGAAACATCTTATTCTTCAGACCAGACATGTATATTCTGCCAGTTTTCGTACTGTATTAACTTATGTTGCAATGGTCAGGTGCAGGTTTATGCATTCTGTTATTTCCTCTTTTTTCTTTAGGATCTTCTAAGTCCTTTTTTAACTACAATGTTTTTTCTCACAATAAAATTATTATTAATTGTTATAAATGAAAACACCATATAATTTATGAAATGCGCTAATATGTAGGTATATAACAAAGTCTGTATTTATATATCACTCCTCCAACCTGTTTTAAATTACAGTCCTTTTCTAATTCAATAACGCACTGGTACTTTTTACAGGCGCCCAGACATGACTATGTATCAACGGACACACCTGTAGTATTGTTGGTTGTGTTGGATATACAATGGAGGTGTTCGCTTACTATTGTACAAATTTGAAAACAGAGGACCAACAATAATACTATTAATCATTCATGCGTGTTGTTTGGAACCCCGTTGACAATGTCGAATAGAGTTTAGGTGCGTTTGGGATGGTCTAGACTTCGCACCGGTTCTAGATCAGATTTATTACAAGGGAAGTAGGTAAAAAGTGATGAATACTTTTATAGTGTGTAACGTTATAAAGTCACATCTTTATCAATTTATATTTAAATAATTATTTTATTCTAATTTCTATTAAATTTCTTAATTTTTTAACCTTCCCTCTCGGTTCTACTATTTTTCTCCAAAAAAAAAACGTTGCTCTTTCTCTTTCTCTTTCTTTTCTGTCTGCTAAATATTCTGTCCTATTCAAAAGACAGCTAACTTATATATTCTTCTTCTTCCTTCTTGTATGTAAGCTTTAAAGCCTGTTTCTTCTTCAATATTAGCCTCCTAAATTGTTTAAATTATCGCACCATCTTTTTCTTGGTCTGCCATTTCGTTTTGTCACCCATCCATTTATGTCTTCTATATTGCATGATCTTCTTATGTTTTCGCTTCTCTCCCTATCCAACAGACTTTTCCCTGATATTCGTCGGAGTATTTTCATCTCTGTTGATTCTAGTAGTTCTCTCGTTTTAGATGTGTCAGGTCTTGTCTCCGCCGTGTATGTTAATATAGGTCTAATTGCTGCTTTATAGATTATTGCTTTTGTGTCTTGTCTTAGGTGTTTGCTCTTCCAGATTGTGTCATTAAGAGATACCGCCGCTTTACTTGCTTTTAAGGTTTGTTGTCGTACTTCCTCTTCAACATCTCCGTAACTGGTTATATATATATTCCCAGATATCTAAACCTTGCTTCTTGCTTTATTATTTTCTCATCAATTTTGATTTTACATCGTAGTGGGTATTTAGATGTTGTCATACATTTGGTTTTTTCTGCTGCTATTATCATATTGTATTTCTTGGCTGTTGTATTGAAGATGTGTGTTAATCTTTGGAGATCGTCTTCTGTCTTCGCGATTAATGCGGCGTCATCTGCATAACATAATATTTGGATTTCTTTGTTCCGCATTCTGTAACCATGAATTTTACGTACTCCTTCTATTATTCCGTCCATTATTATATTAAAGAGCAGTGGGCTTAATGAGTCACCTTGCCTGACTCCGCTTTGTATTGGTATAAACTGCGTTTAATAATCTAATCTAATTCATAGATGTAGGTATTAATTTTCTATACTTCTCTGTCACACTTCATTTCAGTAACAACTCCTCTTCCTGTTCTGTTGAAGTTGTACCTGGTTTTACCAACAGATCTTAAGCTTAAGATGTGCCTTAAGCTCAGCTTACGAAGCATACGCGTTGCACCATTGAGTCTTAGATCAATTTTCAGCTTACCACAATGGATTTCCACGTAGATTGCCTCATAAACTTCGTCTCAGTTAAGACGTGCTTAGTAGAGTAGAATCGAAAATTATGGTGCAACATAGGTGAGACTTAAATCAGCCCTATCTATATGCTGAGCTGGGATAAGCTGGAGCTTAAGGTTTGTTGGTGCAACTAGGCATTAGTTCTCCTAATGTAACTAATTTTAATATTATAGTCCAAAAAATGAAGCTTAAAATAGGATAAAACCTCTCAACTTTTACAGAATTAACTGACTTACACAAACATTTGGGATTAAATTCACCTTACACTCTACTTCAAAATCTATAGTGTTTCGACGGGAGATTTTTATTTTTTAAGGGTGAAAACTACCCCTTATTGCAAAAATCTACAAAAGAGCTTAAAAAGAGTGAAATTTGTTCAGATGAATTAAATAATGATTGTCTAATACTTTAACTATAATTATTGACTATTTTCATCCTTCAAAAGTTAATCTTTCAGGGTAAAAACTACCCCTAATTGCTCAATTTCACATTGATCGCCAGAGCTTGTAACGTTACAAACGTCACATCTTTGTTATTTTATTTTTAAATAATTATTTTACTTTATTTTCTTTAATATTTTATTAACAGTAATTTTCTTCTATTTGTTTTACCAGATTTCTTTGTTAAAAACTCGTTGTCGCCCTCTTTTATTATCCTCTTTATTATCCTCTTTTATTATCTTCTATTTACTATATCTCTTTTCATCTAACATCTAAGTCATCATACTGAACGTACCCCGTATATTAGTACTCTGTGAGTATCTGTCTTTCAATACGGAACATGCCTGCTACTTCATACTTTCGTACTTGGTCGTCATCTCAAATGTCGTTTTCAATGACAGTGTCACTTCATCCCTACTCACAAACTGAAAATGGAAGGGAAGAATTATTCCTTAAAAATGCATGTAATTTGAAAATTAGATTTATTTTCCATCGACAATTAATATTTTCTTGGGGTGAGTTTTTTATTGTAAGTTTTTTATAGTCTACTTTTAATGTTGTTCTGAAGCTATTTCCTTGTGGCATTTTTATGATTAATTATTTATATGGGAAATAAGCCACAATTAAAATGAAAAAAATAATTTTATAATAGAGAATTTGATAGATCTCAAATATGTCAACACGCATGGGATAATGAACATAGAGTTCAGTGGAGAGATTCAAGTATAGTCCTGAAAGAATCAGATAGTAAAAAGAGAAAAATCAAAGAAGCGGCTCTAATTCTACTAAATGAAACCAATTGTATCGCAAATTCCTCGGTAGAATGCAGTAGGATGTGGTTGCCCATACTGAAAGAGGAAGTCAACAGAAAGAAAATACCAAGATTAGTAAGTCAATAACATCGAGCTGGTACATATTTTATATTTTAGTATTACTTATATATCTAGTATTATTAATATTATTTATAATTTAAACATGTTACAAGTCAGAATTTGGTATTATTTTTTGAGAGTAAATTAAATGTAAGACCAAATACTTACGATGTCGGGATAGTATCACAGGGTTTTTCCTGGTTTTCCCTTGTGATTTACTATGAAGTCTCTAACGCGAGAATTTTACTGTCGTTGCATTTGGTTGTCTTTTTAAAGACAGATCACATGCTATAATTTTTTTGTGACGGATATTCTTGAGTTGGGGTTGATTTCATGTAATCGAATGAACTATCTTTCAGTAAGTCGTCCCAGGAACGCAACTCATAAATATTGGCAATATCATTTTAAAGTCTTCTACTTTAAAATGTATAATATATGTCTAAATTGCCAATATAAATGAGTCAGATTAAATAAATTATTAGAAGAATTTTTTTGCTTAGCAACAACATTTTTGTTTATTTAGTAATATTTTGTATTTTGACAACGGCACCCGATTTGGGCGTCGAAACGTTAATAAAATTATTTTTTTCATTTTAATTGTGGCTTATTTCCCATATAAATAATTAATCTACTTTTAATTTTTTATAATCCTTTTTTCTTATACATCATCTTCAAATGTTCAACCGAGTGTTTGGTTTCTATATTTCTTTTCATCTATTAATAAGCACGTACTAATCAAATTTTAACTAGTATCAATATTAGTTCAATTTAATATACCCTAGCCATCTACTATTCTTTGAATACTATTTGGTAAAGGTAAAATTTGGTTATTTTTGATGGTTGATATATGTTTTCTCTTCTAGTTTTTGGGAATAAATCACTGTCCTCCCTTCGGGAGCTTCAAGGCATTCTAACCGGTGATGGAACTAATAAAGCTGACATAAAAAAGACAACATGACATCTAGATATACTGCAACGACTACCATCTCCAGCTGCAGGGGCTTAGGGCCGAACATCTCCCCAGGTCTACAAGAAGTCTACAGCAGTACCATTCGACATCAAGAAGTTACCATCAGATACCAAAAGCCATAAGTATAATCCAGAAATTGTTAGTTTTTGGCAAGAATTTGAATATATTTGCACTTAATAAGTCATATTTTTATTAGGTTTGTTCTAGCATGAGTTTCAAACGGTTTGAAACCATCAGCGAATAGTCGACCAGCGCGAGTAGAGGGGATAGCACTGGTGATTGTATTATGTTCTCTCACTGACCAACTATTTGCTGACGGTTTCTGACTAGTTTGACTGTTTGCTAGAACAAACCTTATATCTTTATGAACAATAAACATGATTAGTTAAAAATATTGTTTTGTTTACTTCCACTCTAAATTTTCATGGTTCATTTCTAAGATTAGGACAAGACGAAGACACACCTGAGAGACTGAGCACTGAGCTAAGCTAAGGGTGTGACGATGGCTATTGTTTACGATTTAAATTAATTTGTTATATTTTATTTAATAGTTATTTAAATCCCGCTGCGACGGGCCTGGACTGTTTTGGTCACAACATATAGATCCAAAATCTAATGCCGAACCAGCCGGTTTTCATATATTTTTATTTTTATGTATAATGACTTGGCCTCGAGACTGTGGAGAATAAACACGTTCTTTGTCACGCATTTTTGTAAAATTGTACAGTAGTCAGTTCTTAAATAAATTCGTAAAACTGTTATCTACGTTATTGTCACTCAACTGAAGTGTACGAGATTTGTTCTCATCAACCAATGGTCCTTTGTTCGCCGTATAGTGCATAAGATTATTGAAATTCAGCGTCAATAATAAATTACCAGTTTAAATTTTATTATTACCAGTAAATTCAGTCAGCCAGTTCAAGACGGCATATCATCACGGTAAAAAGTTAGTGAAATCTTCGATCAACAACGAGCAGGTTTTTGAAGAAGTTTGTTTGCCGCTGTACAAATGTGAGTTTTTCCTTTTTATTGATTTATTCCTATTCTAACCAATATTTTTAAATATTTCGTTATCTTTCGCTTTGTGTGAGCCAGTTTTTATTCAAATTTATATTTAATGATATTTGAACTTTATATTTTTAAATGAGATTGCCAATTATATTTGTAATAAACTGAAACCTGAATTATTTTAAAATTAGAATCGGTTTTTTGGTATAAATTGCTTTCATTTAATTAATAGTATTTGAATTATTTCGGAATAGGATTGATATTAAGCATAAATTTCATTCATTTAATTAAAATAAAATGCCGGAATCAAAAGAAACGAAAGAATCCGAAAAGTTGCGTAAAAGTAGGGAATCTGTTAGAAATCGTCTCGATACCTTCGCAAAATACATTGATAAAATAGCTATACCGGGGTCGTCGGATAATTTGCCGGTCACCGAACTTTCAGTCAGATTAGATCGGGCTGAAACAATAATAGAGGAATTTGAAGTTGTTCAGGGTAAAATAGACGCGTTAGTAGATGATGTATCAGTTGAAATAAAATATCGTGAAGATTTTGAAAATGTTTATTTTTCTACTATAGCAAAGGCAAAAGAGCTTCTGCAGCCTAAGCCTATTATATCTAGCAACGAAAATGCAAATCAAAGTTCAGTTTCTGATCGTATTAGCTCATTCAATTCAGGGATAAAGCTCCCAACCCTTCATTTGCGTCAATTTAGCGGGAACTATTCAACCTGGTTAGATTATCATGATTGCTTCGATACAATAATCGTTAAAAATAATGATATAAGTGACATTCAGAAATTTCATTATTTAAAATCATCCCTATCGGGGGCAGCTGAAAAGATAATAAATTCTATTAAGGTTTCTGCAGCTAATTTTACAGTAGCGTGGAAGCTTCTTTGTGACAGGTATTCTAATGAGCCTTTACTAATCCATAATCACATCAAGTCCATTTTTAATCTAAAGGTAGTTAATCGTGACAGTTCTAAGTGTCTCCAACATCTAATTGATGGATTAACTAGTAATCTGCGATCTTTAGAATCCTTAGGGGAGCCAGTAAGCACTTGGGACTCAATAATAATTTTTATAATTCTAGAAAAACTTGATCCTGAAACTGTCAAAGATTGGGACAAGGAGAGTCGAGGTAATGCCCCTACGTCGGTAAAGCCTACTCTCGACGATCTTCTAAAATTCTTGCAGCATCGAGCTGATACTTTAGAAAAGTTCGAAGCAAGATCTATCAAGGGAGGTTCTAGTTCCAAAGATCATTCTCATTCTTCATCTCATAGGTCCAAAACTCATACAAGTCAATCATTCATCAATAATGGAGCTTCTTCAGATCTGTGTCCACATTGTAATGGTCCTCATAAAATGTCAACTTGTACTTCTTTTCAAAATTTAGATGTGCATGCGCGCATGCGTGAGGTCAAAAGGGTACGAGTGTGTTTTAATTGTTTATTTATAGGACATCAAAATACCAGTTGCAAGTATGGTAAGTGCAAGAAATGTGGGAAGAAGCATCATACGCTTCTCCATGTTAATGCAGAAAATAGCAATTCTCCAAATGATACTCAATCCGTTTCTTCGGATAATCAAACTCCACAAACATTGTCATGTCATGCAGTTCAGAATTCGTTTGCACTGCTGTCAACTGTCACAGTCCAAATTCCAGATCGGTCTGGAGTTAAGCATAATTGTAGAGCCCTTCTAGACAGTGGTTCTCAGTCACATTTTGTCACGTATAGTCTGGTTTCCAAATTGGGTCTCTCCAAGGAACCTGCCGACATTTCAGTGGTCGGTGTCACTCAAATATCTTCAAGGATAAAGCACAAGAGTAAGTTGTCAGTATATTCGTTATATTCTTCTTTTTCGACAACCTTAAACTGTCTTGTTACTTCTTCAATTTGTGGTCATGTTCCAAGTATTCCGATCGACGTAGACTCTGTCTCTATTCCATCAAATATTCGCTTGTCTGATCCAAATTTCAATATTCCTTCCGGCATAGATCTTCTCATAGGTGTAGAGCTTTTCTGGGATCTTCTGTGCGTTGGACAAATCAAATTGGGTCCTCAGAAACCCATTTTACAAAAAACCAAATTTGGCTGGGTAATTTCTGGCCCACTGCCCAAAAGGTACGATCATCAAATCGTCACTTGCAATTTCGCACATCAAAATGAATGTCATCATCTATCAAGATTCTGGGAAATAGAAGAGTGTCCACTTCTCCCACCTCTTTCAAAGGAGGAAATAGAGTGCGAGGAACACTTTAAATCGACTCATAAAAGAAATTCGGATGGTCGTTTTGTAGTCAGTCTTCCATTAAAGAATTCGACTGATACTCTGGGTGAATCTAGGAGCAGAGCTGGAAAAAGATTCTTTAATCTAGAACGAAAACTTCCGAATAATCCTATCATGAAAGATATGTATGTTTCATTTATGGACGAATATATTTCAATGGGTCATATGTCTAAGGTTGAGGAGCCTACAGACCAAGCTCACTTCTATCTTCCACACCATGGAGTCCTTAAGGAGAATAGTCTCACTACTCAGCTGCGTGTAGTGTTCGATGGTTCTTGCCCTACCACTTCAGGTGTTTCAGTTAACGATCTTCAAATGGTCGGACCAGTCGTCCAAAATGATCTTATATCAATTCTATTTCGATTTAGGCAACACACTTATGTGGCTTCTGCTGACATCGCCAAAATGTATCGGCAAATTCTCGTTTGTCCTTCTCAACGAAACCTCCAGCTAATTCTATGGAGACGGGATCCTCAGGAGCCTTTGCAAACTTATTCTCTGAACACGCTAACTTACGGCACTGCCTCTGCCAGCTTTCTTGCTACAAGATGCCTGCTTCAATTATCTTATGAAAATTCTGAGCAGTATCCTCAAGCTGCAAAGATTATTAAAAATGATTTCTACGTGGATGACCTCCTGACGGGGTCTGATTCAGCCTCAGAGCTTCTTCAACATTGTCAAGAAATTAATCATATATTATCAAAAGGTTGTTTCCCTCTTCGAAAGTGGGTTTCGAACGACCCTTCACTTCTTACAGATATTCAGGATTCTTTGGTCCCTTCAGATCTTCCTTTCTCGCTAGGTTCTTTTGAAATTACAAGAACTCTGGGACTGCAGTGGTGTCCAAAATCCGACCTTCTTCAGTATCATATATCCTCTGACGTTCTTCCTAGAACGGTTACTAAAAGGTCTATACTTTCTGGGATAGCCCATATATTCGATCCTCTTGGTCTTCTTAGCGCCACAATTATCATTGTAAAAATTTTAATGCAACGGCTGTGGTTGGAAGGCTTGGAGTGGGATCAAGCTGTACCTCTAGACATTCAAACCAAGTGGCTTTCATTTCGGGATCAGCTCTGCCAGTTAAACAATGTAAGAATTCCTAGACATGCTATCATTGCAAATGCTTCAACTATTGAGCTGCATGGCTTCTCTGACGCTAGCGAAGCTGCATATGGTGGCGTTATTTATATTCGAAGTATTGATCACCAAGGTAATACATCGGTGCGTCTCTTTTGTGCCAAGACAAGAGTATCTCCTTTAAAAAAAAATAGCCTTCCTCGATTGGAACTTTGTGGAGCCTTGATATTGTCACGGCTCGTGAAGAAAGTCACAGAATCGCTCAGTCTTCAATTTCATGATATTGTTCTTTGGACAGATTCCACTATCGTCTTAGGGTGGATCAGAACCTCGCCACATATTCTTAAAACATTCGTGGCTAATAGAGTGTCTGAAATTCAATCCAGCACTTCGTCTAGCGCTTGGAGACATGTCGGTACCAAGGATAATCCTGCGGATTTATTGTCCCGAGGTGTGGAACCCAGTCGACTTGTGTCATCAAAAATTTGGTGGCACGGTCCTCCCTTTCTCATGGAATCTCCTAGTAGTTGGCCGGTCCTAATCATTCAGCCTGAGCAAGATCTTCCGGAGACTAAGAAAGTTACTCATTCTTTGGTCACAAGCTTCGTGCAATCCTTTCCATTCCAGAATTACAGCAATTTCTCGTTTCTCACAAGAGTCATTGCTCGTTGTTTGCGTCTCTTCCGAAATAGTTCAGGGTCAAGATGCAGAGTTTCCGATCCTCTCACCACCATACAGCTTCAAGCCTCTGTCATATGTATTGCAAAGATGGTTCAAGCAGAGATATTTCCAAAGGAACTTCATAACCTTTCCAAGGGAAAATCGCTGTCTTCTAAAAGTAAAATTCTTTCTTTAAATCCATTTCTGGATAGTGATGGAGTAATCAGAGTTGGTGGTAGATTACGCAACTCTAAATATGATTTTAATAAAAGACATCCAATACTTCTTCCTGCAAATCATCCTGTTACGACTATGATCTTTCGGTCGGAGCATCTAAGGTTGTTGCATGCCGGTCCTCAGCACTTATTGTCCGTCGTTCGTGAACGTTTTTGGCCTATTTCAGGTAGATCTATTGCGAAACAGGTTGTTCGTCAATGTATACGCTGTTTTCGTGCCAATCCTCCTCAATGTACACCCATGATGGGAGATCTTCCTGCATCTAGAGTAAATCCATCGTTTCCGTTTGCAATCACGGGAGTGGACTATGCAGGCCCGTTCACTCTCAAAACAAGACAAGGCAGAAACCCAGGTACTTACAAGGCTTATGTTAGTCTTTTTATTTGTCTAGCTACTAAAGCGATACACTTGGAACTGGTCACAGACTTAACTACGTCTTGCTTCCTCGCTGCTTTAAGACGATTTATAGCTAGAAGAGGCAAGCCAGTTCAAATGATGTCCGATAATGGCACGAACTTCGTAGGTTGTCGTAACGAGCTTAAGCATCTCGGTAAGTTTATCAAATCTAATGAAAAACAAATCGCGGAATCATGCTGCAATGATGAAATCAATTGGCAATTTATTCCTTCGCATTCCCCTCATTTCGGCGGAATATGGGAGGCGGGAGTAAAATCTATGAAATCGCATTTAAAAAGAATCGTTACGGGATCTCATTTAACTTATGAAGACTTTTCAACTGTGCTCACTCAGGTGGAAGGTATACTAAATTCACGCCCTTTAAGTCCTATGTCCTCCGATCCTTCAGACCTTTTACCTATAACCCCGGCTCACTTTCTGATTGGGAGGTCCATGAATTCCATACCAGAAGTAGACGTTTCTAATGTCAACCCTCTTCGGTTATCAAGATTTGAACATCTTTAGCAACTCCGTCAACATTTTTGGCGAAGATGGTCTTTGGAGTACGTTTCGGAGATGCAGCAGAGACAAAAGTGGAAGGTGAATCAATTCCAAATTAAGGTTGGTGCTCTTGTCCTAATTAAAAGTAAGGACGCCCCTCCTCTCCAGTGGTCCCTGGGACGTGTGGAACAGTTGCATCCAGGGGCTGACAACATTTCAAGGGTTGTCACACTTAAAACAGCTAAAGGACTCGTTCGTGTAGCAGTTGTGAACATTTGCCCACTTCCAAGTGAATAAAAGTCGCCAGGTGACAGTGATTATTTATTGACTGTAATATATTGCGTTTAATTTCATTTTTAATTTATTGAAAGCTTTCCCTTTCAAGGTGGGGGGCATGTTTACGATTTAAATTAATTTGTTATATTTTATTTAATATTTATTTAAATCCCGCTGCGACGGGCCTGGACTGTTTTTGTCACAACATATAGATCCAAAATCTAGTGCCGAACCAGCCGGTTTTCATATATTCATATTTTTATGTATAATGATTTGGCCTCGAGACTGTGAAGAATAAACACGTTCTTTTGTCACGCATTTTGTAAAATTGTACAGTAGTCAGTTCTTAAATAAATTCGTAAAACTGTTATCTACGTTATTGTCACTCAACTGAAGTGTACGAGATTTGTTCTCATCAACCAGCTATCTTGGATGATTGGGGTAATATTTTCGAATATTATTTCAATTAGCTAGGGTTGTCCATCGCCTTTTCTTTTTTCGTTTCAAGCTAGTGTTTAAAAAAATTCTGGGGGGCACCGCGTATATTTTCATGTATTGTGTCGGACAAATGTGACCGACGTGGCGTAATAAGCATTATTGCTGTCGGCCATATATGCCCGACATGGCGATCAATGTGTTAAAAAAAACTTAACGAGGGTAAAATTTGGATCGAATGATTTAGGTAATAATGGTTTTATATTCTTAATATAATTTCTGTGTATTTTAACCCTACAAAAAATCGTTGTTCTGAGGCTATTTCCTTGTGGCATTTTTATGATTAATTATTTATATGGGAAATAAGCCACAATTAAAATGAAAAAAATAATTTTATTAACGTTTCGACGCCCAAATCAGGTGCCGTTGTCAAAATACAAAATATTACTAAACTAAACAAAAGTGTTGTTGCTAAGCAAAAAAATTCTTCTAATAATTTATTTAATCTCACTCATTTATATTGGCAATTCAGACATATATTATACATTTTAAAGTAGAAGACTTTAAAATGATATTGCCAATATTTATGAGTTGGGTTCCTGGGACGACTTACTGAAAGATAGTTCATTCGATTACATGGAATCAACCATAACTCAAGAATATCCGTCATAAAAAATTATAGCATGTGATCTGTCTTTAAAAAGACAACCAAATGCAACGACAGTAAAATTCTCGCGTTAGAGACTTCATAGTAAATCACAAGGGAGAACCAGGAAAAACCCTGTGATACTATCCCGACATCGTAAGTATTTGGTCTTACATTAATTTACTCTCAAAAAATAATACCAAATTCTGACTTGTAAGATGTTTAAATTATAAATAATATTATATAATTATATAATTAATAATACTAGATATATAAGTAATACTAAAATATAAAATATGTACTAGCTCGATATTATTGACTTACTAATCTTGGTATTTTCTTTCTATTGACTTCCTCTTTCAGTATGGGTAACCACATGCTACTGCATTCTACCGAGGAATTTCCGACACAATTGGTTTCATTTAGCATAATTAGAGCCGCTTCTTTGATTTTTCTCTTTTTACTATCTGATTCTTTCAGGACTATACTTGAATCTCTCCACTGAACTCTATGTTCATTATCCCATGCGTGTTGACATATTTGAGATATCTCAAATTCCCTATTTTTAATATAAGATTGATGTTCACTTATTCTAACGTCTAATGGTCTTGATATCTCAACTAAATAAAATTGTTCGCATTCAGAAGGTATTTTATAAATGCAATTCTTTGTTCTTTCTTGATCATTGTTAGGTTTAGTTTTAGATAGAATAGATCTCAATGTGTTTGTTGTTTTGAATGTTGTTGAAATGTTGAATTTATTTCCTATTGTTTTAAGTTTCTCGGATAGTCCTTTTATATATGGTATTGATATTTTCCTCATATTATTTCTGGTGAATGTTGTAGGATCCCGTTCTAAGTTGTTCTGTTCCATTCTTGTGAATGGAATTTGAATGAATGAATGAATCTGTTCTTGTGAATGCGAACAATTTTATTTAGGTGAGACATCAAGACCATTAGACGTTAGAATAAGTGAACATCAATCTTATATTAAAAATAGAGAATTTGAGAGATCTCAAATATGTCAACACGCATGGGATAATGAACATAGAGTTCAGTGGAGAGATTCAAGTATAGTCCTGAAAGAATCAGATAGTAAAAAGAGAAAAATCAAAGAAACGGCTCTAATTATGCTAAATGAAACCAATTGTGTCGCAAATTCCTCGGTAGAATGCAGTAGGATGTGGTTACCCATACTGGAAGAGGAAGTCAATAGAAAGAAAATACCAAGATTAGTAAGTCAATAATATCGAGCTAGTACATATTTTATATGTACTAGCTACTAATACTATAGTATTACTTATATATCGAGTATTATTAATATTATTTATAATTTAAACATGTTACAAGTCAGAATTTGGTATTATTTTTTGAGAGTAAATTAATGTAAGACCAAATACTTACGATGTTGGGATAATATCACAGGGATTTTCCTGGTTTTCCCTTGTGATTTACTATGAAGTCTCTAACGCGAGAATTTTACTGTCGTTGCATTTGGTTGTCTTTTTAAAGACAGATCACATGCTATAATTTTTTATGACGGATATTCTTGAGTTATGGTTGATTTCATGTAATCGAATGAACTATCTTTCAGTAAGTCGTCCCAGGAACGCAACTCATAAATATTGGCAATATCATTTTAAAGTCTTCTACTTTAAAATGTATAATATATGTCTGAATTGCCAATATAAATGAGTGAGATTAAATAAATTATTAGAAGAATTTTTTTTTTCGTTTTAATTGTGGCTTATTTCCCATATAAATAATTAATCAAAAAATCGTTATTCGCTTGTAACTCCAATTTTTTTTTTAATTTATCGTTCTAAGCCGGTCAAACCTCTACAAACTTCTAATAATAGTCCATAAATAGAGAAGCTAAGGCCAACGACTAATTTTAATTATGGTGGTAATTAGAGGTTTGTTTCCGCTCATTTTCTCGCTGAAAAAAACTAGGAACCGACTTTATTTTCATCATAAGTCACTCAATTTTGAGCTAGAGACTCTTTTTATTTCTAAAGATAGATCCTTTTCAATTATTTAAATCAATTTTTATAAGTTATCCTCGACAATTGCATAGTTTTTCCGTCTATTGGCTTTAAAACTCCAAAATTTAGCATTTGACAAAGAAGGCTTTTAAACAAAATGAAAAAAAAATTTGTTTATTTTTCAAAAGCTACATTTTGGAGTTGTTTTAATAAAACGAATAATTTTTGAGTTATTAGTAGAAAACTTCTTTTCTACTAATATTTTTTACTTAAAATTAATTTTTTACCAATTTTTGTGGTTAAAATATAATAAAAAATTTCCACCCACGAGATGGAGTGGCAACTACCCCCATGGTAAAAGCTGCTTTCAGCATCATATAGATTTTAATCCTTGGACTATCCACTACTTATTCTCAAAGTTGCAAGCAAATAGATCTAGTCTGTAAAAATTGCGAGGTGAAAAACTGGACTATTAGTTCTATTTAATTTATCCTTGCCCATCTTTTATTTAGAAGTAGGTTGAATGCCCGAATATATGGAATCTATAGGAGTAAAAGGCAGGTTTCGAGCATCTAGTTTCCCAGTATACTTTCGCTAGCTTAGCATCATCAGGGGCATCTGAAATAAGCCAAAAAAAAAACGCCATTGTAGCAAAAGAAATAGGTGAAAAAAACTTTGACAAAAAATCGAAGTTGAAGTTAAACAAAAAATTACAATAGCGTAGACTTACTTCGTCAAACTAGGAAGATATCCAAGCAAACTGCAACATTGGTAATAAATCTTAAAAATTTGAAAATGATAAATACATATAACACACACTGGACAAAGGACAAACAGATCAAAATTAATTAAATAAAAATTATGCTACATCTTAGCAAGTCAAAATTAAAGAACAATGAATGACATTAATGACAGTTTCTTATTATAGCGGTAGTGTTCAAGTAAGTGACAAATGACAACTGATGTGACTTTGACCAATATTGTGTACAGTCACTACATGGTGAACTGCATTACAATAATTTAGTGTAAATTGAACAATACTTGGGTGAAGTGTTCAATTTACACTAAATTATTGTAATGTGCACAATAGGGAACTTGTACATTTTTTTTATTACATAATAATGTTCATTTTTGTATAAAAATGAGATTTCTAAAATTTCACGCTTCAAAAACTCATAATAACTTAGAAGTACAAATTTAAAGTCTTCGGAATCTTAAAATAGGTCAAACGGCCCGTGACGTCACTCAGTTTAACTATATGGTTCCGTTTATGGTTATAATTAGGTATATTCTTCTTCTTCTTCTTCTTCTTTAGTTTATTGGCCTCCACCTATTTTGGTATACCTCGTCGCGAAATAAAGGAAAAATATTTATATTCTATTAACATTTATCGTATGTCATTTATACCAGTTTGTTGACATTGGAGTTTGATATAGTAATTGAAGGAAAGGAAAGAAGGTTTACTACGGAAAATAAAACTATTTTGTAAAAGTACAGTTTTCTATGAATAGATCAAACGATCAAAACACTTGTAACGTCAAATAAATGTATTTTCTACTGACGTTTATAACGTCTAATTTAAAATTCTGTTTACTTTGTTGGAAAAATGTAAATGTACAAACGAATGACGTCACGAAGCGTTTTAGGCCACCTGTTTTAATTTGAATTTTTAATCGCCTTTGGGGGCCAAACGAAAGACCTACAAAAATTTTTTATCTTTGATACATGTTTTAAATTATGTTCTGTTGTGATTTAAAACATTTTTTTCGAATTTAAAAATTTATGCAAGTTCCCTATTGTGTGTATTGTAATAAACAAATGGCACAGAACAATTCTAACCTCGAGACCACACCAACACAGAAGACCCAGAGGTAAACCTCCTATGAGATGAACAGATGATTTGAAACGGACTACCCGGAAAAATTTGCTAGAAGTAGCGTACAATAAAAAACAATGGAGAGCAACACTTAAAGAGACTTATGTCCAGATGTAGACGTGAATGGCTAGACGAAGAAGAAGAAGACGAAGAAGTCGATAACGAATTGCTCGTTACCATCTGTGGGGTTACGTACTCTCGCGTTACGGGATGTCTTTTTGCGTTTGAGAATATCCAGTTTCTGCTTTTTGGAATTTGAATTTTAAAACAGTGACGTCATTTTTTGAAGAGTCATACTCTGCCCTGATTAATTTTTGTTGTTTATTCTTTCTTGTGTTTCTCACCTCTATGAACGACCTTACCCCTATTCGACCAGTACTGAACAACGGCGCCTCCGTGTTAATAGTGAAATAGCTAATAGTGTATAGTGTAATAGGACCTTTTGGTGAAGAAATAGTCAACGATAATGGCGAAAGACTTATAGACTCATGCGGTCAACTTCAGTTAAGAATTATCAACGGCTATTTCAACCACAAAGAGGTACATAAGTATACATGGACAGTATGGACACAGCCGACAAGACATTTAAGAACAATAATTGACTACGCAATACTAAAACAACAAACATTGTTGAAAGTTGAAGATATACGAGTATGCAGAAGAATATGTAACATATCAGATCATCATTTTCTAAGAGCTAAAATATTCTTCCCGATAAGACACAATAACGAAGACGAAAACAATCCCTGATGCAGACAAAAATACTTCAAATATAACAGACGAGAAATATAACTTAGAGAGCCTATTACATGAAAGTGTTAAATATCTTTATCAAACGAGACTCGACAATTACATACTAAGCCCGAATAATCTAACAACAAAAGAAGTTTATAATAATATAGTATACAGCTTAAAAGCAGCTGCAAAGGAAGCTTTTTAGGCGAGCGGGAGATACCCCTAAAATTACCAGGTACTGACCACGGAGAGGTGAATGGCTAATTTTATTTATACTTTATACATAAAGGTCCTGAAAACGAAAATGAGGTTTATTTTGAATTTTATGTGGGGGAACATTGTCAAAATCGCAATTTCAACCTAAAAATAAAAAAGAGAAATCACGTTTTCTTGCGTTTACCTCGCTACAACTCTGTTCCCTTTTATTATTTTTTTCTGAAATTTTTACAGTATATATTTCTCACCTTTCTTAATAAAATGGTACGACTTCAAGCTTTCAGTCTTATTTTAATAAAAGTTATGAATTTTTTAAAGTGAAAGGTGCAGATTTCTGATTTGCAAAGTTTAATCGCAAAAGTTGAGCGACGACGTTGGAAATTTAGCTTTTTAATTACGTGTATGTTAAATTATAGAGTACAAGGAAGTTTTTTGGAAAGTTTTAGATCAAAATGTTTTATAGAACAAAAAATAGTGCAACTTTTATTGTCGGCATTAAAAATCCCCAATATAACGGTTATTTTTCGAGATACTGACCATGGGTGGTGAATGGCTAATTTTGGTCTTAGATTATGTTTCTGATGGCGCTCAAAACGAAAATGAAATTTATTTTAAATTTTAGGTGGGGGAATATTTTCAAAACCTCAATTTTAGGATCAAAATAGAAAAAAGTGAAATCACGATTTGCGTTTAACTTGCTACAACTCGGGTCCATTTTAATATTTTTTCTAAGGTCTGTTCACTATATGTTGCTCACTTTTTTGAAGACCACGGTATCTGCTTTAAGATTTTATTCTTATTCTAGTAAAAGTTATGAATTTTTTAAAGTATAAGATGCAGATTCGTGAATTGCAAAGTTTCATCGCAAAAGTTGAGAGGCAAAATTAAAAATTTATCTTATTAATCGCGTTTATGTAAAAACATAGAGTACAAAGAAGTTTTCTGGAAAGTTTTAGTTACAAATGTTTATTAAAAAAAATGGCGTAACTTTTAATATAGACGTTATACATTCCCAAAATAACACTTATTATTCAAAATACTGACCATGGGAGGTGAATGGTCTTATTTTATATTTTCGATGGTGCTGACAATGAAAAAGTGGTTTATTTTGAATTTTATGTGAGGAAACATTGTCAAAATCGCAATTTTAACCTAAAAATGAAAAAAAAAGTGAAGTCACAAATTTTTACGTTTAGCTCACTACAACTCTGTTCCATTTTAATATTTTTTTCTAAAACTTCTACAGCATATATTTCTCACCTTTGTAAAGACAATGAAGGTAACTGTAGTTTTTCAGTCTTTTTTTTTTATAAAAGTTATGAATTTTTAAAAATAAAAGGTACAGATTCGTGAATTGCAATCGCAAAAATTAAGTGACAAAATTTAAAATTTATTTATTTGATTTCATTCATGTTAAACCATAGAGTTCAAAGAAGTTTTATGGGGAGTTTTAGGTCTAGATGTGTTATAGAAAAAATATGGTGCAACTTTTAATTTTAAGAAAAACGTGGTTTAACTTTTTTTTTATTTTTATAGCAAAATTGCGATTTTGACAATGTTCTCCCACCTAAAATTCAAAATAAACTTGATTTTCGTTTTCAGCACCATCAAAAACATAAAGTAAGACCAAAATTAGCCATTCACCACCAATGATCAGTATCTCGAAAAATTTGCGTTATTTTGGGGATTTATAACGTAAATGTTAAACGCTGCACCATTTATTTTTTATAAAACATTTTGATCCAAAACTTTCCAGAAAACTTCTTTGTACTCATGTTTTATTTTTGAATTCGATTTAATATCTATATTTTAAATTTTGTCAGTCAAATCTTGCAATTAAACTTTGCAATTCACGAATCTGCACCTTGTACTTTAAAATATTCATAACTTTCACTAGAATAAGACTAAAAGCTTAAAGGAGAAACCATTGTCTTCAGAAATGTGAGCGATATATAGTCTAAAAAGTTTAGAAAACAATATTAAAACGGACCAGAGTTGTAACGAGCTAAACGCAAAAAAACGTGATTTCATTTTTTTTTATTTGTAGGGTACAATTGCAATTTTGACGATATTCTCCCACCTAAAATTTAAAATAAATTTCATTTTCGTTTTTGTCACGGTCAAAAACATAATCTAAGACCAAAATTAGCCATTCACCACCCATGGTAAGTATCTCGAAACGCGATACTTTAACACACTCGAAAATATAAAGTATGAATAAAATTAGCCATTCACCCCTCCGTGCTCAGTATCTCGAAAACTAAGCGCTTTTTGAGGGTGTCCCGCTCGTGTACTTGGTATCAGATAAATTAGAAAAAGTAACAAATACTGGTTTATCAGTGACCTAAGTTTAATTCGTTTTTCTCTATAGTTTTTTTAAACGTTTCTTTATAAGTATTTTTTGTTGTGCCATCCTGTTACTTTTTTGTTTCATCATAAATTTTATCTTCGGCTCCTTATAAAATAATTAAACTTCATTTTAAGTTATAGGATATACAACGTTTTTAATCAATAAATGTAGAATCCTTTTGTGATAGCTTCAAGACATATTAAAATATGATTTTATGTTTATATAAGAAAAACGTTTCGCAGTACTTTAAAAGTTCTTTGTACACTGGTAATGGTTTGTGAGAATTTTATTCTTTTTTAATTGTGAATAGCACGTAATTGGCTGTCAATACCAACGGCCGCAACATTTTTTAAATACGAGTATCCACCATTATGATGTTTTGTTGTGGCTTTATTGACATGTCGAGGCCCCGACTCAACTTAGTTCAAGCAGCACACAATAATTTTAATTAAAATGACGAAATTTCTACTATTTATTGATAGAATGTCGTTTATTCCAAATGCCAAAATAATGAATATGTAAATAGTATTGCCATAGTAAGAAATCATTTTTGGAATTGTCGGAGAACGGTCGCCACTTCTGACCCACTTTCCATATTCGTATTCTTATTTGTCCATATTTGGAATATATCTTTGATTTCACCCGTATAGATATCTACGCACTTGATGAAACACGCATACGAAGATTAAAATCTTATTAATATGAGAGACAAGAGGTGCCTCTGTGGAGGAATCAAAGAGCATACATTAGACTATATAGGAACTTTTATATTTGTTTTAAACTAACGTGGGTACCTAAACAATAAGGAAGTAAAGAATATCCTTATTTTGAGATAAATTATACTTTTCTATTTACAGTATGATATACAGGGTGTTTGTTAATAACTATGACAAACTTTTTAGGGCTCTAATAAAAGGGCTCCCCACTCTACATGAAAAAATAATGGCTGTTTGGTCGATAAAAATATATCCGCAAATGCTTCGTTTTCGGGATACGGGGTGCTGACATTTTTCTTACAAACTGACGATTTATTTATTGCTCTAAAATCGGTTGAGATATGTAAATTAAATTTGGTGAGTTTTAAAAGGTAGTTATTGCGCATTTTTTAACATACAATTAAGAATTTTATATTCACCTTTGGCGTGCGTACGGGTAATGATCCGAAATTGTTTAACCATTTTCTTGATTTTCTTGACAATGTAACACATTTGTAACATTTTCATTTTAGGTCCTAGGTGAGTTCTAGGTGACTCGAGGCGCCTTCTGTTATTTACATTTTGTACTAATAACATAAAACTGTCCGTAGATGGCAATAGTTAACTTACATTTTTATTAATACCGATTTCTGACAACTTCTAATTGATGCCATCTGTCACCTGTTGCATTTTCGAGAAGGTTCTCCACTGTTTTACAAACTTTTAATTTTTTATAAAAAATAGTGTGTTTTATTATTTTGGTGATTGTTTTATATTGTTCAATTGTCCTATAAATAGAGAGTGTACGTATATTACTTGTTTTTTTTTGCTTTTTGAACTATCAAAAAACGTCGTCAAACATTTGTAACAAAGTTACATTGCCAAGTTACGGTAATATTTTTTCTCAATGTAGATTTTTGACTTTTTTATCTTTGCAATGTTTTTATACAAATTTATTTGTTTTGAAGATAGATATGTTAAAAAAATGGTAGACAAAATTATTTCTATGTTTTGTAGGTCAGGCACTACTTCCTTTCAGTGTACATAATGTGAAGGGGTAGGCGACTTTGTCTGAATGGCAAAGGAAACTGTCGCTTGATTTGCGATGTGCCTCGGCTCGTGCCAACAAACTTCTGCGCTCGTGAGAAATATGTATTTTTCTCACTTGTTGTACAATATACTATATTTACATGAAAACGAAGCGTTATATAAAAAAAGGGAAGATAATTTTTTTAATGTTGTTCTGAAGCTATTTTCTTGTGGCATTTTTATAATCAAGAATATTCAAATGGGAAATAAGCCACAATTTTACCTAAAAATGATTTTATTAACGTTATTTCGATTATTATAAAATGTTTCGATTTTATTAAAGTCGAAACGTTAATAAAATCATTTTTAGGTAAAATTGTGGCTTATTTCCCATTTGAATATACTTGATGATAATTTTTTTGTCATAAATTGAACGAGGCATTTAAAAATGTTTTTTGTTTTGAAATATCTTATTGTAGTACTATTTGTTCCTTTAATAAATTTCGGGCCATTACCCGTACGCATGCCAATGGTGAATATAAAACTCTTAACTGTACATAAAAAAAATGTGCAATAAATCTCTGTTTTTGTCACAGGCATTTGCGATTCAGCCAGTCACAACTTTTCAAGTTCTTCGTCACAACTTTTTAAGTTCTTTCTAAAGCAAAGAAAAAGTAATTATCACAATAACTATTTGATTATCAGTAAGGAACAATAACTACCTATCTCTTAAAATTAACCAAATTTCATTTGCATATCTCAACCGGATTTTGAGCAATAAATAAATAAATGAACTGAATGAAATGAATAAATAAACTGAAATTCTGCATGCTGACACTGTACACTTCAGATGGTAGGGTTTCGTGACCTTACCATGATCAAATATTCGTTATATGTAATGTTATTTTTTGTGTGAAAGTCCTTTGTGCTCGTATTTGATGTTTTTAATTTTTCCGGCTACAAAAAAACCAACAGCAAAATTCAGCAATTTTTTCAACAGAGAGACAAGGTTTTTTCCATCATTAAAAAACTGCATAAGAAATAGAAGTATCGTTATATCGTGCATGGGATCCATCTCTCTTCATAGTGGTATTTTGAACTTTTTGACCATAGCTATGAAGATGACTTTATAAGCCGAAAGCGCTCAGCTAGGAATTAATTATTTTACATACTCCAAAAGTACCATTCTCCCTGTTTACCTGTAATAAATAAATAATCAGTTAGAGTAAATAATCAGAAAAATTTCAACAGTCCGTATCTCAGCAAAGAATCAATTACGGGCATATTTTTACCGAGCAAACTACCATTATGTTTTATGTAGAAGTATCTCTTAAAGTTTGTCATAATAGTTTACAAACATCCTGCATATCTTCTTCTTCTTCTTCTTCTTGTTCTTCATACTTAAGTAATCCAACTTTGGACATAGACCTCCCCAAATTCAATCCAGTGTTTTCGATTTTGCGCCACTTACTTTCAGTTGTGTCCTCAAATCTGAAAATAATGTCATCAGCCCATCTCATTTGTGGCCTTCCTCTGCTTCTCCTTCCTATGGTCCCCATGATCTCCATTGTTATATTTCGTGATTCCATCTTTTATCCTTCAGTCGGGCATTGTGTCCTGCGAAGCTCCATTTTTATTTGGCAGCATATTCTCCTGCGTCTTTCACTTTGGTTTTGCTTCTAATTCTAATTCTAAATCTGAAATTAGAACCAAAACCTGTATAAACAGAGTGATAGTTTGGTAGTTTGAATTAGACTTTTTAGGGAAATTGAACATAATTTATTAATATCTTGAAATTTACTATATGTATTAATTTCTGTGATAAAACACAACGAAGAGTTGTACATTGTATAACCCGAAGAGGTAATCGAATAGACAATACCAAGAAAATGCATAATGTTGTAAATATTTGTACATATACTCATTTTATAAAATGATTGAAATTTAGCAGGATTTGGCAGGCATCCAAATAATATGTACTATATTTATGTTATGATTTTATACCATTGTATCTTCTTCTTTGAGTGCCGGGCTTGTATTCAAGCGTTGGCTATCGTCGTATTAACAAGCTGATGAAATTTTTCTCGGTCAGCACCTACGTGAAACAATTCCTTGACCGTTTGACCTTTTCCATTGTCTATTGTTACGCAGCCAGGTCAGGTGTTTTTTTCCAAACCAGCGCTTTCCTTCTATTTTGCCCTGAATGATCAACCGAAATAAGCAATATTTAGATCCTCTCATTATAATATGCAAAAGCATAAAACTTTTCTCGTTATAATAATATCATTGTATGGATGCACCCAGTAACAACGTTTTAATTCTTTTTGTTTTTAGGCAGTAATAAAAGAGTTGCCACAACAACTACCTCGTCATTAGCACTTTCCATTGTTGACTATACAAATTTTATTTTTGTTTTTTATTTACTATACAACATGAAACGGTTTCGTTTTTCACAATTTATCTGTTTCGTGTTTCGCGTTTCATGTTTTATGTTTCACGTTTCTTTGATGTCGGTAATAACAGACTTGCCACGACAGCAACGACCTCGTCATCACTTTCCATTGTCGACTATAAAAATTTTAATTTCTGTTTCTTCGATTAGTATATTACAGGACATGGTTACGTTTTCACAATTTATTTGTTTCATGTTTCATACTTCACGTTTCATGTTAAACGTTTCAGGTTTTTTTGATGTGTGCCCTCAGTCAAGTTTCCGTCTTTTGATAGTTAATATGATTTTCGCTTCATTTCCGATATTTATAGTAACTATAGTAACTATATTATATACGTAACTGGAAAAATACCCCAAAGCTGGTTTAAGTCGACCTTCGTAAGTTTACCCAAAAAAGTAAATGCCAAAACATGTGAAGACTACAGAACAATTATTGAGGAGCAGATTTTCTAAATGCATTTTATCCATTTTTTGTAATTTTGGCAGAGAAAAACTGCTACCCGTTTTTCAAGAAATTAAACGAAAAACTGATATACCTAAAAAATGGTTAAAAAATCATACAAATTATCCCTATATGCCAAAAACATAGTATTAATAATATCCCAAAAAACTTGAAAAAACTGTTGGACAAACTGCATTTAGATTGTCATCCTTGGACAAAACGCATTTTGATTGTCTACACAAAGCGGTATGACTGACTTTTGGTAGTAACGATGTAATAAAGCTCAAGTAACTTCATAAAAATAGTATTTTATTTTTAAATACAAAATATTGTTTAAAAATGAATGGAACAATAATGGTATTTTACATGTCATAAAGGTCCCCATTGTGATCATCATTGCAATCACAGCACTTAGCTCCTTCAATAACATCATCATCCTCAGTTTCAAAAAGGATAGCTTGATTACCATTTTGCTCACCAGTGTCAGAAAGAATTGGTTTTAACCATGTTAGCTCAGGATCGTTGACCTAATTCGTTCCTGATAGTTCCACTAATAGTTACGAGAGGCTCTGGAGATTTTTTGGTTTAATTTGGTTTTGAAGTTCTACAGTAGGTAAGTTTAAAGTCGAAAGCTTCTTTCCACGTTTCAATAATGTTTGGAATTGTTTGGATGTGAATTTGGATGTAGATGAATCATGTGTGCATTTTTATTCTGAACCGCACAACCATCTGCTCTGCGAATAGTCTTGACTGTTTTATATCTGATCCAAATTTAGATTTATTAAGAAAATCACGTAGAGCAGAACTTGTTTCTGTAGATCCCCTTTTTGCTTGATGTTCCATCTAGGTGTAGAAAGCTTTTAAATATCCACGTCCGTTACACAAAAACAATAAAAAGACAACTGCTGGGCATAAAATGCATCTTGAATAGGCACTTTCGGTAAGACGCTGAAGTTCAAAACAGTAGGAAACAGTGTGTTCCGTTTTTTCATTCATTAGTTTAAAAAATTGTTTAGCCCATATTTTATGTACACGTAGAGAAGTTCCTAGTTTCTCTATTTCAGTTTTGTCTTTGCAAAGGCTAATAGAAGTTTGGGTCCTGACACAAAAGCCACAAAAGTAGCATTGCTTCCAAATACATTATTACAACGAGTATTAAAGATCCTACTAAAATACTTATAATTTACTTTCAAATTCCCAGCAGTACTCTGATTGTACAGATTCCATAAAATAGTAATATTATTTTCAGATGATAAATAAATGCTCCGAGATTTAGCACGCCCGTAATGACTTTCATGTCCTTACAAACTGGCTATAAATTTTTTAACAGCTTCAAATTTTTGAACATTCTTGAAAGACCGTTTGTCCCCTCCACGCTTCTCAACAATACCACTGCCAGATTGAATTTTTCTTTTTATCAGTTTATTTTTACCAGTTAGATGTTTTTTTCTTTTTCTGCTACCACGGTCCGTATCACCAACTACATGATCCTCTGTCACAACTACATCCATTATTTTATATTGTTTTGTTGAAAATTGGAAAAACAAACGCACATAAAACAAACTTAACAGTACAGACACCAAGTATACAACGGCAATGACTTCAATGACAAACAAATCGCAATTAGTCCATAGCGCACGGACAAACTTCGGTTAGTTTGTCTACCATCAATGGACATACAGCACATAGAAAATCCAAGGTATTTTGTTTATTTAATTTTCAGACAACAGAATGCATTTAGAAATTCTTTCGTGACACAAAATGGTGGCACTATACGTATAGTTTGCGATGCCATCTTTAGTTGAAAATTTGAAAACATGGACAAAATGCATATAGAAAGTCTGCTCCTCAATTAGCCTAATGAGCCACTTACTCAAAACGTTTCTGAGTGATATACGGCAGAATATATAAAAAATGCGAAGAACAGGTATCATGGACGCAGTTTGGATTCCGCGATATCTTAGGCACCCGAGAGGCTCCATTCGCTGTCCAAGTGCTTATGCAAAGATGCAGCTATGTTGACTGTGACGTGTATATTTACTTTATCGACTACAAAAAGCGATTGATAAAGTAAAACATGATAAACTCATAAACATCTTGAAAGAAGCGGAAGTAGATGATAAAGACTTGAGAATCATATATAATTTGTATTACAACCAAACTGCCAATATTAAAGTGGATGACCAATTGACAGAGGCAGTCTCCATAGATAGAGGAGTGAGGCAAGGATGCATCCTGTCCCCGGTGCTGTTTAATATATACTCTGAATGTATCTTCGAGCAAGCGCTGGGGGAACTACAGGAAGGCGTAGTCAATGGAGTGCGTCTGAACAACATTAGATATGCCGACGACGCTGTAGTTTTTGCAGACAGTCGATGGTTTGCAAAGAATAATACCGCGCATATCAGATATAAGCAGAGAATACGGACTTGATCTCAATACGAAAAAAACAAAGTACATGTTAGTCAGTAAGCGCGAAATATTAAATACACAGCTTTTGGTTAACCAACAACTAATTTACGGGGTGGACAGCTACACATACAATATAAACAGTCAATGGGACCACTATAGTGAAATAAAACAACGCATAGGAAAAGCGAGATCAGCGTTCATAATGATGAAGTCTCTTTTCAGAAGCCACGATTTACCTCTTGCTACAAAAATCTCTATCATCAGATGCTATGTATTTTCTACGTTATTATACGGAGTAGAGACCTGGACACTTTCCGAGGCTTCTTTGAGAAAACTCGAGGCATTCGAGATGTGGTGTTACAGGCGCATTTTGAGAATTTCGTGGGTGGATCCTGTGACTAATGTTGAGGTTATACGTAGAATAGGCAAGGAATGCGAGATTATTAACAGAATCAAAGAGCGCAAACTAGAATATCTTGGCCATGTTATGAGAAATGAACAGAGATATGGCTTGTTGCAACTTATTCTTCCAGGCAAGATATTTGGAAAAGAGGACCAGGGAGAAGAAAAATACCTTGGCTTCAAAACCTGAGAACGTGGTTTAATACATCGACAACCGGACTATTCAGAATAGCAGCAAGCAAAGTTAGGATAGCCATGCCGATCGCCAACATCCGGAACAGATAGGCACCTTAAGAAGAAGATAGTAACTTCAACTTCCACATTTGACACTATTTGAATCTATGTTTTTTTATATAATATATTCGCCTTACATAGATAATACTAACAATGTAAAATTGTATTTTTATTTTGTGTACACAATTTCTTGTGGCATTTCTTAATTACATAGATACGGTTCGATTTCGTGTAATCGCCAGTAAAAATATTTTTCACCTGCGATCATCAGAAGCTCGTTATTACCAGAACCGAAAGATCCTGGACCCGATAAGACACTAATAAATACTTAAACACGTGCCTTTTGGGTTAATTCCTCCAATTAAGAGTTTTAAGGTTTCACGTAGTTCGGAAAAATAGGAGGTTGTTAAACTCTCGTTATAATTCTTCCACATTTAAATTTTATTGGAGATAATAAACCTCAAACCTATAGCTACCAACCAATAAATTGACATTCTTTTTCTCTGCCGTTACTTTTTCAATAAAATATCGAAGCCTTATTGACGTAGATTAATAATAATTATTCTTATTTTATCTCATTATGGTTACTTGTCCATATCACATTTATTTTATTAAAATTCTCAAGGAAAAAGATTTCCTGTAGCTGGCTGTATACCTAATAGGTAGGTACATATAAAAAAATCTATTTATTAAATTTTTTTATAAAATGTATGTAATTTATTAATAAAAGTACCTTAATGGGCTACATCCCAATTACGGAACATATTCGCCCTGTCTCTAAATCTATAATAATTTGAAACATCCGTGTTATTTAAAAGCAACAATGTAAATTTTCCCATTATTGTAATATTTTAAAGGTTTTTTACCCTTTTATTTTTAATTTTGGTGGCTTAGCATATGAACATCCTGGTCAGCACTGATGATGATGCATATAAATCGAAAACGTTCTACAATAATTGTGAGGTAGCCCTTTAACGGACTTTTATTAATAAATTATACCTATACCTTTTATAAAGTATTTTAGTAAGTCTCTAAGATACCCAATTTGGTTTTAGAAATGCTATGGGAACTAGAAAGGCAATTCGTGCAATAAATATTCTATTACAAAAATACCGTAGTCAAAGAAAATACGTATTTGCATGCATCGTGGACTTGAAAAGGCATTTGATAAAGTACAGGATGTACAATTAATGCAGATGCTAAAAAATATAGGAATAGATGACAAAGGTATTCGTGGCAGTAAAAATTTGTAGTGGAATCAAACTGCTATTGTAAAAATTGGAGATAATTAGTAATTTCACAGACGAAATCTCCAAATAACGAGGAGTCCGAAAAGTATTTTGTCTCCAACATTGTTCAATGTTTACTCGGATCAGTTATTCAAAAATGGACTTAAGGGACAGCCATATGGGATAGAAATTAATGGGAGACTATTATTTAATGTAATTAGATATCTACGTGGACAATATAGTAATTGTTTCAAAATATATTGAAGTCCAAAATATATCCAAATTCTGCTTGATCGTATTTATGAAGTAGGAGAGGATATTTACATTAAAATAAGCTCAAACAAAACCAAACTTTTAGTCTTTAGTCGTAACTGACATTAAGACTCAAAGCTTCAAGTAAATTAATTCCAGGTTCTAGTTCACAAAATTACATATTTGGGAACTGTAACAACCTCCTAACTAGATTCAAACAAAACAAAACGTAGAATAGCAATGACTGAAACTGCTTTTATAAAAATGAAGACATTTATTTGCAATAATCATCTCACTTTAGAACTAAGACAAAGAATGATTAAGTGCTATATTCGGTTTCAATTTTGTGTGGTATAGAAGTGTGGACAGTAAAAGTATCAATCATGAACACAATTAAAGAATTGGAAATTTGCATTAATTGACTCATCTTGAAGCTCTTGGACAACAAGAAAAACTAATTAAGAAGTACAGTGGAACCTAGATAAGTCTTATTAATCGGGACCGCGGAAGATCCGGGTTATCGAAAATCCGAGTTAGCCGGCGAAGATGGTAAAAATTAATAAAATACGGTATACTTACAGATAAACTCCATTATAATTGTAAAAACATGAAATACATATGCACGCACAGTATATCTAAATTACGTACAGTTGTATACAGTATTGTTTATTTCTTGGCAAAAACTCAGTCAAAGTGAAAAAACGTTTGTTTTGTCTGATGAAAATCGGTCCGGGTTAGGCAGACTTCCAGGTTATCGGAGGCCGATTTATCGGTGTTCCACTGTAACAGGTAGGATCAAAAAATATAGAAAATTATTTAAGACTGTTCAAAACCAGAAAATATCTTATGTGAGACATATTTGTACTCAGTGGAAATCGATATAGAATGCTACAACTGATCCTTATAGTTAAAATAGAAGCCTATAGAAGTGTAGGAAGAAAATAATTGTCTTAGTTAAAAAACCTTGGAATGGACTCAAATATTAATGCAGGATAAAGTACTGATAAATTAATAACTACATACGAAGAAAACAGTACCTAGCATTCAGCAGAACCTGAAATGACGTTACCAGGGCTTGAGGAAATAAAGGCAGTACTATCGGCACTAAGTAATAAACTAAGGCCTGGGCCCAGATTAATTCCATATTATGCAGAAGAAATAATAGCTCATTACCCGTATCGATTTCGACCGAAAACATCCTCAAAACCAGATTTTTATCTTGCGCCAAATTTTATAAAAGAATTGGGAATACCGCCAAGAAGTACATCAAATTTTTGTAGTTATTAAACAAGGGTATAACTATGTAAACAGAGACACACTATGGAAATAATGGTGGAAATGGGAATATCCAGAAAGCTGATAGGATTCTCCCAGATGTGTGTGAATTTATATACACATTTCAGAATTGACATCAGTACATCAGATGAGTTTCAAATTGAAACAAGCCTAAGACACAGCAATCCAATTTCCCCTTTTTTATTCAACTTTGCTTTAGGACACGCAGTTAGGAAAGCTCAACCAGAATTAACAAATGGCTTCGTCACCCAGGGAGCTAAGATAGTATGCGAGTATCCACCCTCGGGAAACATCTTAGGGTAGTTTGGGGGTAGTTACCCCCGATCAATAGGGGTTGATGAATTAAACACTATTGATAACTACTTGTTTATTACCAACTATAAAGACCACAGTAAATAGTTGATGTGCTCACGGTAAAACCATCTACGGGTGCATCTGAATTAAGAATGATAATTGATAAACGAATGAATTAGAATGAATCACGATGCCTTGCTGTATATATAAACAAACTTGTAACATGTAGTATGTTTATATTGTCGACTCAGCTTTTGCCATGACTTACGAAAATATTGATTAGTTGACGATGCATTATTGCCGACTGGTATTTCTAACAAATCTAGGTGACCTACTTAATTGTAAACAAATGTGTATGTTTTGGTTTTGTTTCTAGGACATTTAAGAATTAAATAAATATGTCTCGATCTTAGATAGGGTACACCTATAGAATATCGGATAGAATAACAAGATCGGCAAGAATGGAGAAAAACAATAAACTAGACCAAGACTCAGAGTTATAGTCGAGCCAAAATAAAATAAAAAGGATCGCTTCGGCACTTCCATAATAGGGAAGTTGCACATTTTTTTTATTACATAATAATGTTCAGTTTTGTATAAAAATGAGACTTCCAAAATTTCACGCTTCAAAAACTCATAATAACTTAGAAGTACAAATTTAAAGTCTTCTTTATCTTAAAATAGTTCAAACACCCTTGACGTCACAGAGTTTAACTATGTAGTTCAGTTTATGGTTATATTTACGTATATTCTTCTTCTTATTTTTTAGTTTATTGGTCTCCAGCTACTTGGGTATTTAGCCAGATCGTCGTCGGGGAATAAAGGAAAAATATTTATATTCTAATGACACTTATCGTATGTCCTTGTAATAAAATATACCAGTTTGTTGAGATTGCAGTGTGATACAGTTTTTGAAAGAAAGGAAGGAAGGTTTACTATTAAAAATAAAACCATTTTGTAAAAGTACATATTTTCTATGAATAGTTCAAACGATCCAAAACATTTGTAATGTTACATAACTGTATTTTCTACTGACGTTTATAATGTCTAATTTAAAATTATTATATATAAATTGGTGTAGAATGTAAACATACAACCCCGTGATCTCACGACGCGTTTTGGGGTGGCTGGTAAAAGTTGAATTTTTAGTCGTGTTTAGGGGCCAAACGAAAGACAAACAAAATTTTTTATTTTTGATACAGGTTCTAAATTATGTTCTGTTATGTGATTTATACCATTTTTTTCGAATTTAAAATTTGATGCAAGTTCCCTATTGGAGAAGGCGCCCGCAGAGAATATAAAATTCCCATTCTTAGTCTAAGAATATAAAAGATTTGCTTGTTTTCTTGTTTTATTGTTATTTTTATCTTATTGTGTTTTTATTAATTTGTCCTTCTATCTATTTAGGCACACCTTTTTTTATTCACACCGGTGTTTACCAAAAAATATATTTTGCTATGTATATTTGCATATTAGATTTTTTAAATTGTGTTGCCTAAATAGCTTTCTTTTATCGTATTCTGGATGGAATAGACGTCAGAACTAAACAGCGTCCTAATATAGTCAATTTTTATTTTTTTTACACAAAATAATTAACAGAGCCGAGTTTCGACATTCTAGCCACAACCAATAATTTAATCGAGCCAGTTAGTATTAAAATTAGCTTTATCTCTAACGGATTGATTCGAACGTCAGATTTATCGACACAGGTTATTTTGATTGCAGCAGTATATCTTAAACGTTGGTAATACTAAAATGCACTGATAAAGAAAAGTTGTAGATTCTTATATCGATGACTGATTTGTTTTTGATAGGCTAATATCATTCGTCTGTTTCCTTAAAATTCCAATTTCTTAACTCGTCCGTATTACTTAAATAATAATTGGGTACAGTACGGTCACTAATGACTGGTGACAACCAGTTATCTACCGAACTACATGGGTGTTGCCTATAATGCATAATTTATTGATTTTGACTTTCTACTATGATAACACTGACACCAGTTCCTTAAGACGAGATTAGAAGGTATGTGAAATTTGGCTTATCTTGTATCTCAGATAAATCAACCAAAAAATTTTTAAGTTAGTTTATAAATGGTAAATTAGGTAGATTAGAATTTATCTGTTAACCAAATTTTATGAACTTAAAATCATTAATATTCCAGACTACCCAACCAGAACATCGACGTAAAAATAAAATGTGTAGTAAAGAGAAAGAAAGAATAAATCAAAATCCATAGACAATATACCACACGAAAACATGAGAACTAACCTTTTTGCAATGGGTTAACTGTATATTGAACACAAAGAAATTTAAATATGCAACAAAAAAATATTGAGTATTGAGCCATTTCAATTTAATCATGCTGGAGAAAAATGGCCAGTAGTATTAGAGAGATTGCTATTGAAATACTTGGGAAAAGGTCAGGAAAAAAGTTTAAGGATAAAGAGATTTGGTGGTGATCAAACGAAGTACAAGGAAAAATAAAAGAGAAGAGGAAATTATATAAAAATTGGCAAGAAACCAGATCTGACACAGATCTTCAAAAATATGTGGTGGCGAAAAAGTAAGCGAAAGTAGCAGTAGTCAAAGCCAAAGCAGAAGCGTATTCAAACCTATACGATCAACTTGATACCAGGGAAGGAGAAACGAAGATATATAAAATAGCCAAACAGAGAGCAAAGCAAAAGATTTTAATCAGATTGGATGTTTTCGAGATGAAAATAATAAAATACTAATTCACGAAAGGGATGTCAAAAAGAGATGAAGAAAGTACTTTGACAGCTTATTAAATGAAGAATTTGACAGCCTGTAGAGTCAAAGGAGACAGTAGCAGCAATGGTCACCAAAATAACAAACGAGGAAGTGGCTCAAGCGCTTAAAAAAATAAAGAAAGGAAAAGCGGTAGGACCAGATGATATTCCTGGGGAAGTATGGAGAGCATTGGGAGAGACAGGAACAAGGTGGCTACCAGGTCTATTTAATAGAATTATGGAAGTTGGACAAATGCCAGACGAATGGAGAAGCAGTATACTGGTACCTGTTTACAAAAACAAGGGAGATATAGAACAATGTACAAACTACGGGGCTATAAAACTGCTTAGCCATACCTTGAAAACATGGGAAAGAGTAATTGATAGACGGATACGTGAAGAGACCGAAATATCCGAGAATCAATTTGGCTTTATGCAGGGCAGATCAACAACAGATGCAATTTTCATTATAAGGCAGTTGATGGAAAAATACAGGAGTAAAGCAACAAACGCTCATATTGTATTCATTGATCTTGAGAAAGCATATGATATAGTTCCTCGAGAGATTCTCTGGTGGGCACTCAATAAGAAAGGAGTCCCTAGTGAATATGTAAAGATTGTGAGGGATATGTATAAGGAAGTAACGACTAGTATTAGGACAGGTGTGGGATAGACTGATAAATTTGATGTGAAAGTAGGATTGCAACAAGGCTCTGTGCTTAGTCCGTATTTATTCTCATTCGTTTTGGACTAGAAAACAGCGAAACTTCAGGGTAACATTCCATGGTGCTTAGTATATGCTGATGATGTCGTGTTAGTAGGAAATAGTGAAAGAGACTTAGAACAAAAACTGGAACAGTGGAGGCAAGCTCTGGAGGAAAATGTTTAAAACTTAGTAGGACAAAAACCGTGTATTTGGAATGTTCATTTAAAGATGGAGCTACTACAAATAAAATGGTATCTTTGGATGGTGAAATGATTGTGAAAAGCAATAGTTTTAAGTACCTAGGATCGGTATTACAGAGTAATGGAGAAATAGATGGAGATGCATGCAGTAGAATTAGGGCTGGATGGATAAAGTGGAAATAAGCGAGTGGTGTATTGTGTAACAGAAAAATTCCAATGAAGCTGAAGGGAAAATTCTATAAAACAGCCATAAGACCGGCTATGATATACGGAACTGAATGTTGGGCAGTGAAGAAGAAAGAGGAAGAACGAATGTATGTGGCGGAAATGAGAATGCTTAGATGGATGAGTGGAGTGAAAAAGAAGGATAAAATTAGAAATGAGTATATTAGGGGAAGTCTAGGTGTGGCACCAATTGATGCCAAAATGAGAGAGCATAGGTTAAGATGGTTTGGTCATGTTCAACGTCGGGACGTTAATCACCCAATACTAAGAATAGTTAAAGTGCAGGTTCCTGGAAGGAGTAGGGGAGGAAGATCAAAGAGGACCTGGGGGGAGACGATAAGGCAGGACATGTTGGTAAAGGGGATTGACATTGATATGACCCAAGATAGAATTGTGTGGAGAAATGCAATTAGGGAAGCCGACCCCGCATAAGGATAAGGCAAAGAGAATGATGATGATTTCGATTTAATCATGTTTACAATGGAGACTGTACAAAAATATGAATTAATCTTAAATATGTACTTAATAATAAAATAGGGACTAAAATAATAATTATATACCAAAAGATTTTAAATATGTATTACATTTTATTATATAGATACCTCAGTCAGTCTCTTGCACTATTGTATGAACTTTTTTGACTCGAAAGTAGCATCACACAAATCGGGTGGGAATAAAAAAGAGAAAACAAAACAAAAAAAAAAAGAAAATAGAATGGAAAACGTCTTATAATAAATTAGATAAAGCTGGTAATCAGATCAACTGGATGTCGACTTCCGCACCAGCCGAATATTGAATAAAATACGGCTCTGTACATAGATTATGGGAACTGGATTTCCCATTTAGAGTAAAATTTGGACTGGATTCTCAACAGTAAAACCTGGGACAACGTGGGACTCAATGGGATAAAAATAGATTCCCGATGAGGCGATGAAATAACCTGGGACTCCTAGTATGATAAAAATGGATTACCATTTGAATAGCCTGGAACCTAACTAGATAGATAAAACACAAAGTCAAATATGTGAAGAAGCAAAAGGTACAAATTTAGTGAAACTAAAGGTATAAAAAACATGTTACCCTTAGACAGGGGTTTTGAAGCACAAGTCGAACGTCTCTTACTTCTTAATGCAAAGCAGATAATACCTACATTAAAACTGAAATCGTATGCCGTTTTATAGAAAAATATTTAAATACGGAAGAGTACCGTTACTTGGTGTTTTATGGGTGGTCTAAAGAGACAGAATTTTACTTGACTTAACGGCATACTTTTCGGTAACTTTTTTAAACGAGATATTTATATAGAATAAACAGATTTTACCACATTTTATGGTAGCACTAAAGAGGTATCTCCTTAAAAGCTTTCAAAGGATTAGATTATGTATTTGCAAAAATAGCCAACGATAAGTTAGTCAAAACAGTGAGGTGACTTTAATATAACCAAGAAAAATTAAGATTAGGATTTTCTCTGAATGAATAATACTTATAGAATTGATTAAAAGATACTAAATTCACTTAATAAACTTACTGAAAGATTTAACAGGAAATATGGCACAATAAAACGGACTGAGAACATGGCTGCTATAAAGGTTAAATATTAAAAAAATATAGTTACCATGTGACGATGATTTTATGCAGAAAACCTCATTGGATTGATTCCTAGGTTTCTTCCTGAATAAATTTTATGCTCCATATTTCGAAATTCAAATATTTTAACTGAAACTAGGTATTATTAACCTCTAAACTGGACCTAAATGTGCCACATGCCACTCGGAATAATTTCCAACCAAAAGTCAAGTCAGATTTTTTCGTCTTTCACAAGGACGACCTCAGAACACGAAGTACAGTGGAACTTCGATAAGTCGGATTAATCGGGACCACGGCCGATCCGGGTTATCGAAAATCCGGGTTAGACGGAAAATATGGTAAAAATTAAATAAAATACTGTTTACTTACAGATAAACTCCATTATAATTCCAAAAACATGAAAAACATATGCACAATACATCTAAATTACGTACAGTTGTATACAGTATTGTTCATTTCTGGTAAGAAACTCAGTCAAACTGAAAACAATGTTTCGTTTTGTCTTATGAAATCGGTACGGGTTAGCCGGACTTCCGGCTTATCGGGGGCCGACTTATCGGGGTTCCACTGTAATGTTATTCATCACCAGAGGGCCGCTACCAAACCAACAAATCCAAAAAGATAGTTTTAAGTTTGTTTAGTGGTGACGTTATTAAAATCAATATTTTAAAATATAAGAGAAGATAATAATTATAAATAGTTAATTACGAGAAAATTAGAGAAATTAATTAAGAAATTAAGAGAAAATAATTATAAAAATAATTCAAGATTTAAAAATGGTCTAGTAACGTTACAAGTACTAACGGCAATTTTATGATGGCACCTAATAGGCCTGGATCCGCGTTAAAAAAAAGTTTATTATTATCAAGCTGAAAATTTGTTAATACCTTAACGGTGTCTAGTCGGACAAACTTTGATATATGGGAACACTGGAACAGTGGTCCCACAAAACTAGCAGCTTGTTTTTAAGTTTATTCATTAGAAAACTTTATAAATAGATGAAAAAGTCTTTGTCCTACAAATATGTTGGGCATTTTAATAAGTCCGACACGTAGAATTTGTCAAATGACAGGGATTATATTGGTGATAAACAGCAGTCTAGTCTGATTTTTGCATGAAAGTTTAATGAAAGGGTAACAAATCAATTGGAATTTCTGTCCGACAAAATACATGGGACGTTTTCGTACTTTGACGTTCGAAGCCTGTAACCTGTTCCACAATTAAAACCTGTAAACTGTTCCAGTGTTCGCTACATCAAAGTTTGTCCGACTAGACACTGTTAAGCTATTAACAAATTTTCAACTTGCTAATAATAAACTTTTTTGACACGCGGGATCCAGGCATAAAATTTTAAGTTTACATAAAAAACGCCTGGCACTTAACCTGTTAAATATCCCATTGAAATACAATGAACAGTTTCTGTTCTAATAAGATTTTGCCAAAGCGTATCATGCAATATCGTTAATTAGATTACCTTTTATTGGTAACATTGAAATTATACGCGAGATTATAACAAATTGCACCGGCATGGCAGCGCCGACTGAAACGAAAATAATTGACACAAATACAAATAAGGCACCACATAAATCATTGGAACCGAACTTATTAATAGGCAACTTGTCAATCAATCTCGAAGAGGAATTTAGACAGGTAGTCCTACATGTTGAAAGAAATATTACATAAATGTAAACGTAATTGCCCCTATCTCTTGAGGTAAAACTACTTTTAATTCACCTATTTTTTTTTGTTTGCCGGTATTTGCTAACAAGAATTTCGTATGACTAATTTCTATATGGAATCTAAGATTATACGCGGTAAACTTATTGAAGAATCTTTACAAAATGAAGACGTAAATTCTTACATAATTATAATACTTTGTAATACGTAATTAGTACAGAAAAACCCGATTTGTGAGGTGTATAATGTTTAACTCTTACCTTAATGTTTTATTAAAAAGTAATTACCCATCAGTTCGAATCCCAGCTAGGTAGGAAGCTTTTCAATTATTAAAAAAAATTATTTAAAGAAAAAAAAATTGTCAAAAATGAATAACCATTTTCAATTTTGTTGCAACACGAAACTACAGCCGCATCATTATTCCAGTTCAATCAGAGAGTCCAGCAAGCACCTCTACCGGTTTCGAAACTTATTAGTCTCTCATCAGAAGGCACATATGCTGCTCTCTCTGACCCAACTAGGACAAACCTCGGCGTGCAGTCACGGATTGCAACGAACGAAAAGGCAGGGATGCCCTAGCAGCAACTACTAGCAAAAACTAAGTTTTCAATCTAATAGCACATAAAACAGCACCCAAAAATTTTATTCTACATCCTACCAGACTGAAAACAATGGGAACCTTCTCTGGTAACACTTCTCCAGCTTCTACAATTTGTAAGTCATAACAGATGCTGAGACTAAGGAAGATGAGGGAATTTTACAATTTATAATTCACGTCCCATCTGCTCAGCGCGGTAAAGTTCCAACGTGAATGGGTGCCCTTCGTGCTCCAACCAGAGTAAACATTGCAACACGAAACTACAGCCGCATCATTATTCCAGTTCCATCAGAGAGTGCAGCATGCACCTCTACCGGGTTCGAAACTTATTAGTCTCTCAGCAGGAGGCACATTGGGGCAAACAAATTTCTATTGGGGCCGTGCAAGTTCGGAAGAGCGACATCTGGTTTCATAGCTCAGCAAAATTTTTACCACTTTTAATAATTATATTGGCCAAATATATTATTCCTGGTTACTGGATAATTGTCAAGGCCATATCCCAAAAAAGAATTAAAAGAAAAAAAGATTGAGGTTATGTTATTAAAAGGTAAACATTGTACTACAAACAAAAAACCATTAATTAAATTCACTTTAATAATTGCATATCATATCAATATTGTGGAGCAATATATATTTTTTACAATTTATAACACATTATTTGCGAAATCCCATTCTCTTTAATGACAGTAAGTATGAAATATACGTCAATTTGACGATTTCAATTAACAATATGAATTATTTAAGAAATATGTTAAGAAATAGCGGTAGCGGGTAGATACGTCTGCGATCCCGGCAGGGAATAGATCTACTTCAGGAATAGCTCACCTGCCCTACGCGAGCTCATGGATTTCCCCAGCATCCCTTTACCGGGGAAACCATGTCCAAACCCAAAGCATTCCCATCTCCACCCTTTACTCCCTCCACATCCTAACCAACTCGCCAACACGCACTAGCCAAGCGTGGAGTTTTAATGGCTGAAAACCCCAAAGGCAAATTTCCATGAAAGACGAAACTACTGAACGGCCCTCAGTCTCCGGCGGCTCCAACACCCCCAGCTAAGGTAGTGGGTGGAAAATGTTTGGAGCAGAGGGTGCTAAGATCCCCGGAAAAGATCAGGCTACCACAAAGAACGACAAATGCATATCACCTCATACAATGTTAGAACTCTTATATCGGACGAGAAGATGATGAAACTGGAGCAAGAGCTAAAAACAATAAAATGGGATATCATCGGCCTCAGCGAAATCAGACGAAGAGGAGAAGCCCAAATTATTCTTAAATCGGGACACTTATTTCATTTTAGAGCAGAAGAAGACACTTCAAGTGGTGGAGACACATTCATTATGCATAGAAAGCACGCACAAAATATAACTAAAATTAATAGCATAAGTCCCAGAATTGTGTACCTCATCTTCAAACTCAATTCAAGATTTAACTTTAAGATAATCCAGATATAAATATGCTCCAACGACTAGCCACTCTGATGAAGAAATTGAAAAATTTTATGATGACCTACAAACAGCATTGCATACTACACCAGCATATTACACAATAATTATTATGGGCGACTTTAATGCGAAAATGGGCTTTAAACAAGATGATGCAGAAGTAGCAAAGGGCAAGTATGGGTAAGACGAAAGAAATAAACGAGGACAAAGACTGCTCAACTCCTTACACCAGGAAAATTTATCAATGATGAACTCTTTTTTCGATAAAAAGCCTCAGCGTAAATGGACATGGATAAGCCCAGATGGCAGAGTCAAAAATGAGATAGATTTTATCATAACGAATAGAAAAGAAATAATTAAAGATGTTGAAGTACTTAACAATTTTTCGATAGGAAGCGACCACAGATTAATCCGAGCAAGGATACAAATAAATGTCAACTTGGAAAGAACAAAGATGATCTTTAAAACACGAAAGAAGAAATGGATTCCCCCAGAAAACAACGACCCCTATGAAGATATACTAACCAGACGTATACAAGTCTTCGAAAACCAAATAGGAGACATCGAGCTAGCAAATAATCTCATAACGAAGGCACTAAAAGAAACCGAAAGGGAGTGCTGCCCGACGGTCTTTACCCATAAAGAAACATTAACCCAAAATACCAAAGAGTTAATAAGTAAAAGAAGACAACTGACGGAAAAATACAACTCCAACTACACAACACTGAAGAAATTAAATAAAGATATCCACCGATCAATCCGAAAAGACATAAGAGAAAACAATACAAGAGAAATATCTCAAATAATTCAAGAAAACAAAAGTTTAAAAGTTTTGTGGCGAAATACGAATAACATTGGCAACAAAAATATGTACAGAATAAGAAACAAAGACAACAACATTGCTACGGATAGAGCCGAAATCCTGAAGGTTGTCGAATCGTTTTATCGCGAAATGTATGAGAGCACCAACGCAAGGCAAGATCAGCCCCTGCCCAAAATCACAAACCAGGGATCAGAATTAATGCCAGAAGTAACACCATACGAAGTTAAAAAGACACTTTCAGAAATGAAAAATAATAAATCCCCTGGCGATGACGGAGTAGTGATCGAGGCAATCAAACAAGGTGGTAATAAAATTTTCCAGGTTTTGGCCAAACTTTTCACCGAATGCATTTACCAAGGAAAAGCCCCTTCTCAATGGAACAAGGCAGTCATTGTTTTATTGCACAAGAAAGGTGACATAATAGATTCAAAAAACTACCGTCCTATCAGTCTGCTATCACACATATATAAACTTTTCACAAAAATTATCAAAAAAAGAATGGAGGCTAAGTTAGACTTTTATCAGCCTAGAGAACAAGCTGGGTTTAGATCCGGATATAGCACTAACGACCACTTACTGGTAATAAAAAACTTAAAAGAGATAGAGAGTCGGCGGAATAAAACAAACCATTGGCACTGATATTCGTGGACTACGAGAAAGCGTTCGATACCATGAACCAGCAGAAAATGTTAAAAGCATTGACAGAATGCAGAATAGACCATCACTACACTAATATGATAAAATATATCTACCAAAATGGAACGGCTAGCGTAAGACTCTCTGATCAACAAACTAATAAATTTTGTATGTAGCGAGGAGTACGACAAGGAGACACCATCTCACCAAAGCTGTTCACAACCCTTTTAGAACACACTTTAAGTAGGCAGATCTGAACGAATATGGTATCAATATAAATGGAGAGAAGCTCAGTCATTTGAGATTCGCAGATGACATCGTCCTTATTGCCGATGGTATGGATGATACAATAATAATATTAAACAAGTTATATGACGCTTCCTTAGAGGTCGGACTAAAGATTTATATCAACAAGACGCAAATAATGACTAATCTGGTGCTAAATCGTAATATTGTTGTTGGTGGAATGGATATTGAGCAGACTGCATCTTATAAGTACTTGGGACATAAATTTCGGTTGGGAAGAGATAACCAGACGTGCGAGCTCCCAAGTCGCATAGGATTAGCCTGGGAAGCGTTTGGTAAACTGAGAGCTATGTATTTAAATCGGACTTACCCATATGCCTGAAAAGGAAAATCTTTGACCAGTGTGTATTGCCTGTACGCACTTATGGAGCGGAAACATAAGGTTCGTTCCAAGTCGACACATTTTTACGATCCCTTGAGCCGTCACGAAATCGATTGGACTGTTTTAATGCGCAAAATCGCCCTTGAACGGTTTTATTTACCGAACCGATTACCCGTACGTAAACCTCTTGGAACGTATTTGTGTACCATTTCAAGTTCGAGTTGCGCCTGAGCCATTTTCAGTAAGAGTACCACTAGTAGTTTGCTAGATGGTAGAAATTGTCATTTCTAACATGTTCATTAAACATCACTTCAAAATCTTCCTCAGAATCGATATCTGACAAATCGCTCTCTTTCATGAAAAAAAAAATAATAAATTATCCATATTTTTAAGATTAATTTGAAAAAAAAAAAGAATTAATAATTATTTAAACGAAAATCAAGATTCACAGGTACTAATAGCGTGGATTGTGGATTATTTTGATTGAATCATCAGCTGATCTCATAGCAGTGACCAGTAAAAATGAAAACAATCCTAACTGCGCAAGTCAGTACAAATAGTTTCTGCTTGAAGGCATGTATCAAAAGGACCGTTCAGTTACCGATTTCGAAACGGTACATGGATCGCTTGGAACAGCACAGTGTACGATACAAATCATCGTTAATGTTCGCTTGGAACGCATTTTTTATAATGCGCATGACGAGGGCAGTACGAAGGACGGTTTTCATGTCACTTGGAACGCGCCTATTAACACTCACAAAAAAGGTAGTAGACAAGATTCGCATAACTCAGAGGGCTATGGAGCTCCAGATCTTGGGTGTCTCCCTGAGGGACCGAATCCCAAACAAAGAAATACGTCGTAGAACAAAAACAACGGACACCGTCGAAAGACCTATGTCCAGCAGTGGACGATTACGGGTTGATGATGATGTTAAAAAAGTTGCAAAATTTCTCCGCTGCTCTCGCACGATCGTTTATCGTATCCCCTCCAAGTACTTGCACACAGCGAATTGGGATTGATACTCACCTGAGGGATCGCAGATGTTCGCATACAATAAGCGTCTCTTTGTAACGACAATGAAGTTGACTTTACTAAGTAACAAGACATTTACAGATTATATTTATCAATCAAGTATTTTACCAAAAGAATGGTTAGTATCCACATTCGTAATTATTCCTAAGAAGCAAATTGCAAAAGAATGCTCAGAACACCGTACAATGGCATTAATGAGCCATGCTTTAAAAGTATTTCTACTAGTAATCCACAAGAGAATATACAGAAAGCTGGATGATGAAATTAATGATAAGCAATTAGATTTTAGAAATGGCATGGGAACTACAGCAGCATTATACAGTATAAATGTGCTCATGCAAAGAAATGTAGAAACGAACCAAGACCTGTAACAGATTACACCGAGAGTACACCGAGAGAAAAATTTCTTTTCTCCTAAAACACTGATTTCTTTGAGCCATCTTTCTTATAATTTAATATATCATATTAACCTTAAACATACCGGTACACGTATAAAGGAACGAGTTTTTTAAACAGAACTCAATAATTTCTTACAGATAATTTCTTCAATGCTAAGGAATGCATTAATCGTTACATTTTTATTCTCTTATCCTAAAGGTTTTTTCTTAAATTGAAAACTGCAAATAATTTTTCAGTATAAGTAATATATGTTAAGTTAATCTATATTTATGTTTTTGAATAAGAAATTTTCTTGCAGTCAAATAAATATTTTAACCGACAAGAAATAATTCTTCAGAAATACCCTGTGTAGTGAGTATTTCTGAAGTAATGTTAACATGTTTCTAACATGTTATCGGTAACTGGATGCAAGCCGCACAAAATAGAGATAAATGGAAAGAGCTGAGGGAGACCTATGTCCAACAGTGGACGCGTACGGGTTGATGATGATGATGACCCTCTGTAGTAACTGTGGTTATAAAATACAAACTTCATCATTAAGCCGAAATCTTAATTGCAAATATATTTTCTTTCACAAAAGAATTGCGCAGATTATCTATTTATGATTTAATCGTCAGTGTTTGTCAAGATGGCGTGATATTAGTTCATGTTCATATAGATGGATTTTGGATTTGTTGGTGTTCTTTAAAAATTAACGGATATTTTGAAGGTACTTACATAATATACATATAGGTATTAAATAAAAGTAAATTGAGTAATTTAAGATGTAATAATAATATTGTTGCGTATCCGAATGGTTATAAAAGAAACATAATAGTATCTTTACATGATTTTTAGGTGTAATGGTCGACAACTCTGAAAGAAAGGAGCTTATTATTCTAACTGGGAAATAAGCCACAATTTAAAGCTGGGACAGAATGATCTAATATATAGCTTGAGAACAATATTAAGAAATGAGCTATTAACCAACTGCGAGACCTTCCAGAAATGTTAGAACTTTGTACATGTAAGTAACTTTTTAAAAAGTATATACTTACGTATCAACTATAATATGTTTCTTGAATGTGTCGTCTTCTATAAAAATATACAATGCAACGCTATATCAAACATGGCGGGTGCAACGCTGAGGATGTTTTCTGTTAATTTATTTGTGATAAAGAAATCAGTTAGCCTAAAAGAAATATTTTAATGGTTAAGAAATTTTATTGCTAAAAACTGTGAATTAGTTAATGTGTATTAAATGACTTAAGATGTAAACTAATAATACTTTTCCGTAATACAATTTTTTTATGATTAGGTATGCTGTCTCTTTTAGGTTATAAAAATAAAGAAAATTACATATTATTATGTCTGCTTCAATGTTTTACATTGGTTGTATTTTCCCTCTTGTTTTAGCTAAACAATGTTTATTGTGTGACTTAATATTATACAGATAAATAATTAATATTTCATTAACAAAAAGCAAAAAATAAACAAAGATGTGTAGGTTAAATAATTCCATGTTTGAACTAAATATGATTGATTATTATTAGTATTAATAGTTCTTATGTGGGGCCGTGTGTTTGTTTTTTTTTTGTATTTCCTAAATTTGTCAAAATAAATATCTACATCTTTTAAAAAAAAAATTAATAAAATAAGTTTACTCTTTCTATAAAGCACGATAAACTAATTATTATTATCTTAAAACTGAAAAACATTCACAGCTACGATATCGGAATAATTTCAAACCTCTACTGAAACCAGAGAGTCAAAGAAAGCATTGAGGATCAAATTATGTGGGTAGCAATAGAAATTCTTCGGGGTGTAAGACAGGGCTATATATTTTTCACTGCTATGTAATATACATATGGCAAAGCCTTATGAGAGTCTAAGGATGGGATGATCATAAATAGTGAAATCCTTAACAATATAAGATATTCCGATGACATTGCAATATTCACTTTAGCTCTACAAAGTCTGACAAACATACTGGAACGGCTGAACGAAAAGTGTACGTTATAAGGAAGTAAAATAAATTGAAAGAAAACAAAATTCATGGCCATTACAGACATCCAAAATATAGCGTGACGCTCCATATTAATAATATCCAGATAGAAAAGGTCGATACATAGAAATATCTAGGACCATTGGTTAGTCAAAACGAAGAACAGACACAAGAGATTAAAATGTTGTTCTGCAGCTATTTCCTTGTGGCATTTTTATAACTATTTAGATGGGAAATAAGCCAAAATTAAATTGAAAAAATAATTTTATTACCGTTTCGACGCCCAAATCGGGTGTCGTTGGCAAAATACAAAATACTACTAAAATAAACAAAAATGTTGTTGCTTAGTAAAAATTCTTCTAATAATTTATTTAATCTGACTCATTTATATAGGCAAATCAGACATATATTATACATTTTAATGTAGAAAACTTTAAAATGATATTGCCAATATTATGAGTTGCGTTCTTGGGACGACTTTACTGAAAGATAGTCCGTCCTATTACATGAAATCAACCCCAACTCAAGAATATCCGCCATAAAAAAATCATAGCATGTGGTAATGTGGTATGTCTTTAAAAAGACAACCAAATGCAACGGTGACAGTAAAATCCTCGCGTTAGAGATTCCATAGTAAATAAATAAATAAATAAATAAATCCATAATAAAAACACATGAAACGTTAATAAAATTATTTTTTCAATTTACTTGTGGCTTATTTCAAATCTAAACAGTTAATTATAAGAGATTAAAAGCCGTATAGAAATAGTAACGGCAAAATTTGTGAAATGAAGCATCTATTTTGTAGTAGAGACCTAAGAATGAATTTAAGGATAAGGTTGTTGCGCTGCTACGTTTTTAGAACTTTGCTTTACGGATTTCAGGCCTGGACATTGAAGCTATTAGAGATCAAGAAATTGGAAGCTTTTGAGCGTTGGTGTCATCGAAGAATGCTACGAATATCATGGTTAGACAAAATTAGCAATATTGAAGTCCTTGATAGGGTTAATAGAGGAAAAAAATATATAGAAATATAGGCAATTAATAGGACTGGATCCCGCGTACCAAAAAAAAGTTGATTAATATTAAGCTGAATAATTGTTAATAGCTTAACGGTGTCTAGTCGGATAAACTTTGATGTACGGGAACACTGGAACAGGGGAAGTTTTAATTATGGAACAGTTTAAAAATTTGGAACGTGAGATTACGAAAACGACCCATGTATTTTGTCGGACAGAACTTCCAATTGATTTGTTACCGTTTCATTAAACTCTCATGCAAAAATCAGATTGCTATTTATCACCAATACAATTTCTGTCATTTGACATGTTCTTCGTGTTCCACTCATTAAAATGCCCAGTTGGTGATAAACACCAGTCTGATTTTTGCATGAGAGTTTAATGAAATGGCAACAAATCAGTTGGAAGTTCTGTTTGACAACATACATGGACCGTTTTCGTAGCCTGACTTTCCAAATTTTTAACCTGTTGCACAATTAAAACTTTTTCTGTTCCAGTGTTCCCATATATCAAAGTTTGTCCGACTAGACACCGTTAAGCTATTTAACAAATTTTCAGCTTTCTATTAATCAACTTTTTTGTTCTATAAGGGTCTCTGTTCTATAAGTTCTCAAGTCTATAAGATGCGGGAGCTTGAGTATTTTTTTTTTCATATAATAAGATGTCATCGTTATAGTCTGCTGCGTTTGATTATAGAGTGCAAAATATAAGGTAAAAGAGATGTAGGAAAAAGACAGATTTTGACTTTATAGATTTTGAGAAGGCGTTTGATAGAGTTCAACATAATAGGTTGTTTGAATATCTAGAAATGATTGGAATAGACGATAAAGATCTGAGACTTTTACAACATCTATATTGGTATCAAGAAGCTTCTATTCTGGTAGACGGCAAAGAAACAGACAAAATTTGCATTCAAAGAGGTGTCAGACGTGTTTGTGTGTTATCCCCAACTTTGTTTAACGTATACTCAGAAATAATTTTTAATGAAGCCTTGGAAGGACAATGTGGAGTTCGAATCGGGGGAGAAACTATTAACAACATCAGATATGCAGACGACACCGCGATCATGGCTGAAAATATCGAAGATCTTCAATTCCTTATAGATCGAGTCACTAGGGAATGCTCCAATAACGGACTTAACATAAATGCAACAAAGACAAAGTTACTTGTGGTTAGTAAACAAGACGTCGGCCCTATGCAACTAATTGTCAATGATGAATCAATAACAAAAGTTAACCATTTTAAATACCTAGGATGTTGGATAAACGAGACACTAAATCCGGATGAAGAAATTAAAACTCGTATAGAAATTGCAAGAGGAGCATTTATGAAACTTAGATCTATTCTGAGCAACTCTCAGCTGAACTTACAACTAAGAATCAAGTTCCTAAAATGTTATGTGTATCCTGTATTACTATATGGATGTGAAACCTGGATCATGAAGGTTAACATGATAAACAAATTAGAAGCCTTTGAGATGTGGTCTTATCGTAGAATGCTCAGAATATCTTGGGTTCAACGCATTTCAAACAGAGAAGTCTTAGAGTAGGTCAAGGCGAAGGTGACTTAATGAAGATGATAAAAAAGAGAAAGCTTGAATATCTGGGGCATATAATGAGAGGTAGCAGATACAGGATGCTGCAGTTAATACTCAATGGAAAAAGACGAATCTCCTAGTTACGAAATCTAAGGGAATGGTTTAGTCTGAGCTCTAACCAACTATTTGGAGAAGAGCAGCCGCAGAAAAGCAAGTGTGGAAGCAAGGGTGAAGGGAAAAAATAAAGGAGGCCAAGGCTTAATTTGGGCTGTAATGCCGTAGAAGAAGAAGAAGAAGAAGAAGAAGAAGAAGAAGAAGAAGAAGAAGAAGAAGAAGAAGAAGAGGAATAGTAAAATACGAATTGCCATGTTGATATCCAAACTTAGAATATCATTTACTGGGCTAATTGTGTTCTGACAAAATGTTCGCGAATAGGTAACAAATTGCACAGATGTGTGTTTTTAATGATTTTGCATATTATGTACTTTCTTTAATTAAAATTTTTTAGTACTAGCGGATACATCCCCATTTTGGTATTTATATGTAACTGGATACTAAGTATCAGAACGACTGGTTATTTAGTAACCTACACCGAAATATATTAACGTTCTGTTCATAAATATTTTTTATATTCATATAAAAACTCAATCGCAGTATTTAGTAATATTGAGAAGCATGAAGTATATTAATAATTATGCGTCACAATGAAATTTTTACGACGGTATAAAACATAATTAATGTTTTAATTATCAAATTTTATTCAACCTTTTATAATTTAATATGGAGCTTATATTTCATGAAGTTTATGGAGGACTTAGCAATGACAAGGAGTCAAAATATTTTAAAGGTTTGAACATATATCTCTTTCAATGGCATTTGAAAAATCTTTACGCATCTTTATTTTTCGCAAACATCACCAAGCTTTATTGACTCTACTATTATATATCGAAAATATTCGTATATTTTTATTCTATTCCTTGTTTGAGTATACTGGTATTTTAAATAAATAAATATGTATAAATAAATACTGTGTTTTTAGGATTTATGTCTAAGGATTTTTCATTAAATTTTTGTGATTGATGGTAACAGCAAGCTACATAGACCGGGCAGTATCGTCGCCCCCGCTAGCGAAATTATTCTGATTCGATTTTTTGCACAAACTTACTCAAAAAGAGGTCCTTATAACATATCCACTGGGTGCCGGACGGTGCCATGGTCTAAAAATTGTTTAAACAATTTTTGTTAAACAAATTCACAAAAATAATTTTTTCATTTCGAACAAATTTTTTTTTAGATAAACTGGCTTATTCTGAGCAAAAAAGGTCTCTCTTCATTTTTTTCTAAAATTGATTTTTGTCGAGTTATATGCGATTAAAAATTTGAAAAAGGCGAAAATGGCCATTTTCAAGGCTTAATAACTCGATTAAACATTATTATTATGAAATTCAAAAAGTCACCAAATCAAGTTTCAAATCCCTTCTTCAAGGTCCTGAAGAGATTTTTGTCACTATTTTATTAGAAAGCTGTTATTTTTAATTATTAACAATTAGCGCTATAGTCCAGGATTTATCGTCGCCCCCGTTAGTGAAATTATTCCGATTCAATTTTTTTGCAGAAACTTACTCAAAACCAGGTCCTTATAACACATCCACAGGGTGCCGGGCGGTGACGTGGTCGAAAAATTGTTTAAAGAATTTTTTTTAAACAAATTCACAAAAATAATTTTTTCACTTCGAACAAATTTTTTTAGATACTTTGGTACATTCTGAGCAAAAAATGTCTCTTGTGATTTTTTTTTAAAATTGATTGTTGTCGAATTATACGCGATTTATAATTTGAAAAATGCGAAAATGGCCATATAACTCGACAACAATAAATTTTAGAGAAAAATCACAACAGACCTTATTGCTCAGAATAACCCAAATTATCTAAAAAAATCGTTCGTAATAAAAAAATATTTTTGTGAATTTGTTTAAAAAAATTGTTTAAACAATTTTTCGACCACGGCACCGCCCGGGGATATATTATAAGGACCTCGTTTTGAGTAAGTTTCTGCAAAAAAATGGAATCGGAATAATAATTTCACTAACGGGGGCGACGGATACATCCTGGACTATAGCGCTAATTGATAATAATTAAAAATAACAGCTTTGTAATAAAATAATGACAAAGATCTCTTCAGGATCTTGAAGAAGGGGTTTGAAACTTGATTTAGTCACTTTTTGAATTTCAGGATAATAATGTTTACTCGAGTTATTAAGCCTTGAAGGCTATTTTCGCATTTTTCAAATTTTTAATCGCATATAACTCGACAACAATCAATTTTAGAAAAAAAAATGACAGGAAACCTTTTTTGCTCAGAATAAGCCAATTTATCTAAAAAAAAGTTTGTTCGAAATGAACAAATTATTTTTGTGAATTTGTCTAAAAAAAATTGTTTACCTAATAGTATATTATATATCTAGCGGGAAAGTACTCTATTTCAGCCGAGCGGCAAGGTAGTTTACCGAGGTGCGAAGCACCGAGGTAAACTACAGACGCGAGGCTAGAATGAGTTCCCGCGAGGTTTGTATACTATTTTACTCACAATCGGTTAGTAGTCTATGGATTTCTAATACTCACACTCTACCAATAATAAATAATAATAATATGTTGTCTCATGTAGAAAATCCAGAAACGTCGGCGTCATCATCTATTTCTGATACTCATAATTTTGAGCAACACGGTCTTACTTTAACCGTTAATAGTAATCATAATTCCAATGCACCTATTAATATTTATAATTCCAAATAATTTTCTTTTTGTTATTGTTGTTGTTGTTTTTTAATTAAATAAATGTTGAGTGGATTCTATTCTTTCTAAACCATCTTTTAATCAAAAATGACATTGACATTTGCAGGTAGAAAAGTGAGAGATGCTAGCCGGGAAAGTACTTTCCCGGCTAGCTGGGAAAGTAAAGTAAGTAATAAGTCGCTTCCTGATTACTTCAAAGGTTAGAAATCCATAAATTACTAACCGATTGCGAGTAAACAATTTTTCGACCACGGCACCGCCCGGTACCCTGTGGATATGTTATAAGGACCTCTTTTTGAGTAAGTTTCTGCAAAGAAATCGAATCGGAATAATTTCGCTAGCGAGGGCGACGATACTGTCCGGTCTAACAGGAAAAATTATTTCTTTTTCTTGTGGATTTTGTATACATTTTGATTTATATCTCTATAGCTCTGTATCTATGTGTTAGTACTTGGACACTGGACAAAGGCTTATCCCGTACCCAAGCCAATCCTAATACCGAATTGAGTATTGTTAATTCGTTTCTCCAATATCGAGTATATTCTGCTATGTGTTACTCGTCCGAAGATCTTCATAACATGACTTCATCAGAAGCTAGGACAAATAATCTCCGGACAAATAATCCCGGACAAAATATTCCCACAAATTATCCCTAGACAAAAAATCCCCAGCCAAAAAGCCCCAGACAAAAAATCCCCAGACAACAAATCCCCCCAAATAATCCCCACAAATAATCTCCACAAAAAATCTCCGGACAAATAATCCCCGGACAAAAACTTTCCAAAAAAAATCCCGGAAAAATAATCCCCACAATTTTTTTTTTGGACAGAATATCCTCACAAAAAATTCCGGACAAAAAATCTCCAAGAAATAATATTTGCTGTCGAATACTTCTCTAAAAGCTTTTCCGTGCATGTAAATGCATGAGAGTTATAGCAATCGCCATGAAACCTCTTTTCAGCACGAAAATAATAATTAGCAATTAAAATTAAGCATGAATTGTAATTTCGATTACCAAATTTTTAATTCTAATTGTGAGTTTTTTGGCTGTGGGAATCATATTGTAATTATTCTCTTAAATCTTTTGCTCGCTCTGCTTTGGATAACTCTGTTTAAAACATTGCCTCTTCGTGATGATAGCTGCTTGTCCTGAAAACGATATTCTTGATTGTAATGCAAAAAGACCTGTTCCTTTTTGGTAATTTAACGTCAAAAATATGTACTCAGCATCATCTTCAATGGCGTCCCATTGCGTCACTCCCTTGTTGTCCAGATCTTCTCTGACTGCATCTTTCCACCTTTTTCTAGGCCATCCTACAGACCTTCTCCTATCTGGCCTCTCCTCGAGCAGCTAATTTTAAAAGTTTCTTTATGGATTTATGGATGCACACATATGCTTAATTACGTTCTTTAAAAACCGCATATCGAATAGTTATGCCCAGTTTGTTCCCAAAAGCACCAAAAAAGTCAAAATAATCGAAAAGCTTTGTATAACTTTCCTCGCGATGCGTTGTTATGGGATTGGAATTGAAATTGAAATTAATGGAAATTTCAATTGTTTCGATACATACAAAATCTTATACTAATATATTATCAGCTCTCGTGCACTGAGGCTGATTTGCGTCGATTGCATTTACGGAAAAACTTTTAGAGAACTAATAAAAATGTATACCATTTTTATTCAGTTGCAATGCGAAGACAAAACCGTCTTAATTTTTACTTAGATTAGAGAGTGCAGCCATCATTCTTATCGACGATTTCACCTCTTGTTAGAGACTCTTCAGAGAATACATAGGCGGCTTTCTCTAATCCTGGTAAAAATTTTTTAACATATTAGTCCCCTATTGCAACTGACGTGAAGGTAGTAGGTACGTAGCGGCATCTGCTAAATGAAAGCCAATGAAACCATTTTATTTTATTTTAGAGGCAGCACTAACTACTATTCGGCAGCAAAATATTTCTTGGGATATTTTGTCCAAAAAATTTGTGGGGTTTATTTATCCGGGATTTTTTATGGTGATTTTTTTCCGGGGATTATTTGTCCGGGGATTATTTGAGAGGATTATTTGTCGGGATTGTTTGTGGGGATTTTTTGTCCAGGGATTTTTTGTCCAGGGATTATTTGTCCGGACACCCTTCAGAATCATCATCATCAATTAGCTATAATTTGTCCATTGTTGAAGATAAGACTCCTCAGGATATTTCCATCTTCTTCTGTTCTTTGCTTCTGCTGTCCAATTGGTCACAATTCTTAAGGTCGTCGGTCCATCGCGTTGGGGTCTTCCCCTTGTCTTTTTTCTCCGTGACATTCACTATTTTTCACATGTGTCCCATAAAGGGACGCATGTGAAGAATATTTCATGGTTTAATGTATGAAATACGATTTTAATAAAACATGTTTTTAGTCCAATCAACAGCCCTTTTCTCGTGGAATTTTGAGAACCAAGGTCGATATCTTTGAAAATTTGGATTTAGGTAGTAATTATAACCTTTTAAAAATCTACCCTATGCCGAACTGCGCTTTTGCCCTGTTCTATAAATTTTGTTCTATAAAATTTTTTTGCAGAATTGACAGTTTCCAGGTTATTTGCAATTGAAACTATGCATAATTCATTGAAAAAACTCACGTTTTATAACCGTTTTTCATAAATAACTTAACAAAATTTAATTTTATAAAAAAACTCGTTAAAAACAAAATTGTAGCAAATAGAAAAACAAAGAGATTCGCGTCTGAAAGATCTATATGTAAGCCCAATAACGTCTGAGTTATTGCTCTTTAAATGATGGTTATTTTTGAAGAACCTTGAAATTGAGAACATTAGATTTCAAATAACTCGAATGTGTTGCAATTTTTTGAGAAAACTTAAGAGACATCTTTTAAAGCTTATTAAAAAACTTTTCAAATAAGCTCTGACAAAAGAACTAACTGACTTTTTTTCATAAGAACTGACTGACTTATGACGAAAGTAAAGTCGCTCTTTGGTTTTTTCTTTTTGAAATGTAACAATTAAACCCTCGTCGTTACAATCCTAATAGCAATGCATAGCTTTTCACTTGAAATTAACTTTAGTTAGGTATAATTGATACGATCCATCTGATTTAACCGGTCTGGAATGCTTAGTTTAGAAAAAATAGTTGATTAAATCAAAAATGACATTTTTAAAATTAAAAAAAGTGAATTTTTGAAAGTGAATATGAAAAAATATTTCAAATATCAATTGTAGAATTTATTTTAGTGACTATTTCACTAGACTGTTTCTAACTGATAAAACTGATAGCAACGCATCGTTTCCTACTGACAAAACTCCTTAGTGACGTGATTTTTCAGCGACAAAATTATGACAGACCCGTCACGAAAGTGTCTGGTAATAACAAATAAATAAAGATTATATTTCGTTGATATGGTGCATTAACTGTCTCGTGAAATAGTCTTGTCGAATATCATTCGAGAGAAAATTATTTACCGGCAAAATTTTCTCCTTCGTTGCCTTTTGGTAATTTTCGCTAATGAAATTTTCAAAATTAAGTCAAAATTTAATTCGCGAAAATTGCCAGGCAACAAACTTTTATACCAGTCGAAAATATTGCCGGCAAAATTTTTCTCTTGTGATATTATATACGAAAATTTTGTTTTTTTTTTTTGTTTTTATATCATGAATACTTTTAGGTTGATTTAATGGTAGGGGAGCAAAGTATGCTAAATGTGCAGTCACTCGAGCGCTTTGGGGACCTATTGGGTTGTGATTATTAGGTCCTAAAACCAAAAAAAGTTTAGTAAAATTTTCCATTTTAGTGGGGACTTTCCATTTTTTAATTTAATTATCCATTTCCTTTAATCGTTTTTTCCGATTATAGCGCCATCTATCCATAATTCGAAAAAATGTTTCGAATAAAAGTTGTTTAATTTTATACACAGAATCCAAATCTGCAATAAAAAATGGGGGCTCCCATTTAAGATTTTAAAGTAACCCCCACCCCTCTTCCGGGGGTGTAGGGGTGTAGAGGTGTAGCACCACGCTGAGATATTGCTCCCCAAACCATTACGTAAGTGGGAAATTTGGAAATTCTAAAGGTAACATTTTCTCTTGATATGACTTTTAGATGATTTACACCAAGCTGGAAACAATTTTCATCAGATATAAAGACATTATTAAAATTATCTTCTCGAAAACGTTGACAAAGATCTATTCTTCGTTGCCTTTGCAGAGCTGTCATTGTAGGGATTTTTTTTGGATTCATTGATATGTAGACTTGCTTTTTCAGTAACATGCGGACAGTTTCTGGGCACACTTTTATTCTTCGTTGATTTCCAAATCTGTTCGCTAATTTTCGAAACCTAAAGCCACAACAACCTAAAACCGGATTTTGTCGTCCTAAAGCCACTAAAGCATTTAAATTGTTTCCGCGCATCTTACGCGGTCTACCCGAAACTGGTCTAGGTCTATGTCTCATATCTATGCCATTTTTTATCCTCTTTATTGTGTCATACACTGCACTTTTTCCGAGTTCAGTCAATTGCACTAATTTTTTAACGTTTCGGACACCCTTTCTCTACAAATATTCCACCAGTTTTTTTTTCTACTTGCGATATTATTTCACAAACCTTAAGTCTGTTTACAAACAACAATATTTGACAGATGGTGTTGTCATGCGATTTTGTCCATAACCTACTATCGGTACAACCTACTTGATGCATTACTTTTGCCTTAAAATGTTACAAAAAGGAAATCTATTAAAATTAGGAAAAATATAAAATTCCGAATACTTTCTAGACGGACTATATAATAATGTCATTTTCTATTTAATCAACTATTTTTTCTAAAGTAAGGATTCCAAACCGGTCGAATCACATGTATCGTACCAATTATACCTAAATATAGTTAATTTCAAGTGGGAAGCTATTGATTTCTATTAGGATTGTAACGACGAGGGTTTAATTTTTACATTTCAAAAAGAAAAAAGCAGAGAGCGACTTTATTTTCGTCATAAGTCAGTCACCTCTTATGCAAAAGCTTTTGTCACAGCCTATTTCAAAGATTTGTTAATGAACTTTAAACGATGTCTGTTAAGTTTTCCCAAAAAATTGCACCACATTCGAGTTATTTGAGATTGAAGGTTCTCCATTTCGAGGTTCTTCGAAAATAACCATGCTTTAAAGAGCAATAACTCAGTCTTTATTGGGTTCACCTAGGTCTTTCCGACGCGAATCTCTTTATTTTTTTATTGGCCACAATTTTGTTCTTAATGATTTTTTCTATAAATTTTTTTTAAGTTATTCATGAGAAACAGTTATAAAACGTAAGTTTCTTCAATGAAAAATGCATAGTTTCAATCGCAAATAACTTGAAAAGTGTCAATTTTGCAAAAAAAATACAGAACAAAATTTACTCAGAATTAATCACTCTATCGATTTCCATAGTTATTTTGATTATAAAATTTTCATCCCCTAGATGGGGTTGTTTTCACCCCCAGGACAAAAGCGCAGTTCGGAATAGGGTAGATTTTGAAGAAGCGTGTTAACAGAGCTTAAACCCAAATTGTCATTAAAATCGGTGTTGATTCTCAAAATTCCACGGTTTTACAGTTTTTTAATGCTGATGATTGGTCTATTTAGAGTTCCTTCAAAAATAATCTAACCTTTGCTTACGTTTGTGTTTATAATACAATAACTACCTCTTAAAAAGGTCAAATGCATTTATCTTTAACATTTTAACTTTACAACATCGTTGGCCAATTTGACGTTTCTATATCGCGGTAGAAATGTTTAAATGCGAGTCAAAACGACTCAAAACCTACTAAACTTTAAGAGTTTATTAGCCTCCCGATTTTTCGTTTATTTGGCCTATCTAACACGTAAATTCCCGCCTCTTCTTGTACCGTCGTTGTCGTACACAAAGCGGCAATAGGCGCTCCAAAGGCGCTTGTTATTCGCCGTCAAATAGAAAATGGCTTTACGTGAGTTTGTATTGTCGTTTGTGATCCCTGAATATGATTACGGCTTAATTGTCTGCACTGTGTCTCACGTACTACAAGTACTATTCATAGATAAAAACAAAAAGTATGGCTTTCGGCTTAAGTACGACTCGCGACCCGGTGGATAATAAAAAGAAACCACGGAGTTTGCAGGAAAAATTGAATGAAGATAATATACCGTTGAGGCGGAAATTCTAAGAAAGCTTATAAAATAATAGTGCTTAAGGTAATGGTGAAAATAATCCGTATTTGTATATGTATATTATGAAGATATTAATGTAATCATTACTTTTAATAAATGTGAGATATCAGTGGCGGATCTAGACGTTTGCCTTAGAGGGAAAGGCCATAGGAGGGAACTTCCGATGAATACACTAACCAAAATACATAAAAAAGGTAAACCCAAAACACATAAAGGACATAAATAATAACTTCTGTGCATTAAGTTCCCTTAATTTTCCTGAGTAAATCCCGGTGTGTTTAAAAATTATTTTTAATCGGGACGGCGTAGCAGCTAAAAAATATAGAAGGCTTCATAATATCTAAAAAAAAATAGTATCATGACTCAAAGAATTTTTTTCTTTCAAAAAATTTCTTCACAGTAGGCTAATAATGTTTTCTATATTCTATTCTATTTTCTTGGATTTTATTGGTGATAAACTAAGAGAGGTTTTAACTTACAATCACCAATTGCCACCAACTTTCTTTGTCTTTGATAATAATTGTTGGAACGAAAGGATGAAAATTTGGGAATAGGTAGTTGAAATTGTCTATTGTTATATAAGAAAAAGTTTACAATTCTACACCCCCTTCATTTTACAAAAATTGGAAAATACGAGGTGAAATTTTTTTTCTTGGGGGTGAAAAAATATACGTTCAAAATAAGTCCGGAATTGGATAAAATGATTAATTCTAAGTAACTTTTGTTCTATAGAGTTTTTTTACTAAGTCAATACTTTTCGAGTTATTTGCGAGTGAATATGTGTTCATTTTTAAACAAAAAAAAATGTTTTTGGACGGTTTTCCGGAGATAACTCAAAAAGTAAGTATTTTAGCGAAAAAAATATTCTTAGTAAAAATATAGCTTATAAAAAATGGTGTATGCGTGAGGTCTGCAGACCCAGTAGAAGCAGAGTTGCAGCTAATGAAATGTAGGTTCTTCTTCGTCAAATTCCAAATCGAATATTTTAATGTGAAATAACCAAAAAACAGAGCACTTCTGTGAAAAATTAATTTCAACTTTTTAAAGTGTTTAAAAAAAAGTTTTTTTTTGTTTTGATTTTTAAACTTCTACCATTAAAAGTAAGTGAGTTACACTCAAAATATTGTTGGTCCCTTTTATTTTTTAGTGAAAAAATGGCGAAAATCGCCCCTTAATTGGCTTCTCAAATAAAATTAATCGTTGCCGCTTTACAAGTTACTTTTCTTATGTATTTTTTATATTATCTATAAGTTTCATTGGTTCTAAGTGCTCAGTTTAAAAAAAAATTGGGTTTAAAATAAAACATTCCTTTTATTTTGAAAAGAATTGTACCTAATTGTTTATGGAATTAACTTAAAAACAATTAGGAATACCAAAAATCTCAAAGAGTAATAAAATGTACGCTTTGCTTTTCTGAAAATTTTTGATTTTTTGTTTTCTTCTTAGACAAAAATTGGTTATGCTATGGCTGTTCAAAATTTGCCTAAACTCGTGATCAGTTACTCGTTCAAGCCATTTTAACTACAGCTATTTTAAAACTAAGCACTTTGGACTGATGAAACTTACATATCATATAAATAATACATAGATAAAGTAACTTGTGAAGCGATAATGTTAAAATTTATATGTGATGCTAATTAGGAGGTGATTTTCGCGATTTTTGACCAAAAAATAAAAGGGACCAACAATATTTTGAGCGGAATTAACTTACTTTTAATATTACAAGTTTAAAAAAAACAAAAATGAACCTTTTTTTAAACACTTTAAAAAAGTTGAAATGATATTTCCCCTAAAAGTGCTCCGTTTTGGGTTATTTCACATTGAAATATTCGATTTGAAATTTGACGAAGAAGAACCTATTTTTCATAAGCTGCAACTTTGCTTCTTACTGAATCTATAGACCTCATGTATACACCATTTTTTTCAATTTTTTATGGGCTATATTTTTGCTAAGAATATTTTTATCGCTAAAATACTTACTTTTTGAGTTATCTCTACTTACTTTTGTTAAACATGAACATATTTACTAAGAAATAACTCGAAAAGTATTGACTTAGTGAAAAAACTCAATAGAAGAAAAGTTGTTTAGAATTAGTCATTTTATCTAATTCCAGTCTTATTTTGAATGAATTTTTTCATCTTTCTTTTACATCTTCTTCATGTAGAATTGTAAACTTTTTTTTATATAATAATAGACAATTTCAACTACCTATTCCCAAATTTTCATCCTTCCTTTATTTTTTTTTTGGGTCAGATTGTTCTTTGATCGGGCTAATATATTATAGTATATCTCGAATATGCCTATTTATTAAATCGAGCTATATTTTATAGTGATTACATTAGGACATATTTTGTTTTCCTCTATACTCCTTACTTTTCAGTCTACCAAAACGAAGTGCGGTTTGTTGTGATTAGTTGTGTTTTGTTAAAAGGGCAAAATAGAGCATCTCACATCCTCAGATGAACTGTCAATCACATCTAACAAGAAAAGAACACTACTTGCCGCCATTGTATGTTTACTGATATACTAAATATTAAAAATTCTGAAATATTTCTGGTGTCGTTGGTGAGTGTATCACATATGAGAGTGAGAGTATATTAAATTTTACTATTTAGCTGTAATATACAGTGATAAGCGCGCTAATAACTGGCAAAATAACGCAGAAGATCGAAAACCTAATATATTGTGAAGTAAAATGAGATGAAACTAGTGGAGGTGGAAATTATCGATATAAACGTATAAATTAACATTACATTACTTAGTTTCCCACCTTTATAGGTCTGGATCCCGCGTATGAAAAAAAAGTTGATTAATAGCAAGCTGAAAATTTGTTAATAGCTTAAGGGTGTCTAGTCGGACAAACTTTGATATATGGGAACACTGGAACAGGGGCAGTTTTAATTGCGGAACAGGTTAAAAATTTGGAACGGTCAGACCACGAAAACGGCACATGTATTTTGTCCGACAGAACAGACTTAAACTCTCCGAACAGATAGTAAACTCTCATACAAAAATCAGACTGCTATTTATCACTAAATGGGCACTATAATGAGTCGAACATGTAGAATATGTCAAATGACAGGAATTATGACAGGTGGTAAATAGCAGTCTGATTTTTGCATGAGAGTTTAATCTCATTTCGGAGAGTTTAAGTCTGTTCTGTCGGACAAAATAAATGTGCCGTTTTCGTGGTCTGACCGTTCCAAATTTTCAACCTGTTCCACAATTAAAACTGCCCCTGTTCCAGTGTTCTCATATATCAAAGTTTATCCGACTAGACACCCTTAATCTATTAACAAATTTTCAGCTTGCTATTAATCAACTTTTTTTTCATACGCCGGATCCAGACCTATTATACGTATCGAAGGAGTATGATAAGTGTCACTGTGACAGGAGAATTTTATAAAATATTCCTGTCGCAGACGTCTAAAGTTATGTACAGTAGGAAAAATGAAAGAATACCCATGAACGAACATATAAAACACGCTGTATTTTCCTGTCACCGAGTCACAACGAAAATTTTCCAGTGCAAGTACATGTAATAATTATTGTTACATGTACTTGCACTGGACAATTTTCTTTGTGATACGGTGACAGGAAAATACAGCGTGTTTTATATGTTCGTTCATGGGTATTCTTTCATTTTTCCGACTGTAGGTAACTATGTAATATAATGTTAATTTAAAGGTTTGTATCGATAATTTCCGCCTCTACTAGCTTCATTTTTTTATTTCACAATGTATTATGTTTTCCATCTTTTGCGTTATTTTGTCGGTTATTAAGGCGCTCATTACTGTACACTTTACTGTACATTAAATTAAAGTGCAAGTACTTTATACTTTTCTTATAAAAAATACTAGACTCATCATATCTAAAAAAATTTCCATAATATAAAGATGAGATGACCAATTTCTTAGTAGGACACCCCCGCAGCCTTAAATTGTAGCTCATACTGGGTTTATCTCTTTTTAAATATTTCTTCTCGGGTTTTTTAATGTGTTTTTTATTACGGCTACTGTTGGTACCGTCGTGAAATGCGTCGCTAGAGATGCTCTTAGAATAAGAATGTTCTCTGCTGGATGGTAAATTATTTTAAAATGCTGCTTGAGATTACATTTAGGGCCGTTTTATGGTTAATGAACCACAACTATAAATTATATTTGTTAGAATGATATTTGATCAAAGAATTTTCCTCAATTCGATATCAAAAACTACTTTATTGAATTTTTTTAATATTTATTGAAAAAAAATATCAGAACTTATTGTTAAAATAGTAATTTCAGAATTTGATAATCATATTTCCGAAGCCATTCGAGAAGCAAAAAACATATAGGACGTGTAGGTTGGAATAAATTAATTTTCCCGAGAATGGGTGATTTTTGAGATAAATCGCGAAGAAGGTCGATTTTTATTTTTAAATTACGTTTTTTTGGCATATATTATATCATACTAGTGACGTAATCCATCCGGGTGCAATAACGTTATTTATGATTTTTTAAATGAAAATAGGGGTCGTGTGAGAGCGTATTTGAAAAGTTCTTCAATTCTCTGTTCAGTGATATAAACTTAATACAATTATTTATACAGGGTGTCAAAAAAAATGTAATTGAATTAATTATCACAAAACCTACGTAATTTTGACTACTGTTAGAAAAAAAAATTATTTGCACAATAAACATGCCTTCTCACTTGAATTAAATTAAATGTTCAAACAGATAAGAGGCAGGTGGTTGACAACTTTAACATTGAATTTAAGCGAAAAGTAATATTTATTTGTCAAATAAACATTTTTTTCTATTGTGTGACAGCAGTAAAATGTATTTTGAATTAAATAAATTACATCCATTCTTATTTTGGTCTCAATTAATTTAGTTTAAAACTTTTTTGGACATCTTGTATAAAGAATTATGTTAATGTTTATATTGCTTAATAGATAATTGAATAACCTTTCAAATGAGCTATCACGCGAACCCTATTTTCATTTAAAAAAATTATCGACTACGTTATCACGCCCAGATGGATGACGTTACTAGTACTAGTTACTGGTTACAAAAAATTTTAATTTAAAAATAAAAATAGACCTGTTTCGGGATTTATTTCAAAGTCGCCCATTCTCGAGAAAACGAATTTATTCGAACCTACACGTCCTCACTGAGTATTAAAAAATCCTAACCTGAAACAGCAACTCGCATATTATTATCTAATAAAAATTATAAATTTAAGGTTACCACAATTAACTTATTAGTAAGACATAAGGTAAAATGTGTCAGTAAAATTATTAGATAATTTAAAATCAAAAATTAAATGAGACCTGAAAGTAATGATCAACTAATTAATTTGACAACGGTGATTTTTCATTTTTATCCAATGTTTTTAACGGGACATTTTCCGAATAATTACAAATTAAGCCAGATTTACTATTCGCCCTGAAATATTCTCCAATTATATCTATCTATAAGACTAAAAGGGAATTTAGGAAGACTAGAACTAGAAGGACTAGAATAGGAAGGATCCTGATCGACTTGATTAGGGGAAAGTCAAGGTAACCGCAGTCTCAAACAAGATCCAAGAACAAAGACTGCAATAGCTTGGTCACGCCCAACGTAGAAATTAAAACTATATTGGACTAAGGATAGAGCTGTTAGAAGTTGATGGAAGGAGAGATAAAGGCAAACCGATGAGCAGATGAAGGCGAAGAAGAGTAAGGAATATCGACCACTGAAAAGGAAAAAGCTGACGGAAAAGAAGAAAAAGTGAGTTAATACATATAAATTTTGCCTATACGTTTTAGGATTTCTGGATTTTTAAGAGCTTTTGCCCATATAGGCACCTCTGTCTTCAATTTTTTTGCCTGTAAATCCGTTATCAGAAGCTCTATCGATTTTTATGTACATTTTTACCCCGTATGAATCAAAGGTCATATTTAGTTAAGGATCCATATTTGTTGTAATAACTGGCAAATACAAATTAAATATGTATATATATATATATATATATATATATATATATACGGGGTGTCATATCGGCTGACGCCGCATCCCCACACCTAACCGCCATCTATTTCTATCCTGGGCATCTTCCTCTTCCAAATCTCGGTGTTCCATGGCCTTCCTTATCGTGTCATTCCAGGATAGTCTTGGTCTTCCCCTTTTCTTCCTACCTGGGGGTTTCCATTTCAGGAGTTTCTGTGGCCATCGTTGGTCGTTCATTCTAAGTAAGTGACCGAACCATTTTAGACTTCTTCTCTCGAGCCTGTCTACCGCTGTATCGTGTGCCTGCATCCTTCTTCTTATTTCTTCGTTACGTATTCTGTCCAATCGGGAGATTCCAGCACTTCTACAGTCCATTTCCACAGCATTGATCCTTCTTCTGCACTCTGCTGTTAATGTCCAGACTTCGCTTCCATACATGAGTACCGATTCCACAAATGTCTTCCCTATTCTTAATTTTGTAGTTCTGCATATATTTTTATCCCACCACACGGAATTCAAGCAACCTACTACCTTCCTACTTTGTTCAACTCGCCTTTGAATTTCTTTGTTGCCTAGGCCTTCTCTGTTTATTACAGCTCCCAGATATTTGAATTCTTCAACCTGTTTAATTGATGTGTTCTCTGTTATTAGGATTTCAAAGTGGGCGTCAGAATTCACGACTAGATATTCTGTTTTTTCTATATTTATATTTAATCCCCATTTTTTGTAGGTTGAATACAGGCGGGTTAACATGAATTCCATGTCATACGAATCTTGTGCCAATTAAATATGTGAAAATTAAATATGTGAAAATACTAAAAGTGGCAAATTGAATAATATGCATATTATGCATAAGTGGCAAATTGCATTGTTATTTTCAATGGATAAGCTAGAAAAAATTGCCAATTTTGTACGACTATACCCTACCCAGCTAGCATCCAACACATCCTCTGAAAAACTTAAATGCAGAGAACCACCTGTTTTCCTTTTTAAGTTTGAATTAACAAAAATTACTCAAGTATGTACATAAAAGACACAACCAGCAAATACATTTTTTGGAGAATTCTGCCAACGCTATCATTATTTATCTTATTCACCATACGTAAGACCTCTTGCCGTTAATCATTTATAAGGAAGCTGTGCATTACTATTAATAATCGTAAGAATAAAAAACACTAATCAACATACGTAGGTACCCATAGGTACCCAGTGTGCTGATACACCCACCTAGGAGATATTAATTAATAATCTTACCGACAAAATTGAACCTCTGTCTGGAAGTAACTATTTATTCGAATATAGAAACAGTTTCATTATAATGCGTATTTTAAAGCACTGTAGATTTGAGAAAAGAATGGTAGGCGTAGATTTTGTAAATATGGCAAGTAAGTAATGCAGGCAGTGAAAACTATCTAATTATACAATATTTACGGATATTACGTTGCCGTTTTCTCTGATTTCTTTGCTCAATTATCTTCATTTGTCAGTTTAAATAATTATTATTTATGCATGTTTTGTGACCTTAAATTATGCACCTTTATATATACAGAGTCCCTATAAAATATGGAGCAAACCAAATATATTTGAAACAAAAAAGGCGCCATTCACGAAACTGTACATGCAAGTACAATGATACATAACGTATCTAACGATACATTCTTTGTTACTACTCCATTTACGGTTTCGCCAGAGATAGCCCAAACTTATTTAGTTTAAATAGGACACCTTCTAAATTTTTTGCAGATTTTAAAAGATCTTGTTACTCCAATTCATACAAATAAAATTTGGTAGAAAAATTTTGTTAAAACAAGAAATAAATCACTTTACAGCTAAAGAATACGTAAATTTATTTACTATGAAGAATGACAATATTAATTTAAAAAAAAATCCCTTTAAATGTTTAAAATGCTCTACGTTTATCTTATGACAATGTGTAAGCTTATTATTAAATTCGAAAGTTAATCTTTCTAACACTTCTCTACGTATCAGTTTACATTCATCAATAATTCTTTGTTTTCAATCCTGTAAACAAGTTGATCGCCTAATGTAAACACGTGATTTTAGATAACCCCAAAAAAAACATCTAACGGATTATGGTCTGGAGAACGGGTAGGCCACTCTATGAATCCTCTACGTTCAATCCATTAATCTGGAAAATTCGCATTAAAAAATTGCTAACCCCTCGATAATAGGTAGTGGAGAAGCGCCCATCTTGTTGAAACCAACAATGTTGTGGTACTGGCCATCCGTTGAAGCACAGCAGGAATGAACTGGTTATTTTTAGAAAACCTAAATACTTGCCACCAGCAAAGTTTCCGTCTATGACTAGTAGCCTATTTTGGACAATTTTCAAATTAGCGGATTTAAATACGTCATACTTGATACATTTCTGTAAATCTTACATAGGTGTAAACACAGCACAAATAAAATTAAAACAAAAAAAATAAGTATATTTAATCTCCTAATTCAAATAGTCTGGGCTCATTATCGGAGAATAGGCCATTTTTGGGAAAAGTTATTTACCAGCAATTTTATTGCTGGAATCGAATCTTATTATTGTATGTATTAATAATATAGGTATGCAAAGTCCGCAGATAGTGTGCTACTTTTTTTATAAACAAAATGGCGCCCGAAAATCGTGTTTTTTTCAATATTTGCTCTATAACTCCAAAGATTTTAACTTTACACCAAAAACACTCAAATAAAAATTCACCGCAATTAAATTCTACGTAGAGACTTGCTTTTCCCGATTCACTTCGACGAAAACTCTCCTCGTAAAAAGCGGGTTTTTCCAACAAAATCTTTAATATTCAACTAAAATTTTAGATAAGTAATTGTTAATTAATAATTAAATAACTTGGTAATGAAAAAGCCCCTTTTGTATAGATTATAATTCCAGAAGCCGATGGAAATTAAATAAACAGTTTAGCAACAATTGAATTGTTAATTAAAAATTTACGGTCGCTATAATAACAACAATAATTATGATGCATACGAATAACTATGATTTTTTCATAAAAAGACACTATGCCTATCTAATTTACTTTACAGAATTGAAATTGGACTATTTAGGCGGCCTCAGGAATATTTTAAAATTATAAACAATTTTTTGGCCTATAAACAAATAGAATATCTCGGGAAATATTAAACTAAATTAAATTATAAAAACGGCATTCGAAAAACAGCGACAGGAAGCTTCTTTTAAAAGAAAAAATGTTTAATTATGATGAGTAGTTCCTGAGATACAACCGGTCAAAGTTGACCGAAATTTACGGCAAATATATAAACAATAGGATCATAATTTTCAAACCATCACCTTTTTATTTTTTTCCCCTTTCTCCACACCAATTTTCATATCCTTAAAATATTCATAACATATATTATTATAATAAAAACTATCGATAATAAGTGTGAAAATTGCCAAAAATAGCAAAATTCCAATCAAAAATTAGGTTGGAGAAAATGTAACCCTCAAAGTTCAAAATCGGTATACGTTAAAAAAATGCATTTTCTCGGCTTTCCGTGCAGCAATTTCCTTCATTCTTTTTTTGTTCCCAAGTAACTCGAGTAGAGCCATCGAACTAACGCATTATTAAATGTCAGACTTGCTTTTGTTTTGTTATAATTAATTAATTTATTTATTATAACACAAAATTTTAATTTGTTTAAATAAAAATTGTTTAAATAATTATACAGCTTTCAAATGAGAACATTTATGTTTTTAACTTTAAAAGGTATACTTGTAGTAAGTTTATGTAAAAAAAAGCCTACAACTGGAAAAAATATGTAGTTTTCTGTTGTTATAAATAAATTAATCTATTATAACAAAACAAAAGCAAATCTGACATTTAGTAATGCGTTAGTTCGATGGCTCTACTCGAGTTACTTGGGAACAAAAAAGAGTGAAGGAAATTGCTCCATGGGAAGCCGAGAAAATGCATTTTTTAACGTATACCGATTTTGAACTTTGAGGGTTACAGTTTCTTCAACCATATTTTTGATTGGAATTTTGCTACTTTTGACAATTTTCACACGTACTATCGATAGTTTTTATTATAATAATATATGTTATGAGTATTTTAAGGATATGAAAATTGGTGTGAAGGAAGAGGACAAAAATAAAAAGGTGACGGTTTGAAAATTATGATCCTATTGTTTATATCTTTGCCGTTAATTCTGGTCAACTTTGACTGGCTGTATCTCAGGAACTGCTCATCATAATTAAACATTTTTTCTTTTAAAAGAAGCTACCTACCGCTGTTTTTCTAATGCCGTTTTTAGAATTTAATTTGGTTTAATATTTCCTGAGATATTCTAATTGTTTATAAGCCAAAAAATTGTTTATAATTTTAAAATATTCCTGAGGCCGCCTAAATAGTCCAATTTCAATTCTGTAAAGTGCATTAGATAGGTATAGTGTCTTTTTATGAAAAAGTCATAGTTATTCTTATGCGTCATAATTATTGTCGTTATTATAGCGACCGTAAATTTTTAATTAACATGTCAATTGTTACTAAACCGTTCATTCAATTTCCATCTGCTTCTGGAATTATAATCTATACAAAAAGGGCTTTTACATAACCAAGTTATTTAATTATTGATTAACAATTACTTATCTAAAATTTTAGTTGAAAATTAAAGATTTTGTTGGAAAAACCCGCTTTTTACGGTGAAAGTTTTCGGCGAAGTGAATCGGGAAAAACACGCCTCTATGCAGAATTTAATTGCGGTGAATTTTTATTTGAGTGTTTTTGGCATAAAGTTAAAATCTTTGGAGTTATAGAGCAAAAATTGAAAAAAACACGATTTTCGGGCGCCATTTTGTTTATAAAAAAAGTAGCACACTATCTGCGGACTTTGCATATCTATATTATTAATACATACAATAATAAGATTCGATTCCAGCAATAAAATTGTTGGTAAATAACTTTTCCTTGTATTTTGCTAATTAGCCCAGAGTAAAAGGCGTCTATAGATTAGTGCAAAAACGAGGCAGCTCTGGTAAATCGTAGGGGCAATATAATGAAGTTTTACATAATATGTCCTTATTGGATTCAGAGAAAAAAGGACACAGCTCCTGAAAAAAGTGGAAGACGCCGCCGTGGCCTCGTTGCAGAGATGCTTTATTTAGTAGGTTGTTATTCATCTTTAATCGGAAAAGGGCAGAAACGATTACACGAAGAATGGGAAGCGTTGGTAAAATATACATGCCGCAAATCTATAGAGGTTCTAGTTTATCAAGAAATAATTTTGAACTTCAGTGGTCATTTTAGTGGGGATTTTAAACAGTGGGTGTGGAACTAAAAAAAAAAAAAAATTTGGTGTACCTATACATATATTTATCGTGTCATGGAGTACACAACGAAAAGCGTAGAATGTAGTATTTCGACCAGTTCTTTGTATGGAGACGGTATGGAGACGATATTTATTGTCGTTTTCTGTGCTACTTCGATTGATAACTTACTTTGTTTTTCAGTAGATGGCTCTAGTTCATCCGTGACATTTCTTTCTTTGCAATTCGGAAAGGCCCAAAGTATGATACGTGGATAAGTCGGAGAGAAGAGGATATGGGACTACTGATGAGGGGGAAAAGACCTCCGAAACCGGTATAGACTCTTCCTGCACTCTCCGATTTAACCAGAGTATTATGCAGCTGCTGCATTTTCGTGTTGCAAAGAAATTGAAAATGTTTATACATGTTTAATTCATTTACTCTTTTGTAGGAGTATTATAGTCCAAAGAAATAAGATTTTCCTCGTGACACATCCCCCTCCAGACCGAAACCAAATTTTTTGAGTAGTATGGACATTAGGGTGGAGCGAAAACATGAAAGTTAAAATCTTGTTTCGCAATACCCGCCAAAAGTTGCCTATTGATAAGTAAAAAGCACTTGCAAAATATGAACAAATTCGAACAACTGCTTGGGCCCTCTACCAACGCTTGTTTTTCTCCAAAAATGAAAAAAATCGTTTGTTTTGAGCAAGGCAAAAAATTTATAATTTGTTTCCTAATTAATTAATTTGCATACTACGCCTATGGAATACATAACTACGATAATTTTCTAAATAGACCCTACGATCGTGCCGTTGCCAAGGAAACAACACCGTAGCTAAGTAAGGAGGGAGGGCGGTCTTATTGTTATGATGCAGAATCATCTGATCACCTGATTCTGCCTTCATACGATTTTAATATTCGAACGCGTTACATGGTGTCTGTTATTTGTGTTTAGTAAGTACGAAGTGCCACTATTTAACCTCTTTTTGGATATTTTGGTGTTTATATTAGACTTTCGTTTCATTATTAATTCACAAGTGACATTTGAAGAATTACAGCGATTATCCTGCCTAGCAACAGGTATTATTTTTTTTAATGCTCTGTTTTGCAATATTAGTAGAATATTTTAATTACAGCGTTGGTAATAATGGCTGACGGTGTGACTGGAAGAGTTGTAACCAGAAGTACAAGTGAATGTCCCATTTTTGGTGCCCCTTCAGAACTTAAAAGTACCGTTTTGCCAACTATTGGAGACACTATAAAAGGTTATTTGTATATTAAACATAAATTAATCCATGAACGATCCGGCCAAGAGCCAAGCGTTTCGGAAATATCCAAACAGTTAGGACATCAAATAGAAGAAATTTGGCAAAGAGCTTCGATTCCCACAGTATCACACGAACGTATCCGTCAACTGATTGGTAAGCATTATAATACATATCGTAGCCTTATCAGATATCCACAAAAAAAAAAAAACGTAATGAAAACTACACCATAAAAGTAAAAACTTTTAAACACGAATCAACGAAGCTGTTTGATATCGAAGCCTGTAAATGCCCAATAATTACTTCTTGTTGTTGTGTCAAGTCACGTAAGGTTCCAACTGAAGAACGGTCTTTCCTTTTGGACCAGAGATCAAATAGAAAAATGGGGATTGGAACTGTCGATATAATTGAGACTAATAAATTAAGAAAGAAACTTGAAAGACACAAAGCAGAAATCGAACGTGAAGAACGCTTTCGTCAATGGCAAGAAGGGGACTGTAGTCAAAGTGCTAAAATAATGGATGATAGTATTGACGATGGTAATGAGGGTCAATTTATTAACATTGTTGCAGTTCCAGAACTCAAAAAAAGTAGTAATGATACATTCTCTGCAACGGAGCCATCAACATCAGAAGTTGGACAAATAAGGTTCACACTTCCAACACTCTCACGGGTCTGTGACCAATATGGTATTTCTGATAGATGTGCTGCAGCAATTGCTTCAGCAACGTTACAGGACATCGGTATTGTAACAATGGATGATTGTTCTAAAGTTGTTGATAGGAGCAAGGTTCGAAGAGAGCGCCAGAAAACACGTGCATTACTCATAAATTTGCAAAATGGAAGTGGAGGAGGCTTGAAAAGTATATTTTTTGATGGCAGAAAAGACAAAACGCTCTCACAGGAAATAGTTGGCGACAGATATCATAAAAAAACGATCAGCGAAGAACATATATCTATGATAGAAGAACCAAATTCTCTTTATTTGGGACATGTGACGCCGAGTTCTGGAACTGGGATGCACATAGCGACAGCAATCTATGATTTTTGTATTAAAAATGGATTAAACTTCAACGAAGTTTTAGCTGTTGGTTGTGATGGTACAGCCATAAATACCGGAAGAAAAAACGGTGTTATTGCGAATTTACAGAATAAATTGGGACGTCCTTTGCAATGGATAATCTGCCTACTGCATGCGAATGAGCTGCCTCTGCGTCACTTATTCGCATTCCTTGATGGTGCAACAAGCGGTCCTCGTGAGTATTAGGGACCTATAGGTAAATTGCTTGAAAACTGCGAGGCACTGCCGCCTGTACAATTTGAGGCAATTACTTGCATTGTGCCCGAATTGGAATATAGTGATCTGAGTACCGACCAGAAATACATGTACGAAATATGTCTTGCAATTTCGGCTGGTCAGTGCTCCTTAAATCTAAGTACTCGCAATCCAGGAAAACTATCACACGCTAGATGGCTTACAGCCGCAAACAGAATGCTAAGACTTTATATTGCGACCGAAAGTCCATCTGCAAATTTAAAAATTCTGGCTGAGTACATAGTAAAGGAATATACCCCAGTTTGGTTCCAGATAAAGAAAGAACCTTCGTGCGCGAATGAAGCAAGGCATATATTTAAGATAATATCATCATCTCGTTATTTAAGTGATGATCTTAAAAATATTATTGATCCTGTCATTCAACGGAATGCTTATTATTGCCACCCCGAAAACGTGCTATGAGCCATGCTAACTGATGAACGAAGGTATATCAGAGAACTAGCTTTGCGAAGAATTTTGAAAGCTAGAGAAATGGTCTCTGTTCCCACAGAAGTCAGAGAATTCCATATTCCACAACTGAACTTCCATGTCTTAGACTACATTGATGTTATCAACTGGCAGACGTGTGAAGTAACCCCACCTCCAATTTTAGCTGGCGTTTTGAATCAAACACTCCAACAATGCATCAATAATACCGAGGCAGATTTGGACTTCGTTCAGTTCCCCTGTCATACTCAGGCAGTGGAACGGTGTGTTAAGATGGTGACTGAAGCGTCTATGTCGGTGATTGGTGAATCGGCTAGAGATGGCTTCATAAGAGCAAAAATTAAATCTAGGAGCACCATGCCCTCGTTCGAAACGAAAAAAGATTATAAGGTGATGTAGTGATTGAATGGTGGCTATAACTGACTATAATGGCTATTACAGCTCTTTATTTAAAAAGTATTATTGTTCAAATGTCCGTCTCTGCTGTGTTTGTATGGTTTTTTAGTATAATAATAAATCCTTTTTCTACTTTACTTTTTATCTTATATGACATATATTATGTAATAGTTCCAAATTGAAACTTTGGAAACATATTAAATGCCCTAATACCATTTCAACGGGCGGTAGAGGGCCAAATATGTTAAAATATTTCAAAACATCATTTACCTTTTATTTTTAGGATAATATAAGGTAACTTTTTGCGGGTATGGCAAAGTGAAATTTTGAAAAAAAAATTATTACTCCTTTAAGGGATGGTAGAGGGCCCAAGATGTTAAAATAATTCAAAACATCATTTACCTTTTATTTTTAGGATATTATAAGGCAACTTTTTGCGGGTATTGCAAAGTGAAATTTTGAAAAAAAAATTATTACCCCTTTAAGGGATAGTAGAGGGCCAAAGATGTTAAAATAATTAAAAACATCATTTACCTTTTATTTTTAGGATATTATAAGGCAACTTTTTGCGGGTATTGCAAAATGAAATTTTGAAAAAAAATATATATCTCATTTTCACTCCACCCTAATGGACATCTATGTTTCCTGCAGCCAATTTTGATGATATACATAGTTATAAACAAATGAAGATCAAAAAACGGTAAATTTTCGCTTTTTTCGTCTATAACCAAAAAGATAAGCATTTTAAACAAATTTGAGAGTAAGAAACTCATAAATCGTCTAAAAAATTTCAATATCGCTGAATATGTCTATCCTTATTGGTTGCCTAGAAAATTGCAAAATAAATCATAAATTTTGAGTTTATATAAATATTCATAACTTATGTAAAAATTAACTTAGAACCTTCTTATTACACGAATTACTGAGACTTCTGGTGCTTAAATTATATTTTAAATTTCAAAGCAATTGGTCAAATAGTTTAAATGATATTTAATTTGTTTATCCCAAATTCATTTTTTTTGAGTAAGTCAGAAAATTATGAGGTTACAGTAAGGCTTCTGACAGTTTATGGAAGAACATTTATACTATTGACTTAATTAAAAAAAAATGACAAAAAGTAATTTTAAACAGTGTAAAATTATTTTGCAAACCACGTCGATTTTTTGCTTACTTATAAACAATTAGAATAACTTTTTAACCGTTACCCGTAAAAAAAATATTTTTTCATATTTGGAAAGACTGAATTTTTATACACATTTAGAAAGAAAACAATTGTCTTAAGATAATTAGGGACGAAGTTAGCCCCCCTTTTTTTTAATTCACATGTTTTTGCAAAATAATTTTGCAGTATTTAGAATTATTTTTGTCATTTTTTTTTATTGAGTTAATAGTATAAATCTTCTTCTTTCATAAACCATCCAAAGTATTAGTGTAACGTCATCATTTTCTGACTTATAGCGTTGCAAAAAAAATTAATTTGGGAAAAACAAATTAAATACCTTTTAAACTATTTGACCAATTGCTTTGAAATTTAGGGTGTGATTTAAGCAACCGAAGTCTCAGCATTTCGTGTAATAAGAACGTTCTAAATTAATCTTTACGTAAGTGATGAATATTCATAAAAACTCAAAATTTATGATTTATTTTGCAATTTTCTAAGCAACCAATAAGGATAGACATATTCAGCGAAGGCCATATTGAAGCTTTTTATATAATTTATGAGTTTCTTACTCTCAAATTTGTTTAAAAGACTTAATTTTTTGGTTATAGGCGGAAAAAGCGAAAATTTACCGTGTTTTGATCTTCATTTGTTTATAACTATGTATATCATCAAAATCGGATGCAGGAAACATATATGTTATTAATATAGATGTCCATACTACTCAAAAGATTTGGTTTCGGCCTGGAGGGGGTTGTGTCACCAACATGATATTTTTTTTCCTTATTTCTCTGAACTATTAAGGAATCTTTCTTGTTGGAACTTACCACGCTGAGCAGATGAGTTGTGAATTATTTAAAATTCTCTCATCTTAATTTCCTCGGCATCCTGTTTGATTTATAAATTTTGAAAATCTCAGGAGGTGTAACCAAAGAAAGTATTCCACCTGTTGTCAATCTGGTGGTACGGAGACGATATTTCGACGATGTCAAGCCAAAACGGCATAAACGACATTAACTAGATTTTTCAGGAAACACAAAAAACTTATTTTATTTTTATTTTTACCAATTCTGCTTATCTGCACAGTGATTCAAAAAAATTGGTGATTTTTTTTTCAAATTTTAATATATTGTGAACATTAATGTGGCTGAAAATACTGTCTGAAATAAATTAAAAACTATAAAATTGCGCTTATGTCCAATCAAGATATAACATTGGTGAATATGCCAAACTTACCTCTGGCGTTTGTGTCGATCGCATCGTTGTAAGGTTAGTCAATATGGCGCTTAAAAGGGATATATGCCATTAATGAAAAAAGAAACGAAAATCAAAAATTGTCGTTTATGCCAACAAGAAAAATGATGAAATTACGAAGATTTTTGATAGGGTTTATTTTTTATTAATCAAAAATACATTCTAAGTTAAAAACAAAACCTTAAATTCTTTAAACATGTTTTGGTGCTAGGATGAAATACTTAAAAGTAAATATGAAATACTTAAAAGTGGATATCTAATAATAAGTAGTGGATTCGAATTCATAATCACTGTCAATATTTGGTTAAACATCCTTATTGATTTGATTGCTTGTATTTTCCTTATTTTGATCACTACTTATACCGGCATCCAAACCATTATCTGCTGCTAAGTTGAAACATGATGTGAGATCGTGACTAAATATTTCTTCTTCTACTGCAACGTCTGGTGGTTCCTCAAAGATGATAATGTCATTGCTAAAAGCTTCGGCAATGTTGGCATTATAACTGTCATAAACCTCTAAGGGAAATATAGGGGGATTATTGTCAGTCAGTATATCATTTTGTACTGATTCGGTATATGTTTTATTATTTTCATTTGGTAAGGCCATTCTTTTTTTACTTCTGCTATTCATGTGCAACAAAAAAATGGCATAAACGCCAAAAATCGATCGCCATTTTTAGCTATATAAAATTTATTTGAACTATATGCTGTAATACAAAATGAATTGTTCATCACACTAGTACAAAGTTACAATAGAATATTTTAAAATAAACTTTTTATTTGCGCAATTTTTTAATAAGAAACCTGCATAAGAATACCATTGAGGAATGGCACTTGTGTCAACCACGATGTAAATATGTGGTTTTGGCATAAACGCCTCATAGTTTTTAAAGAAATTCAGTGTGTTTACGCTTCAAAAATCAATACAAATTGAAAATATTGCAAAGGTAGATAATCCCATTTTACTTATCCATAAAAATTGTAAAAATACATACCTTTAGTATTATTACTGGACCGAAATATACACAATGATAATCTTACGGGCACTGGCGATTATGTCAATCGGTGTTCACGTCGGTGTTCACGTGCGTGACTAGACTGGCGTTTATAAAAATTTTAAACCTATATTACACCCATTTCACTTTTTCTGCGGTTATTCCGCGTTGACTGTCTGGTGCGGAAATTAAAATCCTATTTTTTAGTGCAGCTAACTAAAAAGTGGCCATTTTGGCGTTTATGCCGTTTTGGCTTGGCAGCGTCGATTTATTGTCGTTTTCTGTGCTACTTCGATTGATAACTTACTTTGATATTTTATAGTCTCCCAATATGTTTTTGAGCCTTGAAAATCGTCATCTTTCGTTCTTTTTTCAGTTTTAAATTTTTTATAACTAGAAAACGATCAACTTTAGTGAAAAATTACAGAACTCCGTTTTTTGTTTAGAATGACCTAAAAAATATCTGAAATAATATCTGCCCGGGTCGAAATATTTTTATTTTAATTTATAAAAAAATGTAATTTTTTTATTATTAATTAATTATAGTTAGAACAAGATCAGAGGCGGCTCTAGCCCATGTAGCGCCCGTGTGCAGTCGATGCCCTGGCGCCCTTTGGTAGACGCGCAGTCAAAATGGAATAGTCGAATAGGTTCCTACCTAGTACTAGTACATAAGGTATTAGAGGATATTAGGTACGCTTATAATGTAAACAAAAATCCAGATGCAAATAGTGCAATACTAATTTATGTCGGGAGCCAATAGCGATTCACGGCGTCAGAACAACCTACCCAAATCTGTTAAAAATATTTAATTAAAAATGAACTTTTTTATTTATGAGGTAAAGTTTAAAATTGGTTGAGGAAATTTGACAGGTTTGGGTACACGAGTAAATAGTACTTTTATGAAGGAATTGGTTAGATGAATAAAAAAGTACAACTTTGTGATTATTTAAAAAAATAATAATTTATTAACGAATTATTACAGGATGCACATACTACAACATATAATTATAAAAAGGATACTTTTCGTGTTTTTGAATTAGCAAAATCTTGAATAATATCACTTACTTCAATTTTTATTTCATGTTCAATACTTACTAATAGTGATAAATTTGTCAATAGACTTTGCGACAATGTTGACCTTAGATAATTTTTAATTATTCTCAATTTAGAAAATGATCTTTAACTCTGCGCTACTGTCACTGGCAATGTGAGGTAAATTCTAAGAACAGTGAACAAAATTGGGAGCACTGAAACTAATTTATTTGTATACAAGTAATTTAAAATGTCCAAAGGTGTAGTAGAATCCATAGGCGCCCATACACATGGGCAGTGAACAAAATTGGGAGCACTGAAAGTAATTTATTTGTATACAAATAATTTAAAATGTCCAAAGGTGTAGTAGAATCCATAGGCGCCCATACACAGGGGTAGGGGGGCCGTGGGTCCCCTGGCTTGTCGGGTGCTTCAAACTATATATTGTAATCCTACAAATTTTTATATGGGCGCCCATGGTAGAATCATCAATAAACAGTGGTAATAATTATATTTCATTAAAGAGCTCAAACCTGTCTACGTCTGAAGAGACTCTATGCTCTTTTTGTGTCTAGCTCTAAATTCTTCTAGCGTGTTAATTTTTGACGGAACAAAAAAGTGTCATTATTCTGCTTTAAAATTTCGAAGCGTTTTTCAAACTTAGTAATTGCGGTATCTAATAGGTAATACCCCGCGACACGTGTAAAAACGCCTTTGAAAATGGCCAGAAAGTCCCAAGCATGTAGATTCCAGAACCGATTTCGGAATCAATTGTCGGTATGTCTTCAAACCAAGCAAAATGTTGCCACCTGTCCGTTGGACGGACAGAAGGGCGAGTGGCAATCTATAAATCGCGCTTAAGTGCCAATGAAATTTTTTATTAATCGTTTTAAAGCATATTTTATGTTGAAACAAAGTATAGGACCTGCTCTTTGGTGCTCGGCGCCCCCAACATCCCGGCGCCCGTGTGCAACGCACACCCTGCACAATAGGTAAAGCCGCCTCTAAACAAGATTAGATCGGGCAACACTTGTTTTTTGTAATTGTTAATATGCTAAATTATGTACATAATTTTATCCAATAGTGACATATCCAATAATTTTTATCCATTAAACAGATCGGTGCAAATCGACCTTATATCGTATCTTAGACTATTATTATCATTGACTGGCCAGTTGGTTGCTTAAACCAGTGCCAATAAAACATAAACACACACACAGACTATTATTACAGTGAGTTATTTAACATTATTCAAATTTTATTATTATTCAAAACATTACTTAGTGTGCTGGAGGCTCCTGGTATTTTTAAATAATTTGCACTTTCAGTACCTATTATTTTCCTGACAATCTGTCATAAATACTGTGTTTTATTTTCACTCTTTTTAATTAAAGCTGACAACAAAGTACAGCTTAGAACAATATAGTAAATGCAACTTTCGTAAAGAATTCTTCAGCTCTTTAAATTTTACTGTTTATTTAGACAGGTACCGTTTATAAACGTAGTTTTTAATCGTTTAATTGTTTTAGCTTACAGCTTACATTGTTTTATATAAAGCTTCAGCAACAATTCAAATACGAATAAACTCTAATCATACGTGTTGTATTCTTAGCCATGGAGTATTAGTTCCATACAGACCATGGCACATTACATGAAATATTGATAGTTTGCTGTAGGTGATAGATAAACAACCCAACTATTATTTAGGAATATAAAAGACACAATGTATTTAATGCCTCTATTAAACTCCACGAAGTTTTTATGGGGCATAAATCGTTTAAGACATTAACGTGCGGGATTATGGTTAAATACAACTCATCTATAGCACGTAATGTATGCTCGGGGTTGTTTAAACGAGATGGAGATGTAGATATGGTGCGATTATCAAGTAATTTGAAAATTTTCTAAAAACACTAAATAAATAATCCTTGGTTATATGATTAGTAGGGCATCAAATAAGTTTCATCTAAAACCTGATTTGGAGTTCTGGTTGTTATCAAGAAGCGTATGAACAAATCGTTATACAGGATGGAGCATCCTACTACTAGATGTCGGTTTATAACGTTGTCTAACGTTGTTCCATAGGTTCTCTTCTATGTCTCATTCTCTCAGCTCTTTGTCTATTCCTTCGCTCTAACTTTTTCTCGGGCTTTTCTTCTGGTGGTCATTTTAGTATTTCCTTTTTTATTTGTTGTTCATCCATTATTTGTATACAGGGTGTTCGTAAATAAGTATCCCTTTTAAGGGATAATTTTACATGAAAAAATAATGGCAGTTTGCTCTATAAACGTGTGCCCGCAAATACTTTTGTTTCCGAGATATAGGGTGTTGAAATTCTTATTTCAAACTGCCAATTTTTTTATTGCTCCAAGACAGATTGAGATATGAAATGGTCTGATTTTTTTAAAGAAAAAAATGGTACGCCACTGAGATATTTCAAATTAAAAATTATTTTTGTATTCCACGTTTAATTTATGAAAAGAGCATTTCTTGTATTTTTTTTCCTATGGTGCACCTTTTTTATGCGAAAAAATAAAACACCTTCGAGCGTATTTTTCATTTCTTAATACATTATCAAGAACTCTCCAATATAATAATATCAAAGTAGAACAATAACAGAAAATATTACTAAAAAGATTTTAACTAGGTGCAAAGCTACAACAAATGTTCAAAATTACCTCCTTTAAAGGTGACAGAATAATTTTATATTCACCATTGGCAAGTACAGGTAATGGTCTGAATTTTTTAAAGAAAAAAAAAATAGTACGCCGCTGAGAAAAGTCAAATTAAAAATCATTTTGGAATTCCTCGTTTTGAAATCGTTTTTATACAAAAAAATAAAACATCTTAACGCTTTTAAATTATTTGAGGTAGATTCCATGCATAGAACTTATTTCCAATACTTTGTAAACGTTAAGATATTTTATTCTTTTGCATAAAAACGGCACCTCCTATGAAAAAAAGACAAAAACAATTTTTTGTCGTAAATTAAACGAGAAATTCAAAAATTATTTCTAGTTTGACATATTTCTGTGACGTACTATTTTTTTCTTTAAAAAATTCGGGCCATTACCCGTACGCGCGCAAATGGTGAATATAAAATTACTGTGTCACCAAAGGAGGTAATTTTGAACATTTCTTGTATCTTTGCACATAGTTAAAATCTTTTTAGAAATATTTTGTGTTATTGTTCTAGTTTGGCATTATTATATAGGAGAGTTCTTGATAATGTGCTACGAAATGAAAATTAGGCGCGAAGATGTTTTATTTTTTTACATAAAAACGGTGCACCATATGAAAAAAGACAGGAAAGGTTCTTTATCATAAATTAAACTTGGAATACAAAAATAATTTTTAATTTGAAATATCTCAGTGGCGTACTATTTGTTTCTTTAAAAAAATTTAGACCATACCAAATTGTTATTTGTTTGCCAAAAAATGCGCAATAACTACCTCTTGTAATCCACCAAATTTAATTTTCATAGCATTAAAGGCCTTAGAGCAATAAAGAAATTCGCAGTTTGAAGAAAAAATTTCAACACCCCGTATCTTGGAAACGAAGCATTTGCGGACATACGTTTATCGAGCAAACTGTCATTATTTTTCCATGTAGAATTACTCCTTAAAGATTTTAATACTTATTTACTAACACCCTGTATATGTCCTTTTTTTCTCAAGTGGCTATACCTCACAACTGTATACCTCCCTACTTACTTTCACTATAGTCTCATATATCATATTTTAATTTTCTTTGCGAATGGATTGGTACAATAAAATGCTGTTTAACATTGTGATGACTGTTCTACCTGACGTATTTCTTTCTTTTATGGCTTTGTCTAATGTAACATCATGCGAAATATTGATACCTATATATTTGTAGCCATAGTCCTTTTTGTTCTCCTCCAATGCACAAGTATTCGGTTTTCTTTTTATTTACTTCTAGACCCCCATCTATCACACTCTTCAATTAATTTTCGTGCCATATAGTTTAAATCGTCATAATCTGGAGCCATTAATACTTGATCGTCTGCAAATTTGAGCGTATATACCATAGTGTTGGTGAGTATTATCCCCATTGTTCTAAATTTTTGTTTCCATCTTTTTAAAGCACGTACGAGGTATATTTTAAATAAAGTGCGGGACAGGCAACATCCTTCCTTTAATCCTTTTGATGTTACAAATCCTGTTGTTATTTGTGTCCTTATTTTTATTATGGGTTGATTGTATTAGTCCTGTCGCCAGGGGGGGTACAACGGCCTCCTTAATTCAGATGGACTTACCCAAGTTTTTTTTATATATTTTGACCCGTAGAATACGAATTTTTTGGGTAACAGTTGATCCGGATGTCGATAAGATTGTTATAGACAAAGAACTTGAGGAATTACATAACAGCGATTTCTCGCAGAACAAAACATCTTTTTGTATTTTTTGGGTCATTTTAAGCAAAAAATATTCCTACAAGTTTTTTCGTAGAATGCATAGTTTTCGAGATAACCGCGGTTGAACTTTCAAAAAATCGAAAAATTGCAATTTTTGAACCCGAATAACTTTTGATTAAAAATAAAGTAGCAATTCTGCTTACCGCATTTGAAAGTTTAAGTCAAATTATATCGGTTTTGATTATTTGCATTGCCAAAAATTTATTTTTTTATTGTTAAACTAATCTATAAACACATAGTGTTTCCCGTGCCTAATACATGCGTTTTAACGCATGCTACGTAGAAATTGCCTCGCTTGCACTCGTAGCTACTCTACCTACTCGTTCGATTTTAAATGAGAAATCATTGAAAACATCACTCACATACTAGGTGTTTATAGCTTTGTTTAACAATAAAATAATAAATTTCTAGCAATGCAAATACTCAAAACCGATATAATTTGACTTAAACTTTCAAATGCGGTAAGCAGAATTGCTACTTTATTTTTTAATCAAAAGTTATTCGGGTTCAAAAATTACAATTTTTCGATTTTTTGAAAGTTCAACCGCGGTTATATCGAAAACTATGCATTCTACGAAAAAACTTGTAGGAATATTTTTTGCTTAAGATGACCCAAAAAATACAAAAAGATGTTTTGTTTTGCGAGAAATCGCTGTTATGTAATTCCTCAAGTTCTTTGTCTACAACAATCTTATCGACATCCGGATCAACTGTTACCCAAAAAATTCGTATTCTGCGGGTCAAAATATATAAAAAAAACTTGGGTAAGTCCATCTGAATTAAGGAGGCCGTTGTACCCCCCCTGGCGACAGGACTATATAGCATTTGACGGCTTTTATTAGTTCTATATTAATATTCGTGCTCTCCATTGATTGCCACAGCTTCTTCAGTGGAACGCTATCGTAGGCTTTCCGTAGGTCGACATGGAACAACCAAATGGAATAAATACGATATCAGTAAATAGAGCCTTGTTGAAAAAAAAATGCTTGAACACGTCGATTGGTATTTTTGGTTGCAAATTTTTTGCAATAAAACTTTTCATAGTTATTTGAACCTATTGCAACTCCACTGTAACTCCACTAAAACACTTCCTCTTTGGTTTCTCATCTAGGAGCTAGTGAAAAGTTTAGTTTTAAGGACATTTAACATGAACATTTGCGTATTGCCTTCTTCTTTTTTTTACATTAACCTTCAAAGAGGTGATTGTTAGCAACTATTTTCTAATTACTATTCTATTTTTTTTTTAATTTTTAAAAATTTAACTCGTTGTTTAATAATTGTGTTTCGTCAGATGTTTCACATAAAAGTTTGTGGTGTACTATGTATGGATCACTCATTATCTATACTTATTGTATATCTGATTACATATATAAAGCGGCTGATAATTGCTTCACATATAAATATAAGGATTTAGCATGATTTCTCCTCGTTTTTCTCGATTTTATAAATTAAACATCTTAATACATCAGGTGCACGTCGACTTTACTTGATAATTACAGAGTAACCTCTCACATAATTCAGGAAAACGAAAAACAGCTTCTACATTTACGAAGACCATGATTAAATTTGCATGGTAAGCAGAACGTATTTAAAATAACCGATATTATATCACATTAGAGAGCGGAGAGTAAGAAATACACAGATAAGTTAGGTAAATTACATACTGTACATAATGAAATTACACCTCAGTTACTTTTAAACGTTTTTATGTTTATGTTAGGGTTATAGCGGCCTTAAATAAGATGTTCGCTACTTGCTTTGTTTATACTAGTGTTTATGAAAGTGTTTACATGTGCGAAGATAAATGTTAATTACATGAATCCTTCAGGGGTTTTTACGTTTATGCAATGTGAAGTGGGATCATGAAATGTAAGGATAAACATTTATCCATATTATTATTATTAATAATAAAATAATCAAAATTAGTGTTACAAAAAATGATAATTTATTGTGAATTTTTTGGTTAATATATTAACTTAAGTTATTATTAGACCTTGAGATCACATTTAAAAAAATGTATTACCTCCCTCATGACACTTTTTTTGATTATTTCATTCATAGGAGATTCTGACCAATAGGAAGCTACATAAATCTAAATTAAATCGATAATTTTTGATAATTTCCCGTCGTCAAGTATATTACGTCAGATGCCCTTCGTTGCTACGAATAAATACATTCAGTGACATTAATAAGCATTAATGTTTTAAAAATTATAAAAGTGATGACTTTCAACCGTGAAATATTTATAACAACTGTGTGTTTAATTGTAGTAATCTGTACTTACATAAATAAATTACAATAAAATTTTGGTTTTGAACAGTTTTAATCATGAAATAATCGCAACAAATTGCACTCGATCTTCAAAATTAATATATAATTTTTGCCATCGTGACACTTTGAAATAATTTCACTCGCGTTCGGCTCGTGAAATTAAAACTGTCAAAGTGACACTCGGGAAAAATTCAATAATTTTAGATCTCTTGTGCAATTACTACTGTTAATTGGGTGGAATTACCGGCGGTATTAAGAGCATTGGAACAAAGCCGAATAGACTATAGATGCGCAAGTTTGATAAAACATATTATACAACAACGCAACAGCATCTGCTAAACTTCATGACTTCCCCGTTAAATATAGAATTGAGCGAGAAATTAGACAGTCTTCCCCCAACTATTTACTGCAGCTCTGGAATATGCATTTAAAAAACTGGATTGGGCTAAAAGCGGAATAAATATTGATGGTGAATATCTGAGCCACTTGCGCTTTGCAGATGACATTTTCATTATAGCCGAGAGTTTAAATGAAGCTCACAAAATAATGAAAGTACTAAAACAGACAATAGAACAAGTAGGCCTGAACATAAACTTTCAAAAAACAAAATACATGGCCAATTTAGTTCCAAGTGATGTTACGAGAGTAGGTAGGTACAAAGTACATCCGGTTTTTAGCTATATCTATTTAGAGCATGAAATTAGAATAGGAAAAACAATCAAACTTGTGAGATCCAGCGTCGTGTAGGCTTGGGATGGGCAGCATTTGGCAAGATGCAAGATTTGCTTGAAGAAAAAAGTTTAAAACCAATGCATACTGCCGGCAATAACATGTGGTTCCAAAACCATAACTTTGACTAAACATTCTGCGAATAAATTGAGAATAACCCAAAGAAAAATGAAAAGAGCAATGTTGGGAACAACAAGAAGAGATATGGTACCAAATAGAATAGTGTGAGAGAGTACCAAAATGACCGATCTCATATAAAAAATTGCACAAGCCAAATGGAGATGGGCTGGACATGTAGCACGTTTAAATGATAGACCAAAAGTCTCATAAAATGGAGACCTAGAGAAGATAAAAGACATCTAGACCACCAAAAAGATGGATGGATGACTTCTTGGAGAAAAACAGTGAGGAATTGAATACCGAAGGCACAAATAGAGAACAATGGAAGAATATGGAGGATACCTATATCCGACAGTGGATGCAAGAGGTTAAGGAACGATGATGATAACACTTTTAGAAGTTATACTTCTTTAGGCGCGATTGAGAGTAAATTTTTATTATTCTGGGAGCATGCGCACACAGACAGTATGGAGTTCGTTGCTAATCTTTCAAGTTAGATATGTATCAGCGCAAGTAAGGTATGAAAAAAATGTATTAGTGTTTTTAGTAAATATATTAATTATAATTTTTGTGTCTTTTGATTTGTCTTCCTCGGGAGTAAGATAATATAAGTATTATTGAAAATATTCATTCAATTGATCTATTTATCATCGTGATTGTAATTATGTCCGAGAAATGATCGTATGTATACACAACGTTGGTAGCTCATCGGTAGAGCACTTGCCTAGAGATCGAGAGGTCCCGCTTTAAAATCCGGGACATTTCATATCCTTTTTTTTAATTTTTGATATTCCTTTAGTTCTTTCTAAGATTAGTTTAATATTTAAATACAATACAAAAAAAATTGTTTAAAGTAAATATATTGATTTCGTTGAAATCATATAATAGAATTATAACTTCTTACCTGCGTACAAAGTACACACACATTCTTTTTTTATTCAGTTATTCATGTCGAGGTGGATAACTTTTCTATTTCGGAATATTTTCGGGAGGGAGGCGTTTCGTAAATATAGAGGTTTCTAAACTTAGGTGCGTCCGACAACTGGAGTACCCAAAAATGTATCGGACAATATGACCAGTAAATTGTAAGTATTTTTATCAAATAATCCTGCGAAAAAATCCTCATGTATTACTCCATAGTGCATCATAAAGAGTTATAAAATTTATAGCCTCACAGATGATTTTCTGGCACACAGCTTCATTCAAGGTTTCTGGTCTGGCTATCTGGTTTCGCTTACTACTATTCTAGTAGCTATCATCTTATACTTTTTCTTGTGTACTAGTGAGATTCTTCAATGATTTGCAAATCCTTTCGACAGGATCCCACACGACAAGTCTATTAACATTCTAAAAACAAAGAACGTTGATACCCCTGACATCAAAATAATAAAAAAATTATATTGGAATATAAGAAGGGATAGATATTGTTAGGGGTATAAGAAAGCAGTATAATGTATTGTTACTCCTACTGTTTTACATAATATACTATTTTGTATCAATTTATCAATCAAAGATAGAATAAAAATTAATTTTTTTTAATTTAACGCGGGCACATAAATTTGATACACCCTGTATATTGATTTGTAACTAGTTATTAGAAGGTAGCTTTTAAGCAGTGGGTTTCTCCTTAATGAGTTTTTCCTGAAGAATTAAAGACATTTGTAAATAAGTGAAGTGAAAAACAATTTATTTCGGATTATAATTTAAAAAAGATTGTTTGTTACGGGAAAGGTAAAACCCACAGGTAATTTTAATTATTAGTTTTTAGAAAAATAAAGGTAAAGAGATTTGGAATTTCAAGTCTGTTTGTTTAAACACAAGAATTTTTGTATAATTTCCGAAAAGTGATTAGTTTCAGTAGAAGTATTGTTTGAAAGAATGCCTGGGTTTTTCGAATGGAAAAGAGAAATGTTTCTGATTGGCTTGGCAATTTGGAAGGGGAAAAGAGAGGTTTTGAATGTTCCGACAGTTTGGAAAAGAAAGATTATTGTGTGGTCGGTATCCGAGAAAGGCAGTCGAAAGTTTTAGCGTATAGTTCAGAAGCAAGTACTAGTGGTTTGTTTGTTAGTGGAGAGTAGCTGAAAAGTGGAACGAGAGACAAATCAAATCGAGAAGAAATACCTCTTTGATTCTGTAAAGTCCAGGAGAGTAAGTTACAAGAATTATCGTTATTAAAATTATTTGTGACACCAAGTAAAAAAGATACTTGCGTCTCAGGAGATTATTATTGAGAGAAAGAGAGGAGAGAGTATTGGAGTTTATTGAACGAGTACTGGTCAAAAGCGGCCTGGCTTGTATTTCGGAGAAATAGTTGCTGGTATGCTGCTGGATTGATGCTGAGAACGGAGAGGGCTTTGATTGGTAGCCTAACATAATCAACAAGGAAGAGCTGTTTGGGTCAAGAGGAGACATCATTGTGTGTGAGTCAAAAAGGTCTGTCAATAACTTATGTGAAAGATGTTCTTTATAATCAGAAGTTAAAATATTTGCGTAAAAGCATATGAATTAAGGTTCCAACATTTCAATAATTTAATAGGAAGTATAAGTAGTTTTGCAAATACCTAAATTTGTTTGTTTAGCTTATTTTATAAATGGTATCAGGAACAAAGCGATAAATATTTGTTTAAATTAGATTAATTATATGGTAAAAGTTTCATTTGGACAATTATGCCCACAGGATTTAATTGATAGATTTTCAGAGCATTGCTTTTGATAATAAAGTATTTGTATGTGCTTAGTTATGATTTTTCTATTTATTTCCTTTTCCTATTTTATCCCGATAAGGATCAACTAAGAGATACTGAAGCCACGAGAAAGGATAAGTATAACCTAAGCTAATTTTAGTTAATTTTTATGACAAAAAGGCACCCTGAGGTTTTTTATTAATTGTTTATGTATGATTTGTGTCAATTCAATAATTAATTAAATAAATACTCAATTAAAATAAAAGTAATAGAAAGTAGAACATAACAATACATTAAAATTGTAAAGAAGGTATGATTATAAGTTGCATGAAGTAGGGTTTGGGCGCGATTTATGAAGTGAAAGGAAGCGAGCGGTGTGTTGTATAACAGAAAATTCCAATAAAATCAAAAGAAAAACTGCTATCAGACTAGCTATGATGTAAGAAACTGGATAACGGAATTTTGGGCAGTTAAAAAAATAGAGAAAACGAACACATGTGGTAGAAATGATAATGCTTGAATGGATGGGCGGAGTGACAGAAAAGGATAAAATTAAGAATGATAATATTGAAGTGGCATAAGTTAATGCAAAAATGGAAGTAATGCAAAAGTTGGTTCGGACCTGCTCAAAGTTGAGACGATAATTTTACATACAAAGAATGGGCGATTTGCAAGTCGTTGTCGGGAATAGAAAACGAAAACCTAAAAGTAGGGATGGCGGTTGTTGACAAAACACCGGTTTTGGGTTATACCGTTTTTTTTTTCACCTACAGTTTAACCTGGCGGTTATAACCGGTCAAAAAACCGGTTATTCCAAAAACCGGTTTTCGGTTTTTTACTCAATAGCCAATACCCAATAGGTTACATTTATATTGAGCTTTAGTTTGCGATACTCCATTTTGATCGATGTCAATTCATATCAGTATAAAAATCAGTCATTAACGTTGTCAAATCGGTTTCGGTCAGCTTAAAATTTCTCATTCGTGCGTGTGGAATTAAAAATTTTCCCATTTTTTTTCTGAATTCATTATTTTTTCCACTTATCCGGTTTTTCATCCGTTATTACTTTAAAATGAAAAAACCGATTATAACCGGGACAAAAAAAACAACCGGTAAAACCGATTATTGCGTAGTAAAAAAACCGGTTTTAAGTTATAACCGGTAGGTTTTTTCCATCCCCAAAAGTCCTGGGGGAGACGCTAAGACAAGACATCTCGGTAAAGACGATTGTTATTTGTAAGACCCAAGATGGACATTTTTGTAAAGAAATGAAATTAGCGAATCGGACGCTAATTAGGGGGAGAGAGAGCCAAAGATAAGGCTAATGATTTCAGGAAATATTTTTACTTAATAAACCAGAGTATTTATTAAATTAATTCATTATCGGACATGTAGGAAATTCAGTATAAAATATCGGTTTAAAATGTATTCGTATTACATATTTTCGTAATAACTACATATAGGCTTGCTGCAAGTATAAACGTCTTAAAATAATACACGTGTTTAACGTCAGCAGACCCGTGGGTGCAATATACCATTGTAAGAGAAGAACTCGCATAAATAAATAAATCCAACACATTTCAGACCATTTTCGAAAAAAGTATAAGATAAAAGATAAACCACTTCAGTAAACAATGATTTACCTGAGCGGCATCTCTCTTCTGTGCTACCCCACGCGCCGCCCCTGTATAAGATAATAACTGTGATATGATGTTTCGCAACAGGGTGTGTAGGAAGCGACCACTTCAAGTTAAGGTCAGGGGCGGTACTAATTTATTTAATCTTGTTTGTGCTACCGCTGCTGGAAATAGTTGTTTACGAGAAAATGGTAATAATATGGAGAAAATAATATCACTATCGTTTAGGGACATTTTCAAGGGAATCATTAATGACGGGGAGGAGCTTTTTTTGGTCTGAGTGTGTTAATGCAGAGATGTTTGGATGTAAACCAAGAATTCTATTTAGGTCTCATAGATTTTGAGAAGGCATTCACAGTATAAAAAACAGTATGAAATCTTAAAAAGCTAAAACATCGACAGTCGTGACATTAACATCATATCTAGGTTGTACTGGGGGCAAACAGCAAAATCAAGGTTGACAATGAGTTAACCGAAGAAATTGAGATTCATCGAGGTGTACGTCAGGGTTGTGTGCTTTTTCCACTACTAATAAATATAGAGCGAAACAATATGTCAGGAAGCGCTCCTAGAGCAAAACATTGGTATGAACAATAACTTTTTCTTCATGTACCACGTCCTTTCAGCACGTTGGTTACCATCATAGCTATCTTAATTTTATTCACTGCCATCCTAAATAGCATGCTTGTATCAACGCCATACCAATCTCGCAAGTTCTTCAACCATGAGGTTCTTCTTCGTCCTGGACTGCATTTGCCTGCTATCTTGCCTGCATAATATTTTTGCAGCAACCTATATTTGGAACCTCTCATTACATATCCGAAATACTCGAGCTTTCTTTTCTTGATGCTTTTTATAATCTCAGTAGTCTTGCTGAGACGTTCTAATATTGTGGAGTTTCGAACCTTCTCCACCCATGAAACCTAAAATTCCTCTATAGCACCACATTTCAAAAGCCTCGAGGTGATTTAGATCGATTTTATTCGCATTCCAGTACTCGACACCATAAAGTAATACCGAAAACACGTAGCAGCGAAGTAGGCGGATCCTAATTGCCAATTTTAGGTATTGAACATTAACGGAGAATTAAACACTGATGACACGCTAATAATAACAGATAACCTAGCAAATTTACAGTATTTGCTGGAAAACATAAACACTCATACCAACAAGTATGGTTTAAAACTGAACATCAAAAAGACTAAATTTATGATTGTAACAAAGAAGCTATACACCAATGTGAAGTTAATCATAAATAATATTCAAGTTGAAAGAGTTACGTCCTACAAATATTTAAGGGTTTGTTTCACTGATACGAATGACCAAACAAGAGAAATTAAGTGGCGAATAGAAGACAATCATTTATCAAAATGAAAATGTTCCTATGCTGCCAAGACATAAATTTGAAATTGAGAACGAGATTGTTAAGGTGATATGTTTTCTCCGTTGTCTCTGATGTACGGCATGGAAGCTTGGGCACTAAAAGAGATAAACATCAAAAACATTGAGGCATTCGAGATGTGTTGATATAGTATAGTAGAATAGGGAAAATACCATGAAGAGAGAGTAACAAATTAAGATGTTTTGCTGAAGAGAGGGAAGGAATGCGAAGTCATAAAAACCATACAAACAAGATAACTGGAATATCTAGGCCACATAATAAGAGGGGAAAAGTACTCCTGCTAAGTCTCACAATCCAAAAGAAAAATGTCGGGAAAGAGAAATGTGGGATGCAGGAGAATATCCTGGTTGCAAAATTTAAGGGAGTGATACAGGAGTAGTTCAATACCATTTTTCAGAACTGCAACCAACAAAGTTAATATTGCTAAAAAGAGCTGGAGTTGTGATTTTCAATTCTTGGAGCTTGAATGGTTTTTTTGTAACTTAAAATAAAAGAAAAATGATCGATTTTACATATATATAACGCTAACAACATTTTGTGCTTAAAAGGAACTTTCAAATGAGCACTGTTAAATGTCGGTTGCATTTAATCTAAGCGAGATACGGCGCCAAAAACTGATCACTCATAATTAGGGGTACGGAATTTTCGTTTTTACGAAATAGATGCGAATTTCGGCGAAATTTTGAACATAAATGCGATAAATGTGAAATATGGAGTTTTTGTTTATTTCCGCGAAATAACTGCAGGTGCTTAACTCACCCCTAAATAAGTGAGGTAGTTACGAAGGTATGGAAAGATTTTACGGAAAGTTTCCTATTGTAATTTTTGAAAGGATTGTTTATTGTTGTAACACGTGTTGAAACAGAAGGATCTTTCATCGTATAATATTGTAGTGACAGATCGAAGAACAGCTCTTGAAAAGTCGAATGTCGAAATTACAATGATGTTAGCTTTTAATTTAATTAATGTTTTTTGTTGTTTTACTCGTAGTTAAAAATAAATGCGAAATAAATGCGAAATTGTGTAATTTTAAAAAAAAAATAAATGCGAAATTCATGTTTTTTATTTGCGAAAATTCCGTACCCCTACTCATAATTTTATGAGCAGTATGAGAAAAACGAGCAGTATACACCGCATCCACCAGAATTTAAAGACATCGTTTTTTTTTCTACAATACCTTTTATTTTAGTGTTATTTTTATTCTTCAAAAGTTGAACTGGCTTAAGATGCATGGTTTTTGAAAAAAAAAAAAAAAAATCATATTATAGAACGCATTTTAAAATTTTCTTAAAAATCTGCCTTTTTCTCCGCGTAAAAAAAATTATTCAATAGAAAAATGTAGGGGCTTTTTTGAAAAAAAATTTGATTTTTCATTTCTGTAATATAATAGCTGTCAGAGATATCACTAAGTTAGGTTGATAGCGCGAGCATCACCTTTGTTACCCATTTAACCGTTTACCTTTTAAAAACTAAAGACTTTGAATTGAAGTGATCAATGTGATTTTACAGTCCTCCAATTTTTCTTTAAAATGGTTTTTAAATGGATACGGTATGTTTAAAATGAAAGGAGTTGTAAAAAAACCAAACAACTTTTATTTTTCAATTTTCACAATAAAAGGTGAAATTGAAATTGTTTTTCTTCAAATTTGAAAAAAATTTTTTACATTTTTTAAGTAAAAGAGATGAAACGTAACAAATGTATGAACAAACGGGTATCAAACATTTGAAGGCTTTTACGAAGGCTTTTATGAGCCTTCGATCTTCCAAGGATCTACTAAATCTGAATACGAATTCAATAGGAAAAGGTCGGACGGACAGATAGTGTGAATTTAAGGTTTTTCAGCTGAATAGTATTAGATAGGATAAGGGCCAATATATTTCAGCATTATAAAAGTGTCAACTAAGGCCATAATAGAAATTAAAATAATTAAAAAGGCTGGGATGAAGTAACAATTTTAACCTAGGGATGAGCCACACTAGACCCCCTTGGCCGAGTGGAAGGGTAGTAAGCGCCCATCATATTGAACCTAACCTAACCTTCTATCCATGTTCTTCTTTGGTATGTAATTTGCAGTAGCAGATACAAGACAGCAGACAAGTCATAATAAACGATGGTTATACAATGAAATTGCTTAGAAAATACAGGATACGAAACGAAAAATATTATATCAGCTAAAATCAACATCTTACTAAGGTGTATGGAGTACAGAAGTAATAAGACTAAGACATCAGTTAGATGATCAGGAAAAGTATGGAAAAAACAGACTACGTACCTACCATAAATTCTAGGGGGAAAACCAGATAGAAAAATCATGGTTGCCTATCTTATCTACCTTCAAAAAAATTTAAATCGACGAGTCGCTTTTCACATAATAAACAACAAGAAAGATAAGGCACATTTTATTGGTATTATTTCGTATAAAAGTTTTATTGGTTTAGTTTCTTTTTAATCGACAACTACCAGCCGTAATAAAAACAATTTTTAACAATAACAGTATGTCAATATGTCCTGGTTTTTGGTGAGTTCAGACTGAGTGGGAATTGAATAATGTTTTTCTCCCTGCGGGACTTGATTTAGTAGATTTCTTAAATTAAAATTGTGTCTGCTTTTTAAAACTGGATAATAAATTTCAAGTAAATAATGAAACAGATGACAATTTTAAAAATAACATGTTTTGTTTGGTACATTTCTATTTAAAAAAATATAATAGACGGTAGATGACAAATTGGAAGTATATTCCTCAGCATAGAGATCGACGGAAGGAGTTTTTGGAAGGTTGCTTACATATTATGTCCATAGATGGACGATAGAAGGCTAAGAAAAAGGAAATTTCTAGCTATATCCGTTGTATTATAATATTAAAAATTCAAATAAACAGAAGAAACGAAATAGCTAAGAAAAAAACTTTGATGGTTTCTTAGCCTTAGAATCTAGACAGTAATTAATTAGGCTTCAAAGAATTAATTAGAAAAAGTAAAAACAGGGACGAACTGGTTATTCTATTAAGGCCATCGGTACATACTTTGCAAATATTTTACGGCTATCCCTACTTTTTCTGCCTTTACACGGCAAATTACGTGTAGAATTCTCAGTGGTATGGATAAGTAAACATTACTACTATCATTAACTTTAAAGAGGGGGCTTTTGAATGTTCTTGGATAACTGTTATTTGTATAATTGCAAATTATTAATTCAGGTAATAAATATGATAATTTTTTCACTAATGATGTATTCAGTGATTGTAATAATTTATATACTGTACAACAAAAACTAATACTCAATCGAGAAAAGAGGAAAATTGTTAAAGTGATTTTTAATAATATGTTGTTACTATGAAACGCTTACAAATTTGAACATCTTTAACAACAAAATACTTGGATCACAAAATATATCCTGGTCAATTATCTGCTTGGATCGTCCATAGATAACAAACAATTAACTTTTTATTAAGTTCACGTCTTAAATCAATTATTTATCAAATACACTATCAATATTATTTAATCAACAACTCAAAATATTCCCGATGCTATGTCAAATATTTAAAATTGTCACTGTCTTGTCATCATATTCTATTTGACTCAGTGCGTTGTATGACAAAGATAGCGAATGTTCGATTTGGAAAATATCACCACGGACATGGTTTTTTTTATACCCTGAAAAAACTAATAAATATTTTTAAAAAATTTAAACGCTGAATGAATGACTAAATTATTATCGAGGGCCAGAAGTCCTTTAGAATAAATAAAAAGTTTCTTTTGAACGAGATATTTGAAATTAAAAATCACACTACATTTTCTCTTAGTTTTTCACCCCTGTAACTTATTAAAATAAACATTACAGAAGTTTTCATGGACTTTCGGCCCTCGGTAAGAACGTAATATAGTTCATTCTGCGTTTAAATTTTTCAAAAATACTTATGGGTTTTCTCAGGATTTGAAAAAATGAATCCCATTTAAATAGCATTAGAGCCGAAACGATGTACCCATCCCCTTAATGTTAAAATTGTGCATCTTGCAAGTATACATTCAAGTAAATAATACGAATATTTATTTCTTATAATGCCTATCTTTTAAACTTTCTAAACAATGAACAATTATTTTCGACTGACTAACTAGACTTTGTTTAACTTCACAATGCTAATGTGTTTAAATACAGAGTGGGCAAAAAAACAGTCCTGCTCGATATTTGGCAGTAGTTATTAGATTTTAAGAAAATTATGAAACAGATCGATTTTTATTTTTATATTACAATCTTTTGGCATATATTTGATGCTAGTGACGTCATCCATCTGGGCGTGATGATGTAATCGATATTTTTTTTAAATGGGAATAGAGGTCGTGTGGTAGCTCATTTGAAAGTGTGTTCAATTCTCTATTCAGTAATATAAACATTAATATCATTATTTATACAGGGTGGCCAAAAAAATAATTTATGAATTAAATTAATTGACGCAAAAAGGATAATGTATGTAATTTATTTAACTCAAAATACATTCTACTCCTGTCAGAAAATAGAAAAAGAAATGTTTATTTGGCAAATAAACATTGCTTTTCGCTTAAATTAAATGTTCAAACTGCCAAGAGGTAGGTGAGAGGCTGTTTGTGATTTCATTTAAGCGAAAAGAAATTTGTATTTATAAAGTAAACATTTTTCTCTATTTTCTGACAGCCGTACAATGTATTTTGCGTTAAATAAATTACATGCATTCTTCTTTTTCAGTCACTTAATTTAATTCAAAAATTAGTTTTTTGGTCACCGTGAATAAATAATAATATTAATGGTTATATTACTGAATAGAGAATTGAAAACCCTTTCAAATGAGCTAGCACACGACCCCTATTCCCATTTAAAAAATCATCGATTACGTCATCACGCTCAGATGACGTCACTAGTATGAAATATATGCCAAAAAATTGCAATATAAAAATAAAAATCGACCTGTTTCGGCATTTCAAAATCTAATACGTACTGCTATATATCGAGATGGACTTTTTTCTTTGGCCCACCCTGTATATTAGTGACTACTGCTGCCTTCTTAATTATCTTTAGTAACACATATATAATTTTAAGTGAGAAAGTTTAAATAATAAAAATAATCTTCTAAATTGTGTTATATTAAGTTCATTAAGTTAAGGTAAATTAATTGTATAAATGAGGAAATAGATCTTCTTCTTCTCCTTCTTCTACTTCTCCTTTTTTTTCTACTTCTTCTTCTTCTTTTTGTGTAGACATGACTCTTCCTGTTTTTTTTAACGGACCTCCAGTATACTGCCGTGCTAAGCCCAAAGGCGGTAACTGATTTTTTATCGAAAATGAGATTTTTGTATTTTTAGGTAGAATAGGGTATTTAGTATATATTTATAAAGTCTTTGGAGTTGTAAAAGCATTATATTTTAAATAAAATTGCAATTTAGTTAGCGGTATCTACACATTTCAGTTAAAATACTAAGCCATTTGGCGGTAAATGTTAAATACTATGGCGTTTTGAGGGTATCTGCTACAGTTGCCGTCCATATACCTTAGCATATTGCACTTACCGCTAATCTACTTTAAAGAATGCTACGCCTACATTTAGAAACCGCCAAATCGCCTCAGTGCCGGATTTACCAATTTTCCGCCCTACGCCAGTTAAAAAATGCCGCCCTTAGGTTAGCTAGGTAAAAACAGCAATAAAACCAGAATTTTAAATTTAAATATTTATTTTCACCACTATATGAACTATAATAATATTATATTAGTTTTCGCCGGGATTTCATAGCCGCAAACGAGTTTATAATATTATCAAAATCTAAGCTTGTTGTCAAATCAGATTCTATCGTCAAAATTGTCAATGCATTTAATCGCTCTTGTTCCATTGTTGATCTTAAATACGTCGTTTGAGGGTAGAAAATGAGCGCTCCGCCGAACAAACTGTGACAGCCATAGCAACAAATATACGTAGGGCGATTTCAACGTTGGGGAAAACTGCTTCCAAATTGTATTGTCGAATGTGCGAGAGCATATTTGATAAAGTGCATTTTTCGTATTTTATGTCTGTTTCTTTTAACAGTTCCGAGAAATACAAACATTCTGTTGGAAACGCATTCTCCAGATCGTCCTTATAACATTCCTGTAGGTACCTGGCACTTTTGATTAACTGTTCTTGCGAACTTTCTTTTATAACGTAAAAGAATCCAAATTTTTTGAAAACACTGTCATATGCTTCATATCTTTTGTTCAGTTCATAATTGAATAGTATTTTGACTTTCCAATTTCGGACATAATGTGATTCAGAACCTCAGTCGACATTAAGTCGATAAATTCTTCACATATTGTAGATGAGAGGTATGAAGTTTTACCACTTCCCGGATTTCCGTGCTGAGATACATGCGTGGCTAAAAACGGATCAAATTCCGCTATGAGCTCCAGACATATCATGAAGTTTCCGTTGTTTGGATTGCCGAATTTTTCAACTGTTCCTCTAAACGGTAAACCTCTGGAAGCCAATTTTTTAGTCACTGCAACCACCCGCTTTAACACTTTTCGCCAGTAATCTTCTTCGAGTCTTATTTGCTGACACAGCAATGAATCAATTTGGTTTTGCTTTTGTTGACGCCGCAATAAGGTTACTTGGGATTTGGCGTGTTCGTGGGAGTTTTCATGTAAATTCAAAATTTTATTTACATTACTCCAGTCATTTACGCCATCAGTGGCCATTTTTGAGGTTCCTCCGAAAAGACGACATGGAATGCAAAACAGGGATTTCTTTGATGGTGAATATATTAAGTATCTACGAGGTTGTTCTTCCTCATTGGCAAGTTTCCGACGGAAAACGTTCTTAGTAAGATACCATGTCTTATTGCCAATAACAGTTTTTGTTAGTGAAAAATCCTCATCTGTATTTTGGCATATTTCATTTGGTAAGGACAACAAATAATCGATAGTAGCATCGTTGGCCTTCCATTCGGCAGGGTCGTTACTGATAACTGCTTGTAAACATTGTGGATTTACTGAAGCTGATGCACATGCAGATGCTTCTATTTTAGATTCTGACCCTAGAACAATAAAATATGCGAATATGCAAATATGCCTCTAAACTAAAAATTTGCATTTTGATCATCGAAGATGGTATAATATTGTAAAACTTTCATAAATAAAATTTTACATCAAACATTTTTTTGTAACTCTACTAATTAAGGATTTATGAAGTCATTTCAAAATTGTAATTTTTTTATTTTCCCCCATATCATAAACGAGATGGTAATTTTAAAATTTGTATATTGAATGGGTTGCATATGTGAGTCCATATTAAATATAGTAATGAAACACAGACTTACTCACAATCATTTAATTATACTTTGACGACCGGTTTCGATCTCTACAATATACAGATCATCTTCAGGTCGGCGTTACAAGTAGTTAAATGCTACAATAAGAGAAAACTTGTGTTAGACCAGTGTCTGATTGAAGAGATGTTAATAGAAAGCCAAATTTAAAAAATTTTTTTATAAAATTTTTTGAAATAAAGGTTTGCAACTGTTGACATTTCAGAATATTGGTATATACAAAGTCAAACCTATGAGTAAAAATGCTCATAGGCATGTATGTGCAAATGGGTGCATACAGTTTGAATTTGTTGAGATTAAAATTTTTAACCATTAAAAAACAAAATAAACATAAACTGACTTAAATATGCTTCCAAATTTATATGAAATATTACTACTTTGAATTTGGAAGCATATTTAAGTCAGTTTATTTTTATTTTGTTTTTTAATGGTTAAAAATTTTAATCTCAACAAATTCAAACTGTATGCACCCATTTGCACATACATGCCTATGAGCATTTTTACTCATAGGTTTGACTTTGTATATACCAATATTCTGAAATGTCAACAGTTGCAAACCTTTATTTCAAAAAATTTTATAAAAAAATTTTTTAAATTTGGCTTTCTATTAACATCTCTTCAATCAGACACTGGTCTAACACAAGTTTTCTCTTATTGTAGCATTTAACTACTTGTAACGCCGACCTGAAGATGATCTGTATATTGTAGAGATCGAAACCGGTCGTCAAAGTATAATTAAATGATTGTGAGTAAGTCTGTGTTTCATTACTATATTTAAAATTTGTGTTTACCGTTTTAAAGTTACCCCCAATGATTTTTTTTTTGATAGGACTAACAATTATTAACAGTTACGTACGAAGAAACGAAGATACCATATAAGTGTCGAAAATTGAGAAAATGATGTTTCATTTCAGCCCAAAATATACAGGGCAATCAGAATCAGGGCATTCCATTTAAATGAAAATTTAAAATATGCCAAAGAGCCAAAGAGATGCCCAAAGAGTCAAAGAGTAGCAATGTAGTTAAAAGACACATTTATTCACATAATGACATAATCGATACTCACTCTCACTTGGCTCCGTGTCCATCGCTTCCGCATTATCTGGTGGTATAGGTACAGCAGACACAGCAGTAACAGTCTCCGATTCCGAATCCGAATAATGTGTTTGCGCTTTGGAAGTTGTAGTTGTAGGTTTAATTAAAAAATAGTTGTTTAATTTTTTTGTTTTGTCTAAAACTGCATGAAGTTTTCTCCGCTTTTCCTCAGCAAGCGTCTTGTATTGCGCTCCACTTAATCGTTTTCGGCCGTCACTCATAGTGTTGAAAATTTTGCGACACTGGACTCGACACTTTAAACAGTTTAAACTAACTGACTGGGATGAACAATATTGAATATTGTTACGACTTTTACCCGTCGTATTTTCCGTGGGTTCTTCGTTCTTCAATAAACCAACAACTCACTTTAAAACTTTAAACTACTACTTTATTTCAACAAGTCCACTTATAAGTATAACAATACTTGCACTATTTACCTACTAATATTTACAGATTTCTAATACTCAATACTCTTCACTCTTCTACTTCTTTACAAATAATAACTAATAACACTTACTTAACACTATCTCACTACTAAAACCACTCTGTCTAGCCAATCTGTCTGCTAGTCACTCTCTCACTCATATCTTCAACTGTCTGGTGATAGCACACAGCACACAGCTGTAACTGTTCGCTTTATATACCTACCGGCAGGGTTTCCTGAATGTTCTAGGAATTTCCAGTAGTTAAGTAGTTTACTAGAAAAATCGAGACGTTCACTTACGACTTCCTTTGACTACTATCAGTAGCGCGGCTCTTATCTAAAGCGGCTTCTTTGCGGCAATCGCGCGGCAGATAAGCGGTATCCTTTTGTTACAGTCAGATAAAATAATCATTCCCAACAATTGTACTTCTGCCCGACCATGTTACGGCGGGGCGGAGACTTTAGATTTCATTGGAAACCTACCAAACATTCATTCATTTTTAGCTGTATTATACGTAAAATAGATTTTGGGTGATGGCCCCGTATATAATTTCAGTTTAAGAGTTTTCCTGATAATTGTTTGAAATTTTGCCGCCTCCCCAGTTTTGCCGCCTTACGCCTAGGCGTAATTTGCGTAATGGGAAATACGGCACTGAATCGCCTTAGTATTACGAAGTAAATTCGGCCTAACTTTACAAGGTTAAATTATTGTGTTAGTTAAAACAGTGGTGTTAGTAAAAGAAATAATTAGCGAGGATGATGAGAACTTTTCGAGATTATTATATCTATTGAAATGTATTTTCATTTTTGTTTATAGTGTTCCAAGGATTAACTAATTATGTTGTCCTAAACAATATGACTCTGCTCCAAGTGGATGATTTATATCTTGAATTAGGCAGTAAGAGATTTTCACACTTAAAAATATTCCTTTTTTTTTCATTAGGTTTTAAAAACTTAATAATATATCCACACGCTGTCCACAAGCATTTTTAGAAAAAGAGACTTAAAATATTTTGTTTTTTTAGAAAATCAAGTAGAGTCGAGTAAGAGTTGTGAAACACGAGGTGAAACCACTGAAGACAATATTATAGAAAGAGGACATTTTATTGTAAAGTGATTACAAGAGGTGAAACAAAATTATGTTCAGCCTGTACAGGCGCAAGGTTTGTTTCATACTTAAAGTTTTCTGTAATTAACCCTTTGTTGGTCGTACATGGGATTAGCAGTCCCATTGATTGCATTTTTTTTGTTTAAATACAAGCTATTATCATTGTTTAACTAGACAATATCTAGTAGTCTAGTTATACAATGTTATTATAAATGGGTAAAACACAATGTGATCATATTTTAATCATAACATATAACTAGTTTGTACAATACAACTAATAAAATGTTAAAATTTGCCCTAATTACATTAAGTAATGGTATTTTAATACCCAATATGATATTGTGAAATACCCAATAATATAACAATGCATAATAATATTAGGGTAGGTGTCGGCTATCATAAAATTTTAAAGCTCTATAATAACATGTCGTAAATAAATAGCGAACCTTTGTCGCTAAGAATATAATAGCTGAAAATAGAAAGTGAAAAGTATCGTTTACAATCACATTCACAGTTCAAGAATTCTTTAAAACGCTTAACATCAGCAGATAACAATCTGAAGGGATTCTGTTTTTTCCTAGTATAAGTACAGTTTCGCCTAAATTATTAGACGCAATATAAAAGATTTTATAAAAAATGTTAATTATGAGGTAATACCATTGTAATACTAAATAGGTTTTTCGGTATGTACCAGACACAAGATATGTTGTTCGGTTGTCTATTTAATTGTCTATATTGAATCACAAATGGAACATTATTATTAATGAACCAATATATATTTATTGACTCTTGAAAGAAAACAGATATAACGACAACTAAATATTGTCAATTTGTTGTTGTCATTTTGTGGCTCAACAAAATAATAATATTTAATAGTACTTTAATTCTTTCAATTTAATAAACTTTAATACACAGAAAAGCTTTTTTTTCATATCAATCACAACTGTAAACCACATACCGCTAATAGGCTTAGTATTATAGTAAGTTTTGATAAAACGTTTTAGCGGTATCTACCTCTTTTTATATAAAACTTTGTTTTAAAATATAATTAATGGTGCCCTTAATAAACTGGAGCATATATCCATGCATTAAATCTATTAGCTAGTCCATAAATCCCTAACGGGCCAAAATTTTAGCATTCAATTTTAAAATCGATTTTGCCACCATTTTTTCAAATGTTAGTTACCGCCTTTGGGCCTAGCACGGCAGTATAGTAGGTCGTCGTTCCATCGTTTTCGTGATCTTCCCACTAAAGCGCTGGTTTCCTCGAAAGCGGTACCGACAACCTGCGATCGTAACACTGCGATGAATGACATCATAAAAAACTGTACCATGCAAAATAATAGCGTTGGTTTCCAAGGATGCGTTGGAAGCCACCTCTTGCTGAGCTTGCACATTCCATTGCCGCAGTGAAGAACCTTGAATTTTTCACCGTAATCTGACGTAATTCATCGCAGTGCTACGGTCGCTGTTTATCGGCGCCGCTTTCGAGGAAACCCAGGCTTAATCGTAATTAAGCAACCGTCTCTCGCCGTTCTTACTGCTCTCTTTGTTGTCATTCGGTTTATGTGGTCGTTCCATTCGACTCTTCTGTTTCTGACCCAGTTATTAAAGTTTTCCACGTTGCATCTCCGGCGGATATCTGTAATTCTAGCTCTGTCCCATAGTGTCTTACCATTGAGTTTTCGAATGGTTTTCATCTCTGCTGTTTCTAACATTTTTTGTCCTCTCTGTGTCAGGTCGTGTTTCTGCCGCGTATGTCATTATTGGTCTGATGACTGCTTTGTAAATTCTGCCTTTCATTTATTTTCTGATATTTTTATTTCTCCCTATTGTTTCATTCAGGCAACCCACGGCTCTGTTTGCTCTATTTATTTGATCTTCCACTTCTGTTTCGAGCTTTCCGTAGCTACATTAATGTGATGCCTAGATATTTGAACTCCATCACTTGTTCTATTATCTGATCCTCAAGCTCTAATTTACATTTTATCATTACATGAGATTTGCTGTTTTAATCACGCACTTTGTATTTTTTTGGGGAAATTAACATGTTCAATTTTCTGGCGGTTATGTTACATTGGTGCAGCATACGTTGCGCGTTGTAAATCTTCACTTTGAGTGATTAGTATTGCATCGTCTGCATAAGAGATTATTTTTAAGTTATTTTTCTCCTATTTGGTATCCTTTTTTAGTTCTTACTTTTTTATTATTGCATCCATGATCAGGTTGAACAATATCAGAAATATCTGATATAGAACATTATATCAGAAAATATAATGTATTAATTTACTTGGTATGTAAAATTGAAAATATTTCATAATTAGGGTAAGTCTCAAATTTTAGTACGTCGAAAAGCTGAAAGGAAGCCGCCTATCTGAAACAGAATAATATATTGTCACCGCTCCCATTTGCATGTTAAAGAACGCAGATGATTGAAAAAGTCGATTAAGTATCCTAATAAACTCATTTAAGTCCACTCAACCATTTAAAAAGTGCCGAATGTCATGTTAAGCACATATTTTACGCCGATTTGAGAAAAAACTGTAACTCAATCGGTGGTTTTAACAGAGTATCTGAGATATTTTCTTATAGTGCGGTCAAACTTCTATCTAACTTTTTAAGACTTAAAGTTATCTTTTTTCAGTACCAGAAAAATATATGCTTACGACTTGAAAAGTTTTTTCGGAAAGATATTTTCATTATAAATAATTAACAATAATTAAAATAGACGTTTAGCACGGTTCTAAAGCTGTTTGAAGACATTAAAAATAAACTACAAGTGCAGTAATAAAATAATTTAATTATTAATAAGACTTCTACTTTCATACAGATTGCTTTGAAAATTGGAATTTGAACAGCGGAAATATAGTTACTTTCCTAACAAGTGCAGAAAGTCATACTTTTCCGCACGCGACTGCAGTTTGTCGAACGACGCGAAGCGGGAGTTCGGCAAGCAGTCGGGTGCGGAAAAAAGACTTTCTGCAAGAGTTAGGAACAATATTTTTTCTACGAGTCTTTAAAAAATGACCAAATCTTAATCAATTAATTTAATTAATATGAAAATACATACACAAATTAATTCTTTGACAAGGTTGTCGAAACCAAAGTTTCAGCATAATTGGTTAGCATGACGACGATCTTGGTTTTCATGACAACGATTCAAAACCACTGTTATTGTCTACTGATTTGACTTTCGAATATTATGTCAAAATTATTTTATTTCATCGAATTCTCGCGTTAATTTCATTAAAACATGGACACAATAAGATATATTTGAAATAAATTAGTAAATAATATCTAAATATTAGTTTATTGCATGTATTATAATTACTTTAAGGCCATATTAACATATCTAAATTAACACGCGCGCGGAAAAGTAAAACGCGCGCAGAAAAGTAAAACGCGTGCGGAAAAGTAACACGCGTGCGGAAAAGTAAAACTTTCTAAACTAAAATGCGTTCGCGAAAGCAGACATTTTTGCACGCTCGTAGAAAAAAATAATTTTCAGCATGTTATTCTAGTTGAATTTTATTGAATTTCTATGTGCTGTGTTTATATGTAGATATTTGAGTTTTTACTGGTACACAAGTAATATCACAGTCTTGTTCATGTGCCTCATCGTTTAAGGATATAGGCGATCATTATGGCCGATTTTACTCCCAGGACGTGAATATTGATTCCGAAAAAGTTTTGTGATACAGCCCTTTTTAGGGATCTTAAATACATATACCTTTTACACAATAAGGTTTTTATTTTTTGTGATTTATGGTATACAGCCACTTCAGGAATTTTTCCTTGTGATATTTTTAATATAAAATGGTTCTTAAATATCATTCTATGTGCTATTAGATTAAAAACTTAAACTTTTTTAAATAATAATTAATTTTTTTAAATTCATTCTAAAACAATATTTTGTCGGTAGTTAAAATTTAGGTTATGATGTTGGTTACTGCCGATTTTCTTGTACTAAATCGGTAGTTTAAGTCAAGAATCAAGAAGATATCTTCAGCTTTGCGTGTCCGTTAACGTATTTGATGCACGCACGAGTGAAAAACGAGCGACATCCAGCCTCTTTCAAAAATTTATTTGTCCTTTCCGATAATTTGCATAGTGTGATTTAAATTGTCGTACATGACAATGTACAATTAACATGCGAAGAGATATTTTATTGAATTAATTCCCATCATTATGTCTCCGGAATCACTTACACTGATGGGATAGGTTTAAGGTTCACCTCGCGTGACCGAGATTTAGATATCTCTGATACATCTTGCTATCATTTCGAGATTTTTAACTGCGTCGTAATTTCCGATTCGACGGTTATCTGTTGATATTTTCTTACGATCTGTGGCTTTGATCTGATTTTGAGGTGATAATCTTATTTATGTTTTTCAATAATATTTAATTAAAGCAATCATTTACAATTAGCTAAAAAAGGTAAGCTCGATGGCAACAAAAATTGCAAAATTTATTGCTTCTTCTAAATGTAGTATAGATTGAAAGTATTTCCAAGAACGACAATTACTTTATTCTTTGGAAATTGAAGAATGGTTTATTTCAGAAACCAGATAAGCGCCATAATTCTAATTTTCAGAAAACTAAGTAAAACTTAATTAAGAACTGTTGCTTTCTGCACATACGATTACCTCAATATAAACTATGAGACCATGAGAAAGGAACTATGGAGACACACATTAAATCTAAAACACGCTGGTTTCTCCCCTTCGTCTTACATACATGCTAAGAAGCAAGTAGAAGTCGACTATAGTAATCTCTATTTAAAACAAGAAAAATAAAACAGAATTAATTCTAGATTAAAAAAGAATGTATGTGTACTTTGTACGCACGTAAGAAGTTATTCTTCTCTTATATAATTTTAACGAAATAAATATACTTAACAGCTTATTTGTATTCTATTTAAATATTAAACAAACTTTCTTATCTACCATTTTCAAAAATTTTTTATTAACACAACCAAAAATAAAAAAAATGAATCGTCCAGGATTGGAACCCGGGACCTTTCAATCTCTGACCGAACGCTCAACAACTAGACCATCGAGTCTCCTGTAATTGTCACGTAAGTTTCATATATAAATTCACAACACGGTGACAAATAGATTGAGTGGTATCGTGATAAAAATGTTATAACTACATATTTTATTATCTTACAACAGAAGAAGAGAAATTCAAAGACACAAAAATTATAATAAATAATACATTTACTAAAAACACTAATCTATTCTTTTAATGACTTATTTGCGCTGATACAGCTATTATCTTGAAAGATTAGAAACGAACTACATAGTGTCTGTGTGAGCATGCGCGCAGATTTATGAAAAATTTTACTCTCAATCTCGCCTAAAGAAGAATAACTTCAAAAATATATTATGATGTGACGAACAATACAGTAGATAGACTAAATGATGAATATTGAAGGAGTTTGAGAAATCAGCAAATGACAGCATAAATGAATATTATAATATACTTTAGAATGGTACAAAATATGTATACAGTTATAATCATAAAATTAATTAACCTTGCATGAATCAACCTTGTTAATAAAGGCACACAAAATGCAATCGAACACAAACTATTTGTATTATATTATTATAGTTAATATAAATAAGTGAATAAATGCGATTTAAAGTAAAATCCGTGAAACCATACATACCTATTCCATGTATGGTGAAATTAATACAATTTAGTTAAATCTGCTCGAAATAATAAGCAATAATATTTAGCAATAAAGCAATAAATATACTGTTAACTTTATGATTATTTTGAAACGAAAGTACAATATTTTTTAGTGTTAAAAAGTTCCAAGCCTACAAGATATGAATTTGCAACAAATGTATTTAACAATATTATACTAGTGAACGGTACTTGATACACCATAGCAACATTCTGATTTTGCAACAAATAGTTAGTTTACTCAGACCTTCAATCCCTCGAGGGGTGTAAGATGACGGCGGTGGTAACGGTTCCTACCGTGTAGCAAAGATACCACTGTTTGGAGTAGACCAGGAACAAAAGTGATGAGTTGAAATTGTCGACACCGGATGTCCAGGTGAGTAAAGTACAGTAATATGTCTATTGTTCACCTATAGGTACATAGGTATATTCAGAAAAAATATCACAGGCTATGATAAGTTGATTATGGGGATTAAAATATCATAAATATTGCTCATTTTTCATATTTATTGGTCTTTCTCAAGATATCTGGAATATCTAACTGTGAAAATTATTCTCGTTAAAAAACAATTTTCTAACTAATTATACATTTACATATTATAAAGGAGGATACAAAACTGTTACACATTTATGTGAATGGAAAATAGTAGGCCAAACTCCAGTGCAAAAATGGTGTTGGAAATCCCATAAAATTGATTTGGTTGCTTAAATAATTCAAAATCATATCCCTGTTTTCCCTTGTCGACACCTAGGTTATTCCTTGTTCGCATGTTATCGAAATTCACATGTGTCGCGAAGAAATAGATTTTCAACCACTTGAAATCCAAAAATTCTTCCCCTACGAGAAAAAGATGAGATGCCTTCAGAACTCGAATGTGTGAAGACGTGAATTCGTTCGTTTTGTTTTCTCGATCGTTGTGTCTCCAGCCAGACGGGGTAAGCTTAACCTGAATGTAATTACCTTTATTATCCTTTATTGTATTGTGAATTATTTGTGGAGCAACCGAAATTTAAATTTGTGTACATTGTATTGCGCCTATGGAGAATTTTCATTCATCTCACCAATAGAAGCTATCAGAAGAAATAAATTTTATAAGCAGGTGTTGTAATTAGTTTATTGTTTGTTTTGTTTTTATTACTTGTTTCGTTCAATACCTGCTAGTAATCTAATCCATGGAAGAGAACGAAAACTATCTTAAAGCAATGAACTTTTAAAAAAATATTATTAACGTATTTAATGATGTTACTGAGAGAGGTGTAAAATTGATCCAAGATATTTAAGCGAGACTAATAGTAAACTGCTTCTACTTAATTATTTCTGAAAAAGATCTGTTGCTGTTTATAATTTTATTGTAGCTATATCGTTATATCGTTATGTTACAAATTAATTAAGCAAGCATATAAAATAATAATAAAATATTCATAAACGCCACCTTACTTTTTATGGTAACGATAGATCGTGCTATTCCAACTACAATAAAATACAATTCCAATGTGTAAAAAACTGCGGTTTAGTTGGGGAAAATATATGTACTGTGTTGTGAAAATAATCTACTAGAAATCTATAAAATGAAAGAGTAGAAATCTGTATCGTAAAACGAGTTTTGCTTGTATATATTTTATATTTTTACTGTTATAGATCCTTTGTTTGTATCATTAAAGGGTTAACTTGAATAAAGAGTTATTGTGCTTACCTAATTTGTTCTTAATAGTGGATAATGTATCACCAAAGTTGCTTTATTGATATCTGTTATATATACCTTGTCAGTATTTTAGTCCGTTCGCTGACGGTAAAATATTGCAAAACCTTTAAATTTTAAAGAACCGCTTGGCTTGACATGCAGTTTAGTATACACATAGCTAACAAGTCAAAGAAAAAAAGTGATATTGTGCTGATGTGTGCTTTTGCCCTGGGGGTGAGTTTTACCCATTCTTTCAAGTCCGGAAGTGGATAAACTGACTGATTTTAAACAACTTTTTTCTATAGAGATTTTTCACTAAGTCAATACTTTTCGAGTTATTTGCGAGTGAATGTGTTCATTTTTCAACAAATGAGCCATGTTTTACATGTTTTTATCAAATAACTCAAAACGTAAGTATTTTGTTGAACAAAAAATATTCTTACCAAAAAGATAACCTGTAAATATATGAAAAAAATGGTATATATATTAGGTCTCTAGACCTAGAAGAAGCAAAGTTTAGCTAATGAATAATAGATTCATATTCGTCAAATTGCAAATCGAATTTTTTAACGTGAAATAACCAAAAAATCAAGCACTTTTTGGGAAAACTCCTTACTCCTTTTTTAAAGCAGTTCAAAAAGCTTTATTTTTGCTTTGTAAAAAAAATTTTAGCGTAAAAAATAAGCAAGTTACGCTCAAAATAAATTTGGTCCCTCTTTTTCGTAAAAAATCGGGAAAATCACTCCTTAATTAGCATCTCAAATGAACTTAATCGTTACCACTTCATACGTTGCTTTACTCGTGTAAGTATGTACTGTTTATATGATCTGTAGGGAGCATCGGTTCAAAGTCCTTATTTTTAAAGGGCTGAAAATGCTGAAAAAACCCATGAAGGCCCTTTGTGACCAGTTCAGTCAATACATAAACGTGTGTGTGCTGTATTGTACATTGGTTATGTCTTTTGCAAGACAAAACTCAAGTTAGTTTTGAAAAACATAAAAAATATAAATGGGGAAGTCGAGTTCACACAATATTTTTATTCTTTCATTCCGATGGCAAAACGCACAATTCCAGTTTTTTAAAGTCTTGTTCAAAAACTAATACAGTTGTTTATTGGATATAAATTTTTTTAGATCAACTCAGTTCCAAATTAGTACAGGAACATAACAAACATTGCGATTACCTTCCAAGTAGAATTTCCTAAATAAGGAAATGGTGATTGTTTCGGTAGAATTATTCATAATTGATTTAAATTTGATACTAAAAATAGGGAATGAAACATTTCTATTCGCCCACTACAAAAACAACCTTGCAACTAATAATTATTTTATGACACGCTACCTGTTCTTTCCACCTGAGAAAATCAGTGGTGTACACCTCTATAATATATCAAATACACATCTATATATCAAACAAATAAATAATATAACACATTGATATTATTTATTGCAACCTACTAACATGTATACTAAATTAAACATTAATTGATTATATGTATAAATCATTTTATCTACCCAAAAGATTTTTATTGCAACAAAACATTTTAAAGACAGATAAAACATAAAAATAAATAATTAAATTGTTGCGGTATGACACCAAAAGCCGTCTTATATTTCAGTACGTTCAGAGAGTGTCACAAAGACTCTAACTAGTTTCAAACCATCTTAGGTTATTATCACAGGATGTATATAATCGCAACAAAATAACGAGGCACGTGTGCCGTAGCGCCATCTGCTAAAAGCAAGTGAAAGTTTTAATTTAATAAAATATAAAATAATATCAAATTAAAACTTTATTGGGACCATTTTTCTGGTAACATATTCGTGGCTTCTAAAATTTTTCAAGACAAAACGAGTGCCAGAGTAAAGAAGGTTGAGGAAATCTAATAATTGTGTTTCACTTCTCGCCTGTGCAGGGTGGAAAATTTTCCTATTTTTCGTTGGAATTTTACACGTTGGACAGGCGAGAAGTGAAATGCAATTATTAGATTTCCCTCAGACTTCTTTGCTCTGGCATTCGTCTTAGCTTGAAAATTTTAGAAGCCATGAACGTGTTTCCCGGAAGATGGTCCCAATAACGTTTTAATTTGATATCATTTATGTTTTATTAAATTAAAATTTTCGCTTACAGATCACAGTTTAAGAAAACAGTTTATAGAAAATAGTCTAATATAGAAGTCTCATTACATCTTACAGCCGGCATCTTGGATGCAGGCTTAGGCGGCACCTACATTGGATCCGTATAATGGCGGTGCCTACATTGGAACCGTTTTTCTCCGATCCGATCCGATCCGATATCGACCGACGTCGAACTGCTTCTCAGGTGTAGCTTCTATCAATCGCCCGATATCTGGCGATTTACGGATCCAATGTAGGTGCGGCCTTAAGAGATGATCACGGAAAAACCCTGAAACAGGTCGATTTCTATTTTTAAATTACTATTTTTTTGGCATTTATATCATACTAGTGATGTCATAAATCTGGGCGTGATGACATAATCGATCATTTATTGAAATTATTAGGGGTCGTGTGCTAGCTCATTTAAAGGGTTATTCCATTCAGTAATACAAACATTAACATAATTATTTATACACGGTCTCCTAAACAAGAATGCATGTAAATAATTAAATTCAAAATACATTTTACTGCTGTCAGAAAACAGAAAAAATGTTTATTTTGTAAATAAACAATAACTGTCGGTTAAATTCACAGTTCAAGCTGCTACCCATCTGCCTCTTGGTCTTGGTAGAAAAATCGACTAATTTCAGGATTTTTCCTTAAAGTCACCGGCATAAGAAATAACGAATTTATTCCTTTCATTTGCACCATTCTATATGTATATTATTATATTTATTTTCATTATTTTTACATTTCCTCCAGCAGTATTAAAGATCAATAGGTCAAATAAATCTATTTAATATTACAACAAATCTGCTCACGATGTTTTATTTTATCTTTCCGACTTAATTGATTTTATTTATTGTTTTTTAATTTTTAAATCACGATTACAGATGTAATCCGTAATATTCCCGTCATGTAGTATAACATTTATTAAAAACGCAGCTTCCAGTCGCCATAACGAGAGTGACCTTTTAAGACTTTGAAGATTGTGATAGGTATTAATTGTCACGATAATTTGCTCTTAAGATATTATATCATGCCCATTCATTACTTTCTGCTGGGTGACCTTAATAGGTGTTACTAATTCATTCAGAAAGATCGTATCAATATGTAATAATATACGCTACCTACTTATTTCTTGAGATCTACAATAAAAAAAGATTTGTTTGCTGGACACGATTTTAAAAATCTTTTCTACGTAACATGCAACTGCAATGTATCAGTGCAATGAAGAATAGAAAAGTCTAAGAGAAAAGTAATGCAAAAACGTTAAAAAATAAAACATGTATATAAATTCGGGTTAGAACATCCTGCGAAGTTTTCCGATGCCCAATTGCCACCGCGTATCATTACAATCTTTTTCTCTTAATCCTCGTTCGGTCATTGATTATCTAGCTACTTCCATCCACGATTTCTTCGGTTCCTCGTTTCCTGTGTTCCGGTGGTATCCATTTGGCTAATTTCTTGGGTAGTCTTCCTTCTGGAATTCTTTGAACATGCCCATACCATGTAAGCTGTTTTGTCTCTTTCCAGTCGGTCCCTTCTTTTAGACCCATTTATTCCTTTATTGTGTTTTTTCAAACTTTATCAAGTTTCGTTTTTCTAGCTGATGTTCTTAATGCATCCATTTCTGTCGCTTCTATTTTCTTTATTTGATATTTTTTAAGACGCCACGTTTCAGATCCGTACAGATAAACCATACAATAAATAAATTAAATATATAAAGTCCTCTACTTTTTCTTCTTCTTCTTCTTCTTCTTCTTCTTCTTCCTACTTTTTTCTTCTTGTTCTTCTTCTTCTTGTTCTTCTTCTTCTTCTTCTTCTTGTTCTTCTTCTTTTTCTTCTTCTTCTTCTTTTCAAATCATAATCCTGAATGTTATGGGTCTATGTCTGTGTGGCTATGTCCTTCCATGTAGTGGAGTGCAATTTTTGTCTTCACCCGTTTTAAAAAAATGCGAAAATCTTGAATTATCCATATCTGTTTGTCCCAGAGACCTTTGTAAACATAACTTTTCCCTCATTAGAACACATCGAATGATAAATGAGATGGAGATGAGAAGGATGGTATTAGGGGTAGAAACATTTGACCTCGGACCCTCGATTTTAAAGTTACAACCGGAAGTACTGTTTTAAATCCAAAATAGTACAAGCGATATATTACTCGACGTGTCTTAGCAAGGCGAAATAATATCGTCTAGTTTTTATATTACTTCCAGTTAAAAAGTGTAATCCGAAGTGCCACATTATAGTCGCAGAAGTAGCAGGTACATGTGATATATCACTTATGGCGTATAAAAAAGTTGAACTCGAATATTTGGATAGTGAGAGTAGAATCCTTATTTGTTATTTATATTTCCTTTTAAAAAATAATGGATCTTTTGTCAAAGGTAAATTTAAAAGACCTTAAGAAGGGTCAAATCCCATTGACAAAACGTTTTCGGATTTAAAAATACATCATCAGTGTTAAATATCAGTAGCATCTATTCGTGAGCCACTAAAATTTTATGGGTAAAAACCCTTTACATGTTACACATTATTAAATGTAACTACACATTGTTAATAATAATATTGGATGTTGAAAATATTCCTGTATATTACCCAGGGCAACACAGGACTCTAACTCACGTGGCTGTAATGTTAAATGGATGAACCTCACATACTGAGACTTGAATGTCAACTCACAGTTGACAGAGTTGAGTCAAAACTGCAACAGCATTCGAACCGTTCTGTAATATTCACATAGTGGAATTCTATTTCTTGCTTGCCGTTACTTGAAGGGTTACTTTGTGTCGTATATTATGTTTTTTCTTATATTTTGTTTTAGATGTTTAAATGATCTGGCTGATAAATTAAATTGGTTGAAAAGTCCTTGTAGTTAGCTTCCGCTAGTAGCACTGAACGTCCTTATTAATACAACATATTAACCTCTTTTCTTCTGCTGCATACGTACGTTCATTTTACGTATTTTTTTGGTGATAAGTCCACGATAATATTTAAAAAAATAATCTATTTTCAAAAAAAAAAACAACAAAAAGAAGACTCAGATACCCTCAGATAAAAAAAAACCACAAAAAGAAGATTAGCAATCATACAAACTATGATATGCTAGTATAGGTTTTATGCCACAGATTGTGCAGCTTAAATCTCTACGAAATAGACTCATCAGGTTAGCTCTTTCTCTTCACAGGTTTCTCTTCACTGGCTTATATCCAGTAAGAAAGCTGGTCATGATTTTGAGGTGATTCCTTCTTGTTTTCTGCAGCACTTCGGACCTATGGGTGTGTCAAGCCAATCTTTTCATGTACATCATAATATAATTTCCAACTTATTTTCAAGTCTTTAGTCTCCAGACTAATTTACAAGAGATATTCAAAATAATTGAAGACTGGTGTTTATCTCCAACTGGGCGTTTTAATGAGTGGAACACGAAGAACGAAATGACAGGAATCATGTTGGTTAGTAATAGCAGTCTGATTTTTGCATTAGAGTTTAATGAAGGGGTAACAAATCAATTGGATGTTCTGTCCGACAAAATACATGGGACGTTTTAGTAATATGAAGGTCCAAATTTTTAAACTGTTGCACAATTACAACTTCCCGTGTTCTAGTGTTCCCGTACATCATCGTTTGCCCGACTAGACACCGTTAAGCTTTCAACAAATTTTCAGCTTGTTAATCAACTTTTTTTGGTACGCTGGATCCAGGCCTAAATGAAGTAGCAGCTGTAACCAAGAATGTAAATTCACAATTATCAAATTAAATTCAAATAAAAAAATATAAAAAAAAATTTAAGAAACGCTTTTTGTTAGTTACGGGTGACTAAAATTAAAAATATTATAAAAAAATCAACTAAAAAGCAAAAAATAAAAAAATTCAAATTCGAAGGATTATTCGAAATAAACTGTCACACACATTCGTTAAAAATTGAAAAAATCTAACACATTCGTTAAAGAAAAGCGTGGGGCGAAAACAGTTTATTTCATGAAGACGCGCCCCACGCTCTTCTTTAAGGAATGTGTTAGATTTTTTCAATTTTTTAACAAATGTGTGTAACAGTTTATTTCGAATAATCCTTCGAATTTGATTTTTTTTATTTTTGCTTTTTAGTTGATTTTTTTCCAATATTTTTAATTTTAGTCACTAATAACTAAGGAAAAGCGTTTCCTAAAAAAAAAATGTTTTTTTATTTTTTCAGTTTTTAGTCTTACACATTTCAAAAATTAAAATATATCGATCATGTTTATTAAAATATATGTATAAAACACATGATGTAAAAACATGAAAAGAAGTAGGAATCGGCAAAAAAATTGAAACTTTATTGTTTATTTATGAAGCATAACGTAAACAATTAACGTAAAAAGTGAAATTATGTACAGCTCATATAAGGTTTGTTCGTAGTACGATTCAATCGATCAGCAACCGTTGCCAACCATCAGACGCATGCGCAGTTAACAGTTAGCGCTGCGCAGTTAACAGTTCGAGTTCGTAGACTACGAACGCGCTTGCGTCTGACGGTTGGCAACGGTTGCTGATCGTTCTACGAACAAACCTATAATTAGCTACAATCCGTAAAAGTTTCAAGTTTCCTTATTGTAAAAAACCAGAGAATTTTACATTAAAATCGTTTTTTTTTATTTATACAATTAATAAACATAAAAAAATTATATTGACTATTCGTGTATTGTTCCCGCGAATGCATATATCTGCAAATTTTTATTCAGTTGCATTGAAGAAAAGGCAGTCAAATTAACGTCTAAAGATTTGACACAAACGATTGAACTAAAGAAAAGCGTTTAAAAAATTACAATTTCCTGAAATGAAATAAAAATCCATGTAAGGTATTTTTAAACGCTTTCCTTCAAGTTCAATCGTTTGGGTCAAATCTTTAGACATTAATTTGACTTCCTTCTCTTCAATACCAATGAATGAAAATTTGCAGACATATGCATTCTCGGGAACAATACACTAATAGTGAATAAAAAATGATTTTTTATGTTTATTAATTGTTTAAATAAAAAAAAACAATTTTAATGAAAAATGCTTAAATTCTGTTTTTTTTTAACAATGTAGAAATTTGAAACTTTTAATGATTGTAGCTAATTATACAGACTATACATAATTTCACTTTTTACGTGAATAGTTTACGTGATTCTTCATAAATAAACAATAAAGTTTCAAATTTTTTTAATATTAAAAGTTGAAATAAATGCAAAAAATGTATTTATCTTATATATCCTTTTTTAAAACATGACGATATGAAAAGTGTAAAACTAAAAAGTAAAAAATACAAAGTATGAAAAAAAAGTTTATAGGAAACGCTGGTCTTTAGTTACGAGTGACTAAAATTAAAAATATTATAAAAAAATAACTAAAAAGCAAAAAATAAAAAAAATTTAAAATCGAAGAATTATTCGAAAAAAACTGTTAAACAGATTAAATATAAAATAATCTCACACATTTGTTAAAATATTTAAACACATTCGGTAAAGAAAAGCGTGGGGCGCATCTTCATCGAATAAACGGTTTGAGGATAGATACTTTTTTACAATTTACAGCGACTCACGCTTTTCTTTAACGAATGTGTGTTATTTTAAATTTTTTAACGAATTTGTGAGATTTTTGTGTATTTAATCTGTCTAACAGTTTTTTTCGAATAATTCTTTGAGTTTGAATTTTTTTTTATTTTTTGCTTTTTAGATTCTTTTTTTTATAATATTTTTAATTTTAGTCACTCGTAACTAAAGAAAAGCGTTTCTTAAAAACTTTTTTCCTATTTTTTTATTAATATTTAATAAATAATTAGAGATGACAATAAGCTAAAGAAAATTAAAAAAAGACAACTTTAGATTTAATTCGATTCAGGGGTCACCACCTTCAGTTGTCATATGTTTCTTCTTTTTAGAGCTATCAGAAGTACTTGTGGTGAAAGCACTGTTTGAGTACTTAGGAAGCAGAATTCTGTTGGATATTTTATCTGATAAGCAGATAGGTGATGAATGCAAATTGTAGATTGTCCCATATCCGCTATTTATCAGTCGGTTCGCTTTGTAAATTTTAAAAAGCTCAGATTATAGATTGTTACCAAAAGTTCTGCATTCCGACCTAAAAGAGAATTATTTTCTCTTTTCACTTTTGTTCAAAGAAAATTCTTCAGGAATAAAATCTTACAATATTGTCAAAACACATGGTTTTAATTCTAAGCGATGTAGCGTCCAATTTTTATAAATGTTTTTGGCAATTTAATCTAAATTATTATTTAAAATTATAGTACCGCCATATTTCTTAGTACTACTCTGTCCTATAAATAATTAGATGTTAATAAGTTAGTGTTAATTTGCTGACTAGCCGTAAAGTAACTTCTTATTGATACTAACTTCCAAGAAATATGAGCCTGAGTTGTGGAATGTTAGTTAGTTAATGCCATTTATTAAATTCAATGGTTTCTTTACAAATGTAAATTTGGTATAGATTTTACTTGAACATTAACAAACAGGCGATATTTAATATTTATGGGTAGCAGTTGCAAGTCATTACGCTTAATTTTTTGTTAGATTTAATTAACTAATATATTATGTACTTCTTTAATTAGTGGCAATATGTTTTTAGCATTTAAATCTACTACAAAGTCATTCCGAGGTAATTACGATGGAATTGATACATATTAGTAGTTTTTAAGCCTAATGAAAAAGCTACACTAACAAGTTGACTGGTTCTTAGGTTTCAAAGAAAACAAATTATAAACGGGTCAATACTTTCCCACATTTAAAGAATTTTTACATTATTTTTGAAACAACAAACGCATTAAAAAGCATGAAATCAACAAAAAAGGTCCCTAGATTCGATCTAATTTATAATGGAAAAATCCTACAAGAGTTTCCTGAAAAATGTTACAAGCTCATAAGCTTCATATTCAACATAATGATACGGACGAGTTACTTCCCCTGCACCTGGAAGGTTGCACAAAGCATCATGATCCTCTAGACCTGAAACAAACCTCAATAAGCTCTCCCAATGTTATCTAACATCTCCAAAAATCTCTACGCTAAGAGGCTCGAAATAATGATAAAGGTAAAAATATTAATTCCAGATAACCAATTTGAATTTCGAAAAAAGCACGGAAAAATTGAGCAGGTACACAGATTACTTAACCAAACTTACAGGGATCTGAACAGTAAAAGATATAATTAAGTATTTTCGATGGGAAATAAGCCACAATTTTACTAAAAAAATGAATTTATTAACGTTTCGACGCCCAAGTCGAGTGTCGTTGTCAAAATACAAAATAATGCTAAATAAACAAAAATGTTTTTGCTTAGTAAAAAATTCTTCTAATAATTTATTTAATCTGACTCATAAATAGCTTCAGAACAACAGTAAAAGATATTGCCCAATATCTTAATTGGGTGATATTAATTGGGTGATTGCCCATTGATAAATAAAATAAAATAAATAACCTTCTTGGATATATCATAGGCTTTTGGCAAAATGTGGTATAGCGGCCTACAACGTAAATTGAAAGTTCTCTTACCCTATCCTCACTATGTACTACTAAAATTCTAGTTATCAGATAGATATTTCTTCGTGAAACAAGAGAGTGAATTCACTAAATTACGTCCAATATAATCTGGCGTTCCTAAAGCCTAATAAAGTTAGCGTCTTGGGACCTATATTGTTCCTCCCTTGTAAAGCTGATCTGTCAAAAACAAGAACCACCACTGTAGCAATATTCGCTTATGACGCAGCGATCTTGTCATTGCACATCGATCCCGTCTCAGCTTCAAAAAACCTTCAGACAAACCTTAACAAACTCCAAAAGTGGCTAAAAACATGGTGTATCAGTGATATTGATAGGAAATCTACACATGTGATATTCACATTACCCAGAGAAACATGGACACCAGTAAAAATTAACAGCTGCCCACTCCTACAAGCTGATGATGCTAGTCATCTTAAACAAAAGACATAAACTAAAAAACCACGTTACAAAAGCTTTCAAAATTTTTTAGCGTAATTTATTGTTAAACGAAGGCACTACAATAGGAAAAAAAACGACAAACCCAAAAAACAGGTGTTTATTATTTTTCCACTTACCTCTACCCAAAGTATACATTTCCTGGCCTCATTGTAGGGAGCAAAGTCGTACTTTTCCTTCCTAGGGAGACAAAGTACTTTTATTCCCTAAGGAGTAAAAGTAAAAGTGACGTCATGGTATGTAATCGATGAAATAATAATTTATTGACGCATTACATTATATATTTTATCGCCAACCGTCACTAAAGTCATTCATTATTGTACTCATCTGCCGCCATTTGCGGCAGTAAAGTAACACGTTATTGTACTGAAAGAAGAATTTTACTTTACCTACCGCGATTAATCAAATTAACTGAGATTGAATATAAGTGGTCGATGGCAGTAATCGATTATTTATTTGAGTGAACTTAAAATTTATTTACTTTATTTATTAAAAATATTGTACAAAATTTACGTTATTGTTAAGTAAATTCATGTCAGAAAGTGAAATTCTGTAGAATTTTCCAATTATATCCATAAAACATAAATCAAAACTTTACAGATTTAGTAATTAGGTATTCAATATTGATAACAACTATCGATTAAACATCGAAATCGGCCATCATGCCAAAGCATTCTGTCACTGTCATTATAGACTAAGAGCCGCTATAGGTGAAAATTCTTAAAAATTTTAGGCACGACGGGACCCTATAACTAAAGACTGGATTATATGCAAAATGCATATGCATATATATGCTGCATATTTCTCATGTTTTTCATAAATGCATATGCCTTGCATATTTGGAGATTTAAGAGCATATAAATGCATATTTTGATGGGAATTTACTCTACCCCATTTAAAAATAAGGTATATATTAGTAACATCAACATCCATTAAAATAAAATGTGAAAGTAAATATTTTGCTGTTAAGCTCCTTTGTTGTTGTACCCATAAACATAATGGGCGTTATTTATAGCTGCAGGTATCATTATCCGGATATTTAAGATTTATAGACTTCTCAGAATTTACAAATTACCTAAGTAAATACCGATTATATTTTGAATAACATTACAAATATTACCTGTACTTTCTGCTGGTGTCGGCCAACTATGAATTATTCTGGGAAAACCAACCAAAACGAAATTTTAAGGCAGCGTTGCCAATTTAGCTTATTTTATGCTAGATTTGGCATATTTTTGTGTTGTTTAGCTTATTTATTTCTTGTTTAGCATATAGCATATTTTCTAGCATATTAAATAATATAAAAATTATTTAGTAAAAATCGAAAATCTTCTAATTCAGAACAAATTTTTATGTTGGCCTTACAATTACTAAAACAACTTAGGAACTCTCTCACAGGAACTTGAAACTGATATCAGTGAGTCAAATCTGATTCCTAACAAAAAATGTTTAACCATTCACACATACACACCTACATCAGCAAATCCCTTCGCCTTCAATAATGTTTATATTAGTACTTATGTCTGTGGACCATGAGATTACTATTAACTACAGGATCATGTTTCAGCATTTTTTAAAACAAATAATTTATCTGTACTGGGTTATGCTTGCTATAGGGATTTTTTATTAGTTGATAATGGAATACCTACTGTTGAACTGATCATTCCATCATTCTTGTGAGGTTTGGCAAATACTATATTGGTCGAGTTGGCAACACTGTTTTAAGGGTAGGATAGATTATTTTATTTTATGAATGGTTAGTCTTAAATCAATCGCCGATTATTCAACTTTTGTGATTGCAAGTTATTGACTATACTGTGTAAAAAAATCATTTTATTATTATTGTGAAAATGCCTAAAGTAGCAAGGGAAAAATCAAGTCTTCTCAGAAGTTGGATTGGAAGTAACAATCATCTAAAAGTTATCGACAGTGAAAGTATGTTTTGCACCATTTGTGATAAAAAGGTAAGTTCTCCACTTCAATAGATTTTTAAACTTATCAAACTTCTTTGCACATCTATGTGTCTGTCTATTCTAAAATGACAAACCGTCCCATTTCTTCAAAAACTGTTTTTTAAAGTTCGCAACGGTTTGGCTTATACAGAGCGAGGTGTTGAGAGTGGCCCACCCTGTATACTACGGTACACTGACTGTACTTTATTGTTTGACGATTTCAATTTCACTTTGAGAAATAAAAAAAAATTGGGGGAGGTTTAAAAAGTTTGATCATTTTAATGTAGGTATCTATTTACGAAAACATCTAAAACATGATTATCATTATATTCCAGATTCCATGTCAAAAGAAATTCCAAGTAGTTCAACACATAAAAACTTCACTTCACCAAACTAAGCTATCAAAAAATGATAATAAACCTCGCCAGCAGATTCTACAGAACAGTTTGCAGATTCAGAATACGTCAGTTGGGCAAGAAACCTTTGCAAAGGATTTATGCCATTTTTTTTTGAACTGCAATATCCCTCTGCACAAGTTAGAACATAAATCGTGTCAAAACTTTTTAAAAACTTATTGCAAGATTAAAGATAAACCAGCTCAAATACCAAGTTCTTCAACTCTTCGGAAAAAATATGTCAGTGCATGTTACAAAGATGTGATGACGAGTATTAAAAATCAGTTAAAAGCCGATTATCTTTGGATTTCCGTCGACGAAACAACGGATACAAAGGGTCGACAAATTGCGAATCTAATTGTTGGAGTTCTTAACGACTCTGGCGATTTTAAAAACTCATACTTAATTAGTGTAAAATGTTTGGAAAAAACAAACTATGCTACAATAGCTAGATTTGTTAACGAATCCCTAACAAATTTTTTTTTACCTGATCAAGTACCATTTGAAAAAATATTATTAATGCTTAGTGATGCCGCCTCATATATGATGAAAGCTGCATCCAATCTTAAAATCTTTTTCCCTAATTTAATTCACTGTACATGTTTGGCGCACGGCCTAAACAGAGTTGCAGAGAAAGTTAGAATTGAATTTCCCAATGTAAACACCTTAATAAATAATGTAAAAAAAGTATTTCTGAAAGCACCACTACGTGTACAGGTATATAGGGAGATGCTTCCCGATATTCCTTTACCACCAGAACCAGTATTAACCAGATGGGGAACTTGGCTTAAAAGTGCTATATTTTTATCTGAACACTACGACGACATCAAAAGCGTTATTTCAAGTTTTGATCCGACTTGTACCGCTATTGATAACTGTCAAAATATTTTTAAAGAAAAGTCTATTAAAAATCAATTGTTGTATATAAAATCGAATTTCGATATCATTGAAAGTTCAATTACAAAATTAGAGGCTCAAAATTTATGTCTTCACAATAGTATGTCTATTGTTGATTCGGTTAAACAGAAAATAACAAATCTGAATGGGGAAATTGGAGTAAAAATTAAAGATAAACTTGATGACGTTTTAAACAAAAATGAGGGTTTCACTTTATTGCGTTCAATAAATAATATAATCAATTTTGGAAACTTCGATGAAAATATTAATATGGATCCGTCTCTAATAGCAAAGTTTAAATATGCCCCAATTACATCTTGTGACGTTGAGAGATCTTTTTCTGCCTATAAACAAATATTAACAGATAGAAGACATAATATTAGTTTAGAAAATATGAATCAATATATGATTATTTATTGTAACAATAAAAATATGTAAATTTGTTTTATTGTACTCTTTTTATAATATTAGTTTAGAAAATATGAATCAATATTGTAACAATAAAAATATGTACATTTATTTTATTGTACTCTTATTTATCTTGTGGTCAAAATAAAATATTTTGCCGTTTTATTTGTCACAAAACCTGAAGTTAAAAAAATATATTAAGAAATAATAATACAATTTGGTTTAAATTCAAACCTATTTATTTATTTTTATTATTTTTTATTTATTTATGTATTTAACGTAAACCATAAAATTATTCATATAAAAATAAGTGCATATATAAATGCATATTTGCATGTTAATTGTGCATATTCAGCTTGTTTTAAAATGCATATTGCATGCATATTTTAGACATTTTTTAGTGCATATTTTCCAGTCTCTACCTATAACTTAAATAGTAGAACCTAAAAGAAAACGTTTGAGCACTGTGCCGTCACTTTTCAGTGGCACATGCGTCTACAGTGGCGCATCAAACTTTCCACTTATGGACGGGATACATACATTAAAAAATACCCTCCCTCATTACCAGAATTTAATTTTTTTCATTTTTTAAGTTTTATGTGATTAAGACATAAGATTCATCGTAATTTTAACCCACCACCCCCTTCTCCCTGCCCCCACCATCAAAAACTTTATTTTTCGATTTTATTTTTTTTTTGGTGAGATGCAATCAATTTTAAAATTTCAAAAAATTTACACGCATAGCTAAGGCTTTTATAAAACACGTCTACTTTTTATAGACCTGTAGGTTGAGTGTACATAACCTCAAAAAAATTTTAAAACTTTTTTTCTGAAAAAAAGTATATAACTTTTTTTTGGGGATAGCTGCAGATCTAATTTTTTCTTAGTCTTGTGTATTTTATCAAACACTATATTTCTAATTTTTTTCCGATTTTTCTGTAACGTTAGTCACCTTCAAAAATCCAAAAAACTGTTTTTTAAGGGGGTTTTGGGGGGTTTGAACGTGTTTTTCTGATTTTTAAATATTCTAAAGAACTCAGTTACTTCAAGTTACATATAACCTATAAAAACAAAATTGATTTGATATATTATGAAGTCCACAAAATAGGGAAAATCCCCCAAAACCCCCCAAAAAACAGTTTTTCGGATTTTTGAAGGTGGGGAGACTTACGGAAAAATCTGAAAAAAATTAAAAATATAGTGTTTGATAAAACACACAAGATTAAGAAAAAAATTGAAATGCAGCTATTCCTCAAAAAAAGTTATACGCTTTTTTGAAAAAAAAAATTTCTCTTAATTTTTTGAGGTTATGTACACTCTACCTATGGGTCTATAAAAAATAGGCATGTTTTACAAAAGCCTCAGCTATGCGTGTGAATTTTTTGAAATTTTAGAATTGATTGCAACCGACCAAAAAAAAAAAAATAAAAACGAAAAATGAAGTTTTTGATGGTGGGGGCAGGGGGAAGGGGGTGGTGGGTTAGAATCACGATCAATCCTATGTGTTAATCACATAGAACTTAAAAAAATAAAAAAAAATTATGTTAGTAAGTTCTGTTAACTTTTAATTTATTTATCCCGTCCATAAGTGGAAAGTTTAATGCGCCACTGTCGACGCATGTGCCACTGAAAAGTGACGGCACAGTGTTCAAACGTTTTCTTTTAGGTTCTACTATTTACGTTATAGGGTCCCATCGTGCCTAAAATGATTAAGAAATTTCACCTATAGCGGCTCTTAGTCTATTACTGTCATAGGAAATTTTTATTTCGTCTAAAATTAAAAAAAAAATCATAAATCTTTTAAGTTTGGTATTAATGCTAATATTGTATGAAATGGTGTTTTTATTAATTCGATTATATGTAGGACGGTGATATATACTTACTGATAATTTGATAGCAAATATATTTACAGTGGAACCCCCATAAGTCGGCCTCCGATAACCCGGAAGTCCGGATAACCCGGACCGATTTTCCAAGCGACTGCGGGATCGCACAGTACCCAAATTGACACGACAGAAACTGAGTTTTTTTACCAAGAAATAAACAATACTGTATACAACTGTACGTAATTTAGATGTACATACTTACTGTGCTTATGTATTTGATATTTTTGCAATTATAATGGAGTTTATCTGAAAATGTACCGTATTTTATTAATTTTTACCATATTCTCCGGGTAACCCGGATTTTCGATAACCCGGATCGGCCGCGGTCCCGATTAATCCCACTTATCGAGGTTCCACTGTATTTTGATTTTCTACTATTCATCAAGGGAACAGCAACTACGGTGCGGGAGGCTATACTTCATAAACAATGACATAACACATAACTACTAACGGTATTTTAAAATTTTGGTATTTTATTTTAAGTATTAAAATTAGTTAAATATTTAAATAAACATACGATTAAACTGTTTAAAATATATTTATTTCGTTGAAATCATAATAATAGAAGTATAACTTCTTACGTGCGTACAAATTACACACACTCTTTTTTCATTAGAAGGATGTAATTAAGTAAGGGTTAAGTACTAAGTGTTAATGTTTTTTATGATTGGCGATACAATTTTGTATGCACCACGTCAGTAAAGACTCGAGTCACTTTACTGACTTGGTACATAAATAACTAGTATTTTCTATTACGTAAGTTACATTTTAACATTTATTTATAGAACACCCTGTATTTTGCAGAATGATAAAAAATAGTAAATTGATATTTTTATTTAACCCGGCACCTGCCACGTGATTTTGCAAGGCGCCAACTGCCACGTGGGGTGCTCACAGCACCCCTTAAAAATTTTCTGTGATCTACTTGTTTAAAAAACAAAATAATGTGTTGAGTAACACAAGAATATATATAAATATGTTTTATTAACTTATTAGCCACTAATATGTTATAAAACTTAAAAAATAAAATGAAAAAGGTGTTATAAAGCAAATTAGCAAGTACCAAGTCATAATAAATGAAGTCAAGTAAAATATCTAAAAAAATTAAGATTTAGTGAGTATAGAGTCTATATTAATAATTTAAATCAGTTATTTCAATAAAAAATGTAAATTTGATCTGTCTTTCAAAAATACAAAAAAAATTTAAAACTTAAAGTGCCAGATGATGACACTTCAATTCGACTTTAGAGCTATAAGTTCAGAATGACACTAAGTAACCACTTCAAACACTAACACATATATGCTATATAATATTATAGAAAGCTACTATGACGCACAGCTCGGTTACCAAACTTGAAATACCAAATATTTGATAAAAATGTGTTATGAGGTGCTGGTAGCACCCCACGTGGCAGGTGCCGGGTTAACAATGTTTACATTAATAATTTCACGTTTATTTAACAGTTATACTGTACCTACTTCTTGTTAGTGTTAAGTTCTCTAGTAAATTTTGTTATTTACATAAATTATTTAAAAATGAAAAAATACATATTATTTGAGAAAGGTGGAAAAATCATATTATGTATAACATGGGAGTAAAGTGCCTTTTTCTCCCTTGAATGATTACTGCCCTCCGCTACGCGTCTGGCAGTAAACTTCATTCTCGGGAGGAAAAGTCGCACTTCGCTCCCTTGTTATACAAATAGCTATTTCACAACTCTATTGATTGATTTCAATCACGACCTCCCAGTACCACGCCCTGGGGGTGGGGCAGAGGCATCTTTAAAATTTTAAATAGAAAACTCTATTTCTATGAGCGATTCGGATTCTACATGAAAAAGTTTTACCTGAATTTTTTTATTCGTGAGGGATGGCGCTGTACTCGCACAACAATAAATAGAGAACTAAATGTATATTTCAATAAAATACCTTTCAAATGGATGGAGCATAAAAAAATTACAACAAAAATAGTACACGTATTTATAGTGTACGTATGTTATAATATAATATATAAGAACACGTAGTATTAATAAAGAAAATAATTTGCGTACATGCAGGAAGAATAAAAAGTGATTTGAAGTATTTTATTATTTTATTTAAAAGATGATATTTTCATTTTGAAAAACAAAGGTACTATCATTGTAGATTTTTATTTCACAAATTTTATTTTTCATGATGGAAAAAACATCTTTCAAGAATTTACACAAAATTGCATTAAAATATTGATTATATTTACTTATTTTAATTGTTTTATGCCCCATCCATTGCTTCATCCAAAATGGGGTGGAGTTAGAGGTTGTGTTTAGTGTCATTCGATACGATTTTTGAAAATATTAACCACGTGTTCTTCGGTTGCTTTTTTTTTTGAACTGTATATTCAGTGGCGGCTCGCGACCTCAGTATGCGGGTAGGCTACACATATACTTCGGGTAGGCGACAAAAAATATCCTACAATTTGTAATACATTTTGAGCCGTCTTGCAATACTAAATGTAATCTATGAGCACAACAATGTGTAAAAATTGCTTTTGGAGCATCTACTTTAATTTTTGATTGTAATCCGTTTAAAGAGCCAGCCATTACACTTGCACCATCGTAAAATTGAGCAATTTATTTATTTTTGTAATCATATGGCTCAAGCACGTTTGAAATTAAACTATATAGAGCGTCTGCAGATCTATTCTCGCTAACATCAAAAAACCCTAAAAATCTTTCTGTTACCTGACCAACTTTCCAAGTACACTGTGATTTTTTGGTTATATCAGTAGTATCGTCCGCTAGTATAGAAAAAAATTGACTTTCATTAATTTCTGTCGAAATTTCATTTTTTACGTAATCGGCAAGGCAATCTATTAAATCATTTTGTATTGTTTTTGACAAACCCGTAAACACCCCTTCTATTTTTTAACATGATCCTGGATTTCCTGATCGCGTTTAACTACTAAATTAAAAATTTCTTTAAAATTACCCATGTTTGAAGAATTATGGCTCTCATCACGACCGCGAAATGCAGGTTCTTGTTTTACTAACAGAATTGTAACATCAATTTCTTCAAATTCTTCAATTTTTTTCAACTTCTTCATTATATATCTTATTAGATAGAGAAATTTGTCCAGCTAAAGCACTGTCAATAGTTTGTTTATTTTTTTCTACCCGTTTTAAACCTAAGCAATTGTTTAAATGTTCTTTCGAAGATTCATGTTTTTTTACACTAGCTGATAAATTTTTCAAATCTGAATATCCCTGACTCACCCAAACATTTTGCTTCAAATTTGAGAGCAACAGACAACAGAGGCCAAAAGAAAAGTGAATTTTTAAAATAACTTCCACATAGCCATTTATGATTTTCATACCATATTGTTTTAAACGATCTCGAAAATGGTCGATTGTCTTTTGTCTTATCTGTGGATAAAATTTTTAAATTTGGTAAAGGCCGGTCCATTGAAATAATTTCTGACCTTTCTTGATTTTGGCGCCTTGAATAAGGCGTCTCGATCAAACTGCATATTATATCTTTTAAAATATTCATATTCGATGACTAAAGTTTTTCCACCAATAAAACTAACACACCTACGTTTCAACAACGTCAAATATTACTTATTTTATTTTTGTATCAAATAATAATTTACTCTTCGAATAAATTGATAAGTTAACAATTAACCTCGCTTTAAATTTTTAATTATCTATAAATTCTAATAACACTTCTATCTATATCTATAAAATATAATGGACGACTGACAAATAACTATTCACAGATTTATTTGTCGTTAGTGAATTATTACTAAATTAATATAAAATTAAAATGCCCTTCAATAGACCGATCTCAAATTTACCTGTTTAGTATTCAGTTTTCATAAACAAATTTAATTTGTCCTACCTAGTTTTATTCAATACTTAACCTACTAATAACAGCCAAAATCAAAAAACAAAATTATTTAAAACAGTTTCACAAGACACAAGAGAAGCAACTGATAAAATTTTGGAGGTCCGGCTATAAGACTCTGTGCCAATGCGCCCTTTCAAAATCGTAGAATACGCGAGACCTGTAGCAGGCCTGCTCGCGTAAACAGAGAGAGATCGCACGTCAATTCGGTGTTGGCGTCGTTCTATTTCAGGCTACGTTTTCAAGTGCCTGACCCAGGAAGAATATAGAATCTTATACAGTACTACTGATACTACAAGGAGCGTACAATAATTATAACTACGGAGAAAATTTTTTGGATATTTTTACAAATAATTTGGATAATTTTTGCTATTTTATTGTAGGTATTGTGTCCAAATTTATAAATTACAATTTTGAAATAAGTAATTTATATTAATAATTTATATTATTGTACTACATTTGAAGAGGGTAGGCGGCGCCTACCTTGCCTACCCCGACGGGCCGCCCCTGGTATATCTCGAGAAAGACGGATTCCAAAATTTTCCTATTAGGACAGTGCAAGTTCGGAAAAGCGACACCTGGTTTCATAGCTCGGCAACTTGTTTCGCACTTTTAATTATATTGCCCAATCATATTGGTTTTGGTTGCTGGATAATTGTCAAGGACATAGACCAAAAAATATTATAAGAAGAAAAATTTAGAGTAAGGTTATGTTATTAAAAGGTAAACAATTGTACCTAGGTAGCAAATAAAATTAATTACTAAAATGCAGTAGTGTAAGCGAAATACAATTAATAAATTTACTTTTATATATTAATTGCATATCATATCAATATTGTGGAGCAACCTATAATTTTTCTTCTTCAATGACAGTAGGTATGAAATATACGTCAATTTGACAATTTCAATTGACAATATGAATTATTTAAGAAAGTTGCAACATTTTTCCGGTATTCGCGCACGATCGTTTCTCGTATCCCCTTTAAATACTTGCACACCGCGAATAGGGAATCAGGGTAAATCGTATTTTTCCGATTATAGTGCAATCCATCAACAATTCCAAAAAAATGTCTGGAATAAAAGTTATTCGTACTTAGTCATAAGAAATCCAAATCTGCAATAAAAATGAGGGTACATATTTAAGATTTTAAAGTTACCAGCTCAATCCCAGAGGATGGAGGTAGAATGTCGTGTTTAGTGTTATTCGATAGATTTTCAAAAAAATTAAACACGCGATTTTCTGCATTTAGATCCGATTTATACTTCGCGAAATATTAGACTGTCCCAGTTCTTCTCACACACCCTATATAATAATATATTATAATAATAGATAATTCCTTGCAATTATAATTTTTATCTATATATTTCAATTAAAATAGTGCTCACAGTATAATGTAAAATAACAATAGGTCATAAAATATACGATTAAGGTAAATACAGTTTTCAAGCAAATAATATTAGGTCTGGATCTTGCGTACCAAAAAAAAGTTTATTAATAGCAAGCTGAAAATTTGTTAATAGCTTAACGGTATCTAGTCAGACAAACTTTGATGCATGGGAACACTGGAATAAGGAACTTTTAATTGTGGATCAGGTTACAGGTTTCGAACGTCAGACTACGAAAACGTCCCATGAATTTTATCAGACTGCTATTTACCACCAACATAATTCTTGTAATTTGGTATGTTCTACGTGTCGGACTTATTAAAATGCCCAACATATTTTTCGGGCAAACATTTTTTTAATATATTACATAAAGTTTGCTATTGAATAAACTTAAAAAAAACCTGCTACTTTTCGCAATCATAAACTTGTCAGGATGATTCCACAATTAAAATCACGTTCCACAATTAAAACTTCCCTTGTTCCAGTGTTCCCATACATCATAGTTTGTCCTACTAAACACCGTTAGATTATTAACAAATTTTCTGCTTGCTTTTAATAAACTTCTTTTTGGTACGCGGAATCCAGGCCTATAAAATATGTAAAAAACAATTCAATTATAGGAAACACATACATTTACTCTGTAAATGAGTCTCAGTTAATTATATTGCCGTCTACTTTTTGAAAAACGGTAAGTGTAACCAAATAGGTTTAGAAGCACTTTTGTCTAAAACATAACTGTATATAATATGTTAAATAGGTGTTATGTTTATATGGCATTAGCCACAGTTAGTTTGTAATAACCATTAGGTACATATTTTACCAAGAAAATACTAAGTTTCGATTTCCACTTCGGAAATCGTTGACAAAAGAAAAATATTAAGAACAATAAGTTGTTAACAAGTTGTGTACAACCGCCAAATTGTTAACACTAAGATTATCAAGTTTAGTCTCTTCTTCTTCATGTACCATGTCCTTTCAGAACGTTGGTTACCATCATAGCTATCTTACTATTATTCACTCCCATCTAAAAGTTACCACCGCTCCACCATAGTTTTAGTTTGACCACATTGAATATACTCGTATAGATTAGATTAGATTTGAAACTAGGTCGACCTTAGGGTTAACACAATGCGACCTTTACATATCTATTGTACTCTCCTTTGTCACTTAAAGCTCCTTATTCAGTCTGTCATCTCAATAAGGTGCCACAAATTTGAAAGGGGTATTTTCATAATAGGCTGGTGCTTCTGGCTTTTCCTCTACGATTGCTGGATACCGCAGACATGTGAGGTCTTCACACTGATATAAGACGTGCGTACGTCTTCTTCGAGACAGAACCGCCAAGTATCTTCTTCCGTCAGACCGATACGACTCAAATATAGTGACTCAAATATGTTGATTACAGTTACTTTCGAGTATTCGTTACAAATCGTTACTTTTGTATAAAGTAATCATTTAAAGTATTCGTTACTTTGATTACCTACTTTGATTACTTTTGTTACTTTTGTATTTGAGTACCGGTAATCATAACGAGAATCGCATTTCTCAGTACATATTTTGTATTTGTATTAGTAGGATACTTTGATTACTGTGATTACTCTTGTATTTGTGTACCGGTAATCATATCGAGTATTTCGAGTATCTCAGTATTTCGTGTAAGTATAGTATCCGATATAACGACCTTCACCGATCTATTTAATGGATAGAAATTAAATGATATGCAATTGTTCTGTCATTGCTGCTCCACAATATTAGTAATCTCGAGTAATCTGTTTGCATCAATTAAGTGCCAAAAACAAACCCTCGAAACTCTAGATGACGTACCTTAGCAGTAACCCTGACACACCAGTACACCTAGGTGCTTCGGAGGTCGGTTATGATTGCAAATTCGTGTTCAGTGACCCCAAATACCCCGAAATCAGAAAATCTGGCCCTTAATATACTGATTTTAACGTGTTTATGCATTTTTCGATGCGTTTTATACACTTTAAAATGTAATAGCTATTTGTATAACAAGGGAGGAAAGTGTTACTTTTCCTCCCGAGAATGAAGTTTACTGCCCGACGCGTAGCGGAGGGCAGTAATCATTCAAGGGAGGAAAAGGCACTTTACTCCCATGTTATACATATGGTTTTTCCACCTTCCTCAAATAACAAGTCATTTTTTCATTTTTACTTAATTTATTTATGTAACCAACCAACAAAATTTATTAGAACTAAAACTAACAAGTAGGTACAATATAACTGTCAACTGTCAAATATAAGTCAAATTATTAATGTAAACATTGTTAAATCAAAATAACAATTTACTGTTTTTTACCATTCTGCAAAATATAGGATGTTTTATAAATAAACGTTAAAATGTATAGATACTTCGTAATAGAAAATAGATATTCAAGCCTATTCTGTAACTCATTTCGATAATAGAAGTAAGGAAAATCGAACAGAAGTGGCCAAATCGAATAGAAATAGTCAAAATCGGTATTCCATAACTCCTTCGGAATCTCTACAATCGGAATAGTGAATAGAAATGACTTCGACACCGTGTACCCTGTCGAAATTAGATTTCGATAATCGGAATTGTGCTTGACGCAAGCGCATTGTATTTTGTTTTGACGTTTATATTTTATATCTACTAAAAATAGTTTATTACTACTTATTTACAATTATTTACAGTATTTTTACCTTTTGTATCTGCTTAATTTTTTAGTCTGTGGTGTTATTTACTTAGGGAATTGTATATTTAATTTAGTCATGTTATACGAGTATGCATTGAACCTAACCCCATTTTCTCTGGCATCTGAATGCAGCATTCAAAATTCAGAATGCTGAATGTTTGCCAGTCACAGTGACACAGTGTTGCCATATATTTTTTTTTAATTTCTGGTACAATTTCAATCAATGGCATAATGTACAAAAATATATTGTACAAGACCGTTTAAAATGTAGAGATAGACTTATAGCGTTGATTGATAAATATATTATACCAGTTTACTTGTATTTTTATCAAACAACGCTTATAGAAAAGAAAATAATTATAGAAAAGACGTCATTTTTGGGAAAAGTTGTTTATCAGTTATTTTAGCTGGAATCAAATCTTAAGATTGTATATTATTATCTAGTAATATTTTACATCATACATCTTATCTTCATTTATCTTTTTTATTTATCAGTTGATCTTCTTTTTTATAACAATTTTAATTAACTTTGATTTAAAACCATTTATCATCTTTTGAGCTTTTTGTAAAGAATATTTACACTAACATTTTGTTGTTTACTTTTCAAAACTTTTTTTTTTTTGTTATTTGAAAACTATTTTTTTATTTTTTAAATGCAACTGTATGTAATGTGATAGTATGAAAAATTGAAGATATGCCAACGGTGTCGTATTTCAAAGTTAGAACCAGTAACAAGCAGGCCACAGAACACTAATTTCGCTTGACAATGCGGGGTTGCCACCCCCTCCTGACTACGTGAAATAGAAATTGCCGATTTCGATTTACCTTTATTTCAATCTGAGTTACAGAATGCCAATCGAAACACGAAAATGACGCGATAGATATCAAACATTCCGATTTCAGATAATTAAGATTCGACTTGCTCAATTCTATTCGATTTGTTAAAAGTTACAGAATAAGGCTGATTGTACAGGGCGTCAATAAGTTATATTTCATGAATGAAATACCATGACGTCACTTTTACTTTTCCTCCCTAGGGAGGAAAAGTACAACTTTGCTCCCTACAATCAGGTCCGGAAAAGTATACTTTCGGTAGAGGTAGGTGGAAATAATGCATTTCCACCTATTTTTTTATTGTAGACTTTTTTCCAGACGTCATCCTAATCCTAAATACAATGCAAAAAGTTGCAAGTCTCTATGTACCTACTATATTTAAAAATAGATTTATTCCTATGTTTTTAGTGTTAAGGGCCCTGGTCTAATAAAAACAATGTTATACCTACATGTAAAATTAAAGTTGATGATCATAGTCTAGAAATATTATCATTTCTACATATTTTCCGGTCAATTTAAGCTATTTCTTTCTAGGCCTGATAAGAATAGTGTGTATCTATTTATTATTAAAATCTAATGTGTTGCATTTTTATTTTCAAAAGAACTAACATCTGTGAAATTCTGTGAATTATCTACCTCGACAAATCGTATAGATATTTGTTTCTGGGTGCATGCTTTGTTAAATGATATACCTACCTCCCTCTGGTTAAGCTACTTCTTAGCGCCCTGTAATCCTATAAAACTCTTTACAGCCTTCGCCCTTCATAGATAAAATTTTAGTTAACTGTACTTGCTACCGAACACTCGTGGAATACCGGTCCGACTCCGATATCAACCGATATCAACCGAGTATATAAAATACTCAAAATCAAAATAGGTACTCGCTCTGATACGATTGGTACGAAGTAACGAAGTAGTCACAATAATCAGAATAATCAAGTAACGATTTACCTCTCTGTAAAGTAATCGTTACATTCGGTATTGGTAAGTACCGAGTACTTTGTAACGAATAGTTACTTTTTCAATATCACTACTCAAATGCTTAATGAGCCTACAGTATCCAGTCAGCAGTACCACTATCACCCCAACAATCTTTCGATTGTGGGTCAATAAGTCGGATGTGAATTTGGTTGAACGTGTCTTTACTCTGATTTTGAACCCCACTCATTTCCACATCTACTCCGAGGCATCCAAGTAGGGCTGCCGAAAGTGTATTAAAGGAGAGAACCAAAGGAGAATAATCAGTCTTGCGGCGATGAAGCTCTAGACTCAGTGGCCAACCAGTGTAGTGAACAGGTAGGCCAATATGAGGGAGAGGCTCCTCACTCTGTAGTGAGGTCTAGGTCCTAATACCAAAAAAAGTTAATTTAAGTTTTCCATAAAGTGTGGGAGTCTCCATTTTTTAATTTTAATTTAATTTTCCATTTCCACCAATCGTTTTTTCCGATTATAGCGACATCTATCCATAATTGGAAAAATGTTGCGAATAAAAGTTGCTTATTTTTACGTCAAGGATTCAAATCTGCAATAAAAATTGGGGCTCCTATTTAAAATTTTAACCCTACCTCTTTGGGGGTCTTGTGTGGAGCCATTCGGTAGATTTTTGAAAAATATCGAATAGTTGTATTTTGCAGTTTTACGATCTGATGTTCATTTCGCGAAATATCGCAGGGTTCGTATTTAAAATTTTTAATTTACCCCCACCCCTCTCCGTGGGGTGTCACGAGCCCCCACGGAGGTGGGGTGGGGGATTTAATTTAAAATCTTAAATAGGAGCCCCCAATTTGTATTGCAGATTTGGATTCTTTACGTAAAAATAAGCAACTTTTATTCGACACATTTTTTCGAATTATGGATAGATAGCGCTATAGTCGGAGAAAAATGATTGTTTCAAATAGAAAATTAAATTAAAAAATGAAAAGTCCCCCACTTTATGGAAAACTTCACTTAACTTTTTTCTGATTTTAGCACATACTCTTCACAATCCAATAGGTCCCCATAACGCTCGAGTAACTGCAAATTTAGTATAATTTTCTCCCCTACTATGAGGATTTATTGATGAAAAACATGGATAGCTGTTAACGCACATAACTTTTTAATTCTCTCACATAAGTAAATCAATCAAAAAGAAAAATGTTAAGAAGGCCTCAGTCTACAACCGACTAATAATTTTGATATTCTACATATGCTAGAATATTCCACAGGGTGTTCCAAACTTTAAGAAAAAAACACAGTATGATTGGTACACCCGGTATAAAATGGTATTTACCTGTCTAGCAACAACATTATTATTACGATATTCTTAAATAATAAGGCTTTCACATACTAAAAGAATCACTCAAATCGGACCAGTGGTTTAGGAAATTCGAGACATCAAACATACCCCATTTTTAAGGTGTTCGGCTAATATTGCCGGTGTGTGTATATCAGGAAAATACACATAGTTTCATAAGTTATGCATCACCTAAAATTATGCTCACTCTCATATTTGCCTCATTTATGAGCAGATTCCACTAATTTTTTTTTATTATTTTAGATTTTTGTTTGGTATTTACACAGTTAAGTTAAGTTTTACTTAAAAATGTTTAAAACTTTAAAAACAGAAAGGCACATAACGTTAACAATTCTGGTTGACACCTTAAGAGTTATTTGTCGACCAAGTGACTGATATGCACAGCGCAACATTAGAGAGACGAGATTGTTTAATGGAGGCTCTACGATGTGTTGGGGTGGAATTTCTTTGAGAGTAAATACGGATTTGGTGTCTACGTGGCTTTTTCAGTAGCGAGATGTACATTGCACATATTTTCTTATTTTAAACACATTGTTCCTTTCGCACTATATATAGGAAATAATTTCATCTTAGTGTATGATAAGACATGGCCCACTTATCGCATGCGATTTGCGAACAAACAAAATGTTCACAAAACATAAGCTCACACTTGTACCATATCCTCCATACAGGGTGTCGCAAACTTAACATAAGAAAAACAAAATGTTCACAAAGCATAGCACTACAATACGATTTTGATGCATACCCATACTTATACCTTGTCATCCCTACAGGGTGTCTCAAAGTTAACATAAGAGAAAAATTTCTTTTTCTTCCATCCCGTATTAGTCCAAAAAAGAAATTAGAGTAAACCTTTGCCCAACTGTGTAAATACCAAAGAAAAATCTTAAATAATAAAAAAATAGCGGAATCCGTTTATCTGTTCAAGAAAAAATCAAATATGAAAATGAGCATAATTTTAGGTGTTTATAATGGCGTAAAGGCGAAAATTATAAAGAAAAATCCAAAAGAACCCATTATATAACTTGCGCCAGTCATTCTTTAAATTTAGTAGGTAATAGTACAGCAGAAACTTGTTTAGAAGCTAGAAAGTATTTTGACAACGTCTTCTGCTTCTTAACGTGCCCTATCAAATCCCCTTGACGTTGGCGATTAACATGGCAAAAATGTCTCTGTCTCGAGCTATTCTAAATAGTTGCTCTGCTTTCTTTATACCTGTCCACTCCCTGATATTCGTCAACCTAACAGGGTTTGACAACGTACAGTGTGTTTGTGCTTACACTGGAGGGAAGTTTAAGGAGGTACGACTCTGTGCGTAATGGCTTCTTGTATTCCATCAGTTACATCTTGTTTTAATAGTAATAAATACATTTTTTTTTCTGCAGACGTCTACCAAGGAAGCTTTCTCTGGAACGGGGCAAAGATAAAATTATATTTAATTTTGTTATTTGTAATTTTAAACTGTATATAAATATCCTCAATATATTTATTTTATTCCAACCTGTGTTTTACTGAGTGTGTTGTCCTGAAAGAACTACCGGTAACAATTAAAGGGTTTATTTCAAAAACAACCCATGTCAAAAAAAGTAAGTTTTCAGAAATTAATAAAAACTGAATAAACTGATAGTTTTTAAGCCAAGGTTTTTTCTAATTTTTAATAATTAGAATATTTACAAAGAAATATTATTTAATAGGCTAGGTGCCAGTGGCGGCTTTTCTTTATGTGCTGCTGAGCTGCAGAACTACCAAACAACCATAGCAAATCTTAATTATTATAGAATAATTAATATAGTTTTATTTCAAATCTGCCATATTATCATATTAAACATCAACTGTTAATAATAATTCACCAACAACGATGATTAATATTATTTTTTTTACGTATTTACTCCTCTAGTGAAACCGTATAATTTTTTTACGTATTTGGTGCTCCAGTGAAGCAACCTTTTTACGTATTTGCTGCTCCAGTGAAGCCGCGTCGATAACAACCGAAACACTGGCAGCGGTAAAATGCATTTATTAGGCAAACGGCGATCTTAGCCGATGTGCTTCGGCAATCGGCTGATTAACGGCCTCGGAAATGTGTTTGCGAGCTGCAATTCACGACAGTTATTCGTGACCGTTGCATCTGTGCCGTGTTTAGAAATTCTTAGGTTACAATTTTGTTTAATTTGTTTTGTTCGAGCGTGTTTAAAACAATGGAGTTTCAATTTAAATTAGGTGTAAATAAATTTCAAAAACTTCACTATCAACAACAGTTGATTATAAAAGAACGTGGCCGTCCTATGCCTGATCTTAATATTGAAGTGTCCGGTAAAAGCCGTGGAAAAACATATACGCGTAAATTTAATAAAGACATGTATCTACGAAATCAGTGGATTTGTGGATGTTCCGAAAAAAATGCTTTTTTCTGTTTTCCGTGTGCATTATTCGGCGCAGATAAAGAGGAAAAATTGTGGCGCGAGACAGGAGTGCGGGATCTAGTGCATTTAAGTGAAAAAATAAAGAAGCATGAAAACACGCAAACTCATATGAACAATGAAATGCGATTTGCATTATTTGGGAAACTTAATATACAGGCCCAACTTGACTCTGCTTATTGGATAAATATACAAAAACACAATGAAGAGGTGACGAAAAACAGGTATGTTTTGTCAAAAATAATTGACTGTATAAAATTCTGTGGGGCTTTTGTGCTCGCCTTACGAGGACACGATGAATCTGAAACATCAGATAACCCTGGAATTTTTCGTGGTTTAGTGAATTTTTCTGCTGAACTTGATAAAACACTTAGTGAACACCTTACAAATGCGACAATTTTCAAAGGTACCTCAAAAACAATACAAAATGATATTTTGGATTGCATGCTAGAAGTATACGCTGAGGAGATTTTAAACGAAATCAATGAAGCCCCATTTTTAGCAGTGATAGCTGATGAGACAACGGATGTTTCTATGAAATTTCAAATGGTCATTGTTTTTCGTTATGTAAAAAACGGTGCTCCAGTTGAAAGGTTTTGGACTTTTTTGCTTCCAGAAAAACATGATGCAGAAACCTTAGCTAACACAATTTTGAATGTTTTAGACCCAATATTAAAGAATAACAAAAATAAGCTCATTGCACAAAGTTATGACGGAGCAGCTGTTATGAGTGGGATACATGGCGGAGTGCAAACAATAATTAAGAGAAAATATGAAACTGCTCATTTTGTGCACTGTTACGCCCATCAATTGAATCTAATAATGTCAAGAGCATGTTCTATTAATTCCCAAGTACGCGTATTTTTTGGAGATTTACATGATATACCTGGATTTTTTAGTCATTCACCTCAAAGAATAGCTGTCTTAAATCAAATAGTTGGAAAAAATATTCCTCGTTCAATCCCTACACGCTGGAATTTCAATATTCGTACAGTAAATGTCGTTTACGAATATAGAGACTTTATTATTGAGTGTATGGAGCAACTAGAAGAAGAGTCAAATGCTATTACTTCCAAGGAAGCAAGAGGACTTAGACGTATTCTGGAAGATCAAAATTTTACTTTCTGGCTGACTGTTTTTCATTATATTATGCCACATGTTGACGTTTTGTACAATAATCTTCAAAAAAAGAACATGGACCCAACCGAAGCACAGAAAGCTATACATGTTTTTGAGCAAAGTATTAACAATGTCCGAAATAAAATAGACCCTATCATACATCAAGCTTCAAATTTAAATGCGGCGCCTAGTGTCCAAAAAAGGAAACGCCCAAATAACAGCCAACAGGATCACCGTATTGCCTGTCTAGAAGTTTGTGATGTTATTATAAACAATGCAAAAGAACGGTTTGCATATACAAATCATCTAGTTGCCGCAACACTTTTATCTTCAGAACATTTCGAAAAATATAATAATAAGTTTCCTGAAAATGAATTGGATTTAACTTGTACAGCTTATAACTTCTTTGATAAAAACCGTTTGCGAACAGAACTGTCAGTTTTGTATTCCAATATCGAGTGTAGAACATTAAAAGGTGCAGTGCCTTTACTAAAATTTATAATTTCTAATAATTTAGAGGACACATTAACAGAAACCAAAAAGTTGATACAAATTCTGGTGACTACGCCAATGACCACAGCAGAAGCTGAACGTAGTTTTTCAACTTTAAAACGGATCAAAACATTTTTAAGAAATTCAATGCGCGAAGACAGATTAACAGCCCTTTCCACACTCTCGATAGAAAAAAAGTTCATCGCTTCAATACCGAACTTTAACGATAAAGTAATCGAAAAGTTTGCGACAAAAAAGGACCGGCGTATTAATTTCCAATTTAGAAAAATGCAATAAATGTAAGTTAATCAGATTTTTATAGCATGTCGTTATTAGTTACTATTAATTAGTATTAAAGCTAATTTTATTGTTTTTGTTTTCGTATGTTATTCTATTTCTATTATTTTATATTGGCCGTGGTTCATGCAGCACACCCTATAGCAGATGTCACGAGCCGCCACTGCTAGGTGCCAAATAGTTATTTATGATATAAGTGTCAAAAGTACAATTTTCACGCATGTGAAAGTTTGCTGAATGAGCGAAGCGAATTCTGCAATTCACATGAGTGCCTTAAAAATGTACTTTTTAACACGTATATCATACAATATTTATTCTACAAACGTCTTATATATCAACAATTATAATTTATTCATTCTCAATTACAGGACAATACCTACAAAAACTTTTACTTGAACTTGACTGACATTCCATTTTTATATTTTTCTTGACATTACATCAAAACTGCCTATAATGTCAATACGTAAATCATAATAACTATAGAATAACATTTACTTTTATTGTTGTATATTCTAACAAATTTTATTATTTTTTTTTCTATAAAAATGTTAAAAATGCAATAATACAGTTTAAATTAAATTTTAAAATCTTTTTAAACCGCCTTTTTCAAATTGCGCAAGCTGTACTATTAATATTAATGTTAATAAATGAAATATAAATATTTTGACGTTTCACAATTTGACAATTCTCTTTTAACTGCAGTGCCTTAAAAATTTTAAAGCACTAATGCTTTAAAGTAGCATTTTTAACGCTTCTATGGAGTGCTAAAAATTGCAATTTTAACACAGTTGTAGAAAAGACGACACCGCGATCATGGCTGAAAATATCGAAGATCTTCAAATCCTTATAGATCGAGTAACTAGAGAATGCTCCAATAACGGACTTAACATAAATGCAACAAAGACAAAGTTACTTGTGGTTAGTAAACAAGACGTCGGCCCTATGCAACTAATTGTCAATGATGAATCAATAACAAAAGTTAACCATTTTAAATACCTAGGATGTTGGATAAACGAGACACTAAATCCGGATGAAGAAATTAAAACTCGTATAGAAATTGCAAGAGGAGCATTTATGAAACTTAGATATATTCTGAGCAACTCTCAGCTGAACTTACAACTAAGAATCAAGTTCCTAAAATGTTACGTGTATCCTGTATTACTATATGGATGTGAAACCTGGATCATGAAGGTTAACATGATGAACAAATTAGAAGCCTTTGAGATGTGGTCGTATCGTAGAATGCTCAGAATATCTTGAAAAGATAGATGAGAAAAGATAGACAGATGAGAAAAAAAAGAGAAAACTTGAATATCTGGGGCATATAATGAGAGGTAGCAGATACAGGATGCTGCAGTTAATACTCAATGGAAAGATCGACGGAAAAAGAAGAATTGGTCAAAAGAAATATGCATGGCTCCGAAACCTTCGTCAATGGACTGGCTTATCAGCAGATCAATTATTACATGCCGCACAAGATCGAGAACGATATCGGCCAATTGTTATGGAAGCTACCCACGCCTAAAAAATTTGGGCACGGTACTTAAAGAAGAAGAAGTAGAAAAAGCGTACCTATTTATTTCTTGAAAAAATGATGAAAAATACTTTGACATTGGCTGTTTCTGAATGAAAAAACCCACGTATTGCTGCAAATATTTTATTAGTCAGAACATAGTATGTTTTTAAAAGTTTAAGTTACGCGCATCTTCTGATTTCGTCATCTTCATCAATGTTAACAGTAGTTGGTGCCGTTTCAGTGACTCGAAATTTTTGAAAGATGGGAACGCTTTTCGGGTTTTTTAAAAATGCACTAATATTCTGAATTTTAACAGAACTACCTAATAGCACCACTAATGAACTTTTTAGGTCAGCTGTAATCAAAGTCAGGGTAGCCTTGATGATTTCCAATCTCCGATAGGAGTGGCACAAGAAGAAGAAGAAGACCTAATAGAAATCGGACATTGATTTTGAACAGCACAATGATACAGTATCTCAAAAATAAGAGCTTCTCTAAGACCCAAACTTGAATTGGTCTCTTTAGAAAATATAGGGAAAATCCTTTATTTATGTCCAAAAAATTGTCCTGAGTCATATCGACTACCTTAAATGAAATGACTTTTCTATTGATTGACGTATGAGTACATCCCAATCTGCTGGCACTTCTAGACTAGGTATTCTCTTTTTTTTCTCTCAATCGGGACAAAGCCCTGGTCATTCGGAAGAAACGAATGACCCATGATGGGAAATATGTGCGCTATTCTTTTAAAACCCTTTAAAGAACGCACTAGCATATATTGGAAGTAAACATAAATATGGTTTTTGTTCCGACCAGAACATCCCATTATTTATTTGACCAATAAATATTCAGAATTAAGAGCAAAAACTGCCAATGTCAAATGACATTGGTTGTTATTGACAAAATAGGTATACAGTGATGAGCGCACTAATAACAGGCAAAATAGCACAAAAGATGGAAAACGTATTAAGTTGTGAGATAAAAAAATGAAACTAGTCGGACTGGGAAGTTTAGCGATATTAACCCATAAATCTACATTATATTGATTGTTTCCCACCTTTACACGTATCAAAGGAGTATGTCAACTAAAACTGTCACTGTGACAGTGGTATTTGCCAAACCCGTGCGATACGTCGAAAGGTGGTAAGCAATCAATATAATGTAAATTTATAGATTAATTTCGCTCAATTTCCCAGCTCGACTAGTTTCATTTCTTTTTATCTGACAACTTAATACGTTTTCCATCTTTTGTGCTATTTTGCCGGTCATTAGAGCGCTCATCACTGTATACTGACCTAGGTTGTTTATGCAAAAACAGTGTACTTAAATTTTTTTATAATTTTAAGACTATGGCGGTTTTTGTCACAATAGGTTTCTGAAGAATGTAAATGGTAATTCGCTATCAAGTAGTGCCAACAGTTAAAAATTTCATAAAACTGACATTGGTTGTTTTTGAAATAAACCCTTCAATCGTAATAAAACATGTTTCCGATAATTATGAATGTAGGTAGGTGCTGGTATACACATGAATATTTAATTTGTATGTAAAATTAAGCATGACAATCATTAATGTTGTATCTAGTAGCTCCTTTATAACAGCAACCAATGCAATAAAATTAAAAACGTCCAGTGCTGCAGCTAATTAGCAATAGACTTATATAGGATTATTAAAGTATGTGTTATTGTGTGAAAGCATTAAACCCATGTGAATAAACTATTAAAGTCGTCCCATACAAATAAAATCTATACAGAGAATTCGCACATAATTGGAACCCAGGAAAATTAAAATAATTCATATTTATTGGCCGGTATATTACTCGGTGGATATGTTTAGAGCGTGAATTGACCAGTGTCGTTCATTAAAGACTGTTAAGTGTTTATTTATCAACAACACTGCCATAATTATAGCATATAAAACAGCACTTTCTTTGCAGGAGACAGTACTCGAGAATACAATGTAAAAAATTAAGAGTTCTAAGAACTTAACTTAAATTATATTAAGTCTAGTAACTAGCACATATATTATTTATATTTATTGATACGCACAACCGGCAGTTAAGACCAAGCACATTTTTATAAAATACAACAAGATTAACTAGATTAAAATTATTTTAAACAAAACTCAAACTTTATTATATACAATATTTTTAACTACTGTGAAGGACCTGATTAACAATATTTCTTCATTAACTTGTTTTGTGCTTAACTCTCCCAGTAGCTCACCTTCACATTTTTAACACGTTGACGGGCAGAACATCTTCTTCTTCATCAAGTGCCGTCTACTAATCGGAGGTTGGATATCATCATCACTATCTTTACTCTACCCACCACTGCTCTAAAGAGTTCTATAGAACTGCATCTAAACCAGTCCCTTAAATTCTTTAACCATTACACTCTCCTTCTTCCTATACTCCTTCCGCCTCTTATCTTTCCCTGTATTATCAGTCTTAGCATTTCATAGCATCACACGTAACATCTCAAAGCTCTGACTCTCAGTTCTGAGCTAAGGTCTTTGTTGCAGAGAACTGTTTTCATTTTTACAAACGCATTTCTTGCTATTTCTATCCTGGTCCTTATTTCTGTTGTTTGATCATTTTTCTCTGAAATCCAGGTTCCTAGGTATTTGTATTTATCAACCCTTTCTATCGGTACATTTCCCAAATGTATGCTTGTTTGTATGTTTGTTTTCTCTTAGTTATTATCATGTATTTGGTCTTTTTTATATTCATTTTTAGTCCATATTCTTCACAGAAATTGTTTGTTTTGTTTAGTAGTAGTTGGAGTTGTTCAGCAGAGCTTGCCATAATCACGGTGTCATCTGCATATCTTATGTTGTTAATAGATCTTCCATTAATTATTATTCCTTCACTTTGAGATAGCAATGCTTCTTCAAAAATGGCTTCACTATATGCATTAAAGAGTAATGGAGACATAATACATCCCTGCCGAACTCCTCTCCTGATTTCAATTTCTGGACTGGGTTCGTTATCTATTACAATTTGTGCTCTTTGATTTCAGTAAAGGTTTGTTATTATTCGTAAGTCCCTTTTGTCTAGGTTTTATTGTCTTTAGAATTTGGACTAATTTTACATGTCTTACTTTGTCAAAAGCTTTCTCAAACTCAACGTAACAAACATGCACATCCACATTCATGTCCATGCATCTTTGAGCTAACACATTAAAAGCAAATAACGCCTCTCTGGTTCCTAGTCCGTTTCTGAACCCAAACTGACTATCATCTATTTCTTCTTCTAGTTTTTTATTTATACGACCATGTATTATTTTCAAGAATAATTTGAGAATGTGACTTATTAATGATATTGTTCTGTATTCACTGCAATCTTTAACGTTTGTATTTTTAGGGATAGCAGAAAAGGTTGAGAGTAACCATTGTTTTGGTATGTTTCCTGTTTTGTACACTGTATTAAACAAGTCTACGATAATGTCTAAGGTTTCATCATTTATGCATTTTAAGCTTTCTACTGGGATTTGATCTGGACCTCTTTACCATTTTTGCTGTTTTTTAATGCCGATTTAATTTCTTCTTTTAATATCTTCAAAACCGTATCATCTTCTACTTCCATCTGCTCTGTTTTATTGTCCTTGAACAATTCATTTATGTATTCTGTCCATCTCTTTAATTTTTCGTTTCCCATCTGTATTTTTAGTACTCCCGGTTTTCTTTTTCTGTTGTTCTGAGTTAATTCGTTAATTTTTTTATGTGTTAAAATTATCATGTCTTTTCTGGTGTTCTTCTATTTCTGCGCATTGTTCTTTTAAGCATTGTTCTTTAGCCTGCTCAATTTTGGATTTTATTTGTTTATCCACATTTTTGTACATCTGATTATCTTTGTTTTTATATTGACGTCTTTCTTCCATTAAATCTAAGATTTCCTCCGTCATCCATTGTTTCTTTTTGTATCTGGTTGGTGTAAGAATTTCTTTTTGTCATTTATCTATTTCTGTCTTTATTAATAACCATTTTGTCTCTGTTTCAGTATTTTGCTGGATTTGTTCTTTAACATTCATTAAACGGTTATTAATTTCATCTGTCAGGCGTTGTTTTATGAGTGGGTTTCTTAGTTTACTTGTATCGATTTTTATATTTGTTGTTCAGCGTTTTATTATTTTCATTTTGAGCCTAATTTTGGTCACTACTGGGTTGTGATCTGATCCTATGTCGGCACCTGGATAGGTTTTTGAAGATATAATTGCGTTCTTGTATCTTTGTCTAATCAATACATAATCTATTTGATTTCTTACAAATCTCCCTTCTTGATCTGCTGGTGACTTCCAGGTATACAGTCTTCTCTTTGGAATTTTAAACAATGTATTAGTTACGACAAAATTATTATTTTGGCAAAATTCGATAAGCCTGTCACCTCTTTCGTTTTTGTTGCCCAGACCATATCCTCCTGTACACTCTTCTACTGTTTCGTGTCCAACCTTTGCGTTAAAATCTCCCATTATAATTGTATAACATCCTGCATTTTAATGTATTTTAAAATATTGTCTAGGTCTTCGTAGAAAGATTCAATATCGCTCTCTGGTGCAGAACGTCTATAGACGTCTAATTTCCATTGATGTAATGTGACACAACGTCTATTGACGTTGCATTTTCCCCTATTCTACTTTGCAAAATACATATAGTGTCACAACACTTGCTTATACATTTGACGCACTGTCCGTCAACGTGTTCCTTCACTTTATTAATCCACCGTTTTGGGTCTACCTCGTCTTTTGGGATCGACTAGTTTCTGATCATACTAGTTTAGGCATTCCGTTCGCTGGCATTCTTTTTACATGACCCATATATCTGATCCTTTGGGACTTAATGTACCTGCTGATGGTAGGTTCTTTGAACAAAACCATTAATACTCTGGGCTAATTAGCAAAATTCATGGAAAAATTATTTACCAGCAATTTTATTGCTGGAATCGAATTATAAGATCCTATATATTAATAATATAGGTATGCAAAGTCCGCAGATAGTGTGCTACTTTTTTTATAAAAAAAATGGCGCCGACAAATCGTATTTTTTTCAATTATTGCTCTATAACTCCGAAGATTTTAACTTTACAACAAAAATACCCAAATAAAAATTCACCGCAATTAAATTCTGCATAGAGTTATGTTTTTCACGATTTGCTCTGACGAAAATTTTCCTCGGAAAATGCGGGTTTTCCTAACAAAAACCCTCAAATAAAGTTTTAGGTAAGTAATTATTAATCAATAATTAAATAGCTTAGTGACATCAAAGCTTTCTTGGTATAGATTGTAATTCCAGAAGCCGGTGAAAATTAAAAGAATATTTTAGAAACAATTCAATTGTTAATTAACAATTTACGATCGCAATAAAAACCAAAATAATCATGATACATTGATCAAACTTATAAAGATTATAAAGATGAGATGCTTATTTAATATTTTATCGACAAAATATAAATTTTTCTTTTTTTTTGCATAATCTTTAAATTTTGAAAAAGAAAATAGTTATAATACGCTGGTCTAATTAGTAAAGTACACAGAAAGGTTATTTACCAGCAATTTTATTGCTGGAATCGAATTATAAGATCCTATATATTAATAATATAGGTATGCAAAGTCCGCAGATAGTGTGCTACTTTTTTATAAACAAAATGGCGCCGACAAATCGTATTTTTTTCAATTATTGTTTTTTAACTCCGAAGATTTTAACTTTACAGCAAAAACACTCAAATAAAAATTCACCCCAATTTATTTCTACATAGAGGCACGTTTTTCACGATTTACTCCGATGAAAATTTTCCTCGCAAAATCTCGAATATTCAAATAAATTTCTTGGGCCAATAATTATTATATATAAAGTATATTATATATAAAGCTTTCTTGGTATAGATTATAAATTCAGAAGCCGGTGAAAATGAAACGATGTTTAGCAACAATTCAATTGTTAATTAACAATTTACAGTCGCAATAACAACCAAAATAATCATGAGACATTGATCAAACTTAGAAAGATTATAAAGGTGTGATGCATATTTAATATTTTGTCGACAAAATATAATTTTTTCATTTTTTTGCACAATCTTTAAATGTTTAAAAAAAATTGTTATAAACAAATTAACATTTTTCAGAAATTGTCTATTATATTCTAATTTTAAAAAATACTTAAAATGCGTATTTCATACGTCTTAAAAATGAATGCTTTAAAAAAAATTTCCAACCATTTACAAAAAAGTTATGAAACAGCAAAGTTAATATACGATGTCTCCGTTGTTTATAATTTGTTTTAATTGTTTCAAAGCTTAAAAGTGAGTCTATGGTACAATCTAACTACTCACAAAGAATGTCAAAAATTAGTGCAATGGTTATATTTTAATCAAAGATTAAAAATACTTTTTTTGTAATTTTTAGCGCAAAAGTAGGCCTAAAGATGCAGAGTCGGAGCTAAAATGTTCACTCGAAGCGACTGACACGCAGCATACATTATTTATTAAAAGCGTACGTCGCGCGGCCGATTGTCGCTCCGAGTGAAAATTTTAGCTACAGTACTGTATTAGTCTACTTTCGCGCGTGTAAATTACAAAAAAATATATTTATAATCTTTAATTAAAATATAACCATTAAACTGATAATCGATATTTTTGTGTAAATAATTAGCTTGTACATTGAACTCACTTCTACGCTTTGAAAGAATTAAAAAAAAATTATAAACACCGTAGTATTCGCATGTTAATTTTGCTGTTTCATAACTTGTTTGGAAATGGTTGCAAAAAAGTTTTAAAGCATTCATTTTCAAGATATTTGAAATGCGCATTTTAGCTATTTTTTAAAATTTTAATATAATAAAACTTTCTGAGGAACGTTAATTTGTTTATAACTATTTTTTTTAACATTTAAAGATTATGCAAAAAAATAAAAAATTTATATTTTATCGACAAAATGTTAAATAGGCTGGTTAAATCTTTATAAAATTTCAAAGTTTGATCAGTGTATCATAATTATTTTGGTTATTAGTGCGACCGTAAATTATTAATTGACAATTGAATTGCTGCTAAAATATTCGTTTAATTTTCACCAGCTTCTGGAACTATAATCTAAACCAAGAAGGGTTTTAAGTCACCAAATTATTTAATTATTGGTAGATAATTACTTATCTAAAACTTTATTTGAAAATTAAAGATTTTGTTGGGAAAACCCGGATATTCCTAGGAAAATTTTCCGAGGAGCAGATCTGGAAAAACACGTCTCTATGCAGAATTTAATCACGGTGAATTTTTATTTGGGGGTTTTTGTTGTAAAGTTAAAATCTTTGGAGTTATAGAGAAATAATTGAAAAAAACACGATTTTCGGGCGCCATTTTGTTTATAAAAAAAGAAGCACACTTTCTGAGGACTTTGCATACCTATATTATTAATATATAGGATCTTATAATTCGATTCCAGCAATAAAATTGCTGGTAAATAGCTTTTCCAAAAAATGGCCTATTCTCCGATAATCAGCCCAGACTATAATTAATTGTTGCTTTTTCTCTCCGACCCTTCTTTTGTCTTCTTTCCTCCGAATGCACGTCTCGATATTTTCCTTTCCCATCTTTCCAGAGATCCTATTTCTTCTTGTTCAATGTCCATGCCTCAAAGGAAAATATTGCGGTCTAATTATTGTTTTATATTGTCTATAAACGTATTTTGATTTACCTTAGGGCCGGTTTCACCAATAACAAATAAATAAATAAATAGTTATTCGTCGAATAAAATTTATTAGACATTTATAGTTTTATTTTGTTTCAATATAATTTGGTAACTTTAAGTTAAACTGACGAATTTACTCTCTTATGAGATTTACAGCGAGATTAACTTGCCAATTTATTCGAGGGGTTAATACTTACTTGATAAATAAAAAAAAATAAGTCTTATTTGACGTTAGTAAAATGAAGAAATGTCAGTTTTTTGGTCGAATAACTTTATTCATAAAATAAACTACTATTTGTCGTTGGTGAAACCGGCCGTTAGGCTCTTAAATTGGTTAATTTTTTATTCCTTATGATATTCTGGCATCAAACTTTCATTTATCTTTTCCATTGTCATCGAATGCTACACCCAGGCATTCAACATTTTCCATTCCTTTAAAACTATAATTTTTACTACTTACAGACCACATACTAAAATCTTCTTCTTGTTTTCTTCTGTCCATCGCTTGGTCATATCCACTGACTGACAAAAAAAGTGGCCACCCTATAAATTTCCGAAGATAAAAATTCATTGGAAGTTTTATGCACTGTTTCATATTGTATTCTCAACATCTTTCAAGGCTACTAAAGAAAATAGGGTAAAATCGAAATAATACAAATTACGAGTGAACTTAAAGAAAATTGTCTGATTGTAATATCGGGTATTATGCCCTAAAACGTCAATAACCGTTTGCATACAATTTGGAAGGGAATGGGACCAATTTTGAATACAAACCTGAGGAACACGTTACTATCCTTAACGAAGCACGTTTTGAAAGTCTTTCTGGCTGGCCTGGTTGACTTCTAACCCTACGATGAAGTTCATCCCAAAGACGTTCGATGATATTCAGATTAGGGCTGCAGGCTGGGTATTCTAGATTCTAGAGTATTACATCCTACTTCCCCCAAGTAATTCTTGGATTCTTGCAGTATGCGGCCATGCATTATCATGCATAAAGACGAAATTATCCCCAATAAATGGACCAAATGGAACTATAGCTTCTGCCCAAAGATCCTCTATATACAGGTGAGCATTCAAAGGGCCGTTGATGAAAATAAGTTCAGTTTGAGCTTCAAATGCGATTCCAGTCCAAATCATGACACCACAACCGCTAAATTTTCTTTTCTGGGACATAAAATCTTGGGCATACTTATCTTTCATCTCTACGTCTCCAAACACTCTCTCGGCCATGCATTTTTTTTGTGATTTTTAAACATTTATCAAAACATCATCGTTCATTTAACCGTATAGTTAAGTAAAGTATTTAAACTATGGAGTATGGAGAGATGTATTTAAATATAAATAAAACGTTCGATAATTTAATGTTAAATAATATATTCTCCACCACTGGCCGAAAATGTAAATTACTATGCAAATGAATGTAAAATTACTAAAATAGTAGCATCTAACTAGATTGGCAGATCTACGATGACATAACTTACAATTAGTCAAAAACAACTGACCAATTACGCAATAAATGAAGCAGGTAATCTCTCTTGACTGACCACTTTAGGTATCAGGTAGCAAGATTTTATAAATTTAAGAGGCTTAGGAAGATTTGTCGAGGCGGTATTTATAATTTACAAGCTATTAAAAGCTAGAGCTTCTTAAGGTGCATTCTTTATCGACACTAATAAAGGCCAAAAGTGCCAAAAATATTGACTCAGGCCTAATTTTTGAATGGCCCTAATGAAGAAATGCATTACATTTTTCGGACATGTGGCCTTTTACCAAATAGAAAATTTAAAATAATTCTCGTTAAACTGTTTTGACGATTTCAATAAAAATGTGACTCATGCATCTTTTCCTTGGAACCACAATAGAACTAGCTGTCTGAATATTTGAAAAAATGGATTATTATTAATTATTAATAATAATTTATTTTTTCAAATATACAGACACAATTTTTGTTCTATTACACAAAAATATAATACATTAACTATAAACAAACACTACTTCCCAGGGCGTATGTATCAACACTAACGAATTCCAATATCTTAGAAAATAATACACTACTGCACTGAACAGATATCAGAAGAAATATGAGAATCGGACATGGTATAAAACCGATGCCTGGTTTGTCAAAATGACAGTGACTATTTGTCTATGTTACCTAATCAGTTATTAGTTATAATATTTTCGATTTCTTTTTATAGATAATAAATTTTAGTAGTTCCAATGTGACCACAAATCTAGGCGTGTGGTAAAAAAGTTTATTTGAAGAAAGTGTATTTTTTTGTTCTTCTTAATGACGGTACAGGTTCGTTTTCGTAAAATTTTATTTAATTATAGGGTAATTTCCACATACTAAATTGGGCTCTGTACCGCCATTTTTTACAATCTATCTATCTAATCAGCCCTAAACATCCATCCTTGGATATAGGCCTCCTCTTCCTTCTTCCATGCCATATATTGCGAATATGTGTGCCAAATATCTCAACAAAATATTCAAAATTAAAGCCGTAATCTTGGAACGCGTTTTGCGTTTTGATGACGAGCTGATAATATAGCCTTTTAAGACAAGTTGGACTACTTGGTGGATATTCACGATTTATTGTAGTGTACTGGCGGTGCTATCTGCTACACTACCGGGTACTGTTTTATTGCGTTTAATTCCGATATGTCCAGAAATCCATTAAAATCTTAGTTCTGATTTGAGCTTTTATCCATTTAATAACTCGTTTATTGGAATCAAACATCGTCTATCCGGACAGAGGCAGCAGAATCCGACAATATCAACATTAAAATTGGAGTCCAACAGGGATGTATACTATCAATCCTGCTGTTCGACATAATACACCCTGAGGAAATCTTTCAAGAAGCAGAAGATGAAGTTGATGCCGGAATTCGAATTAATGGAGAATGTATCAATAACATAAGATACGCAGACGATACGGTGGTATTCGCTGAGAGTTTCGAAGCCCTCCAGGAATTATTGAATAAAAGCACAGAATTAAGTCAGACATATATGGACTTTTACTAATCATTAAGAAAACAAAATGTATGATGATCTCTATGAAGAAACAGCAATTTCGACGAATCAGTGTGAACGGTCAACACATTGAAAGAGTAAAAACTGATACCTACCTTGGTATGAATGTCAATGAAAATTGGGATCATTCCCTAGAAAACAAAAAATATAGCATAGAAAAAGCAATATCTGCATTTCCCAAAAAAGGCTAAGCTATTCAAATGTCATGATTTATCAATACACATAAAAATCGGGTTACTACGATGTTCTTTTCTGTACGGAGTTGGGTTGTGGACTCTCACAGACGCCAATTAGAAATATGACTTTATCGTAAAATCCTGAAGATATCATTTACCGACTACGATCCTAATCAAGGTACCTATTTCATTAATAATACAAAAAAAGAGTTGTTAACCACAATTAAAACAGCCAAAAATCGAATACCTGGGTGACATCAGCTAGAGATATGGACTACCGTAATCAATTTTGGAAAATGCAAAAGGAAAACGACGACCAGGAAGGCGAATGATTTCCTGGTTGAAAAATCTACGTACGTGGTTCAACACAATAACCACAAATCTTTTCAAAGCAGCAGTAAGCAAAGTACAGATTGCCAGAAAATCCGAAACGGAGAGACACTACAAGAAGGAAGATGGTTCTGGTTCTGGTCCCTATCCTTCTCGTTTCAGATACTACAATACTTATATTGCCAGGAGGAAAGCTATGAGTTTTTTTAATAATAATAATAATAATAATAAAAATCAGAACATTTGAAATTGTAGTACAGTCAGGGATATATCTTATCAAAAAACTCCCAAAATTATATTCAATAGGTGCTGATTACTTGTAAGAATTTACGATGCTGATGCTGATCCCATTGGTAGTCGGCAACTCCTTGGTAGTATCTATTTGTATAATAATGAAGGGACATTGGAGTGTTTTGATTTATTTTGACTACTACAAAAAATGAACTATTCTGGTTACCACCATTACTCAGTGTTAAAATCACTAAGAAGTTCTCCTTTATTCGCTGAATACAATAGCATGTTATTTTTAAGAGAGGCATAAAGAATTGGATGAGACAGTGACAAACGTCGCATGGGTATTTAGAAAGCTTACCGCCAGTGGCGTAGAGGCAGGTAAGTCAACAACAAGAAAATATAAAAAAATGTTCTTAAAAAAATGCGGTAATTTCTTTCAAATTTCAAATTCGATTATAATTATTAATTTATTAATTTAATTAATAAAAAATAAAGAAAACAAGTTTTTCTTGAAGAAGTTTAAAAATTATAAAATAGTAAGATAATTTCCTTGATCAAAGTTTGTTTTTATGTTATATGATTTTAAATTTGTAATAAATTACCCAATTATTGCATTTTGATAGACTGGTGCACAAAAAAGGAAATATCCGAAAATCAGTATTACATATTATCTAAATTTATGCAAAGCAGAACAAGAACATACCTACAGCTAAAGTTTTCATGATAACAAACAACAAATACATATTTATATGGCATTCATTAAGGAGAAAGGCGCAAAATGTCGCCTGTCAAAATTTAAAATGTGTTTTAAATGTATTCTTTTTTTTTCAAATTCTGAGAAAACCAATTCATATTTTTGAGAACTTTAAACGCAGAATGAAAGATAACGTTATTACCGAGGGCCGAAAACCCTTAGAATAAATAAAAAGTTGCTTTTGAATGAAATATTTGCAAATAAAAACCACAATAAATTTTCTCTTTTATTTTCACCCCTGTAACTTATTAACATAAACATTATAGAAGTTTTCTGGGTCTTTCGGCCATCAGTAATAATGGGATCTTTTATTCTGCGTTTAAATTTTTAAAAAAATTTATTAGTTTTCTCAGGATTCGAAACAAATGAATGAATACATTTAAAACACATTGAAAATTTTGACAGGAGACATTTTGCGCCTTTCCCCTTCTTCTTCTTCTTCTTGTGGTGCTTTCTCCTTTAGTGGAGGTTAGCGACTACACTGGCAAATCTGTCTCTGTTCAATGCGGCTCTAAACCAATATGTAAGGCCGGTCCAGTCTCTGATATTTCTAAGCCATGAAATCTGGCGCCTACCGGGACCCCGTTTTCCTTCAATCTTACCCTGGATGATCAGTTGCGCGAGGCGGTACTTTTCGTTTCTCATTATGTGTCCCAGGTAGCTAACTTTTCTGACTTTAATGATTTTTAGCAGTTCCCTATCTGTACCTATTCTCCTCAGAACATCTTCGTTGGTGGTGTGGGTTGTCCAAGGTATTTTCAAGATTCTTCTATAAAGCCAGAGTTCAAAGGCTTCTAACTTGTTCATCAGTGTTGTGTTGAGTGTCCAGGCCTCCGTTCCATACAAAAGTATTGACCACATATAGCAATGCAGAAAACGACATCTAAGGCTGATACTAATGCTACTGTTACAAAATAAGCTTTTCATTTTGATAAACCCCTGTCGGGCTATCTCTATTCTCGCCCTTACTTCTTGCTTATAATCAAGTTGATTGTTGAACCAGCAACCAAGATATTTGGATTGGCTTACGTATTCAAGCTGTTGGTGTTTCACATATATTCGAAGAGGTAAATTTTTGTTCCTTGATATTTTCATAACTTTGGTTTTCGCAGTATTGATCTTCATCCCCATTTTTTCACAACTCTCAGTAACCCTATCCAACAGTATCTGCAGACTATGGTCCGAATCAGTCATTAATACCGTGTCATCTGCATAGCGGATGTTATTTACTCTTTGGCCGTTTATCCTGATTCCTTCTAAAGAGCGCGATAAAGCGTTCGCAAATATTACCTCAGACTAGACGTTAAACAGTATGGGTGATAGCACATAACCCTGTCTAACACCTCGTTGAATTTCAATTGGCCTTGACGTGTTACCATTGGTCTTTATGATTGCTGTCTGATTCCAATAAATAGCCTCTATAATTTTAGAATCTCTTTTGTCGACTCCGATGTCGTTCAATCTCTTTATTAAGGTCTTGTGCTTCACCCTATCGAACGCTTTCTCAAAATCTATAAAACAGACAAAAAGGTCTGCTTGCTGATCCTTGCATCTTTGTGCCAGAGTTTGAAGACAGACTATTGCTTCTCGTGTCCCCATACCTTTTCTGAAGCCAAATTGTTCTTGACCGGTGACCTCGTCATATCTTTTATATATTATGTTCTGTATGATTCGCAAGAAAAGCTTCAGAATGTTATTTAATAGACTTATAAGGCGGAAGTCCTGGCATAATTTGGCGTTCTTCTTTTTAGGTAGTTATGAAGACGGATTCAAGCCATGTTTTATGGATTGCCCCTGAATTGTTAACTGGCATAATTTGGCGTTCTTCTTTTTAGGTAGTTATGAAGACGGATTCAAGCCATGTTTTATGGATTGCCCCTGAATTGTTAACATTATTAAATAGTCCAAGAAGGAGGTCTAAGTTTTCCTCGTTGATTAACTTCAATAGCTCAGCTGGTATTTCATCTTTTTCTACAGATTTGTTGTTTTTTAGTTGACGTAGAGCATATTCCAGTTCGGACTTCAGTATTGGAGGACCTTCATCGTTTTCTTTATTTAATGTAGGAGGTTCTCTGATGTCATAGAAGAGTTCCTTTATATAGTCTCCCATATGTTTATTTGTTCTTCAGGGCTTAAAATCAGTTTGCCTTCTGCGTTGGTTAGATTATTTGGTCCTTGTGAGTATGTCGTGCCTGTGAATTCCTTGAGTTTCTTATGAAGATCGAAGTCATCATGTTTTTTATATAAGTTTTCGATCTCTTCACATTGTTCTGTTATCCATTTTTCTTTTGCAATTTTTATTTTTTGTTTAATGGTTCTATTTATTGCTTTGTACATTGCATTGAGCTGTTTGCATTTTCTTCTTTCATCCATTAAATCTAATATTTCCTCTGTCATCCATCTTTGCTTCCGTGGTCGTTGTTCTGTTATCATTTCGGTTGCCGTTGCAAGGACGTGTCTGATTTCCTCCCAGTTTTGTTCTATATCTTGTGCTCTGTCTTCCTTGTTCGTAATTTCTTTAAGTTTGTTGTTCAGCTGCTCTTCTGTTTTCTTTTAGGTTTTTTCATCATTAAGTTGTTCGGATATGCGTCTAATAGTCTTCTTTTGTGGTGGTTTACATATTTTTAGTCGCACTTCCATCTGCGCCACTACTCGATTATGATCGGAACTAATGTGAGCACTAGGGAAAGTTTTTACGCTTTTGAAAGAGTTTCGGTGCCTTTTATTGACAAGAATAAAGTCAATTTGGTTGCGGACGATGTTATGTTCTCTATCCTGTGGTGACTTCCAGGTATATAATATTCTTGGTGGTAGTTTAAACCAGGTGTTAGTAATTACATACTCATGTTGCTGACAGAATTCTATCAATCTGTCGCCTCTGTCATTTCTTTTACCTAGTCCCCATTTGCCAGCCACTTCTGGCACTGGTTCATTCCCAACTTTAGCGTTAAAGTCTCCCATTATAATGATTATTTCAGTTTTTCGAACTAGTTTAATGATGGTTTCCAATTCTGTGTACCAGCGCTCAATTTCAGAATTTGATTTATCAGCAGTTGGTGCGTAAGTCTGGATTATATTTATATTCATGGGTTTTCCCTGTAGTTGTATTAGTATTATGCTGTCAGAATGGGGGACAAAATTTATTACTTTTTCAGCGAGTTTCTTAGTTAATACTATTCTTACTCCGTTTCTGTGGTCTTTGTCATTGTTTCCGGAGTAAAATAAGGTTCCTTTCGCGGTTGCACATTTTCCCGAGTGTGGCCATCTCGTTTCACTGATGCCGAGGATTTGTATCTGTAGGCGTTTCATTTCTAAAGTCGCGTTATCCAATTTTCCTGCTTCAAAAAGAGTTCGTACATTCCAGGTCGCAATTTTGAGGTTTTTAAGGTAATGATTCCTCCCGAGAATTCTTAGCACCCTCTGGTTATTTAAAACCTGCCGCCGGGCACTGAGGGCCATTATATTTGAATTATCTGCCATGTAGTTGTCCTGGGAAAAATAATGGGGTGGTTTTCCCTTTGCCTTCCCCATGTTTTCTTTCAGGGTTGACTCCCTTAGCCATGTTGCTCCAATTTTGAGGCGCCGGAGACCCGCCTTTTGCCCTCTCCTGTCAGCTACTTAACGCACATCCATTGTACGCCAAGTATTACCACGGTCACCCGACATAAATGTCTTCGTGGACGTAGGAGTAGGACTCGTTGGCAGAGCTGCTCCGTTTGCACGGATACTGACTCATGTCAGTAGTCAGTTGGCCTTTCTCAGAGTTTTGTTACACTGAAGGCTATGGCAACCTTCAGCGCCTCCGAGACCCCTTACCAACATTTGACCCCCGCCTTTCCCCTTAATTTTGATAATTATAAAGCTATCACCATATGACTCTATGGTGATGGCTTAATAAGAAAAGACTTACGGCTAAGCATGTGAGAATTAATAGTACCATTTGACTAATCAACGTTAGCTATAAAATATCGGCTTTGGTATTACTAAAATATTATGTACTGGTACTACCATATATACCGAAGATACTAATATAGTTTGTACCAGTGTCTTTCAGGCCTGGAAGATCGACTTTTGATAAAATATTTTCTATTAAACAAAATGGTTGAAAAGTACTAGTGATAAATCGTACATAAGATCTTTGTAGATTTCCAACAGATTTATGATTCAATTATTCGTCTAATACAAAGGAATTCAATCGTTGAGTTGGGTATACCATACCCAAGAAACTAGCTGCGGTAATGTAAATGTTGGTAAGTAACTCTTTTGTAGAATAATTGATGGATTCGAACCAACTTGAAACAACAATTTCTAAACACCACTTATTTAAACAGTTCTTATATTGGTTGAGATACGTGGATGACGTACTAGTCTGCTTTACAGGAACTAACAGACAACTTGACTAATTTCTATCATAAATTAATTATCACTTCATAGTAATATTGAGTTCACAATAGAAACAGAACAGAATAATTCCATAAACTTTCTAGATGTAACGATTACCAGACTACACAACAAACATGAGTTCTCCGTATATCATAAACCTACCCATACTGACACAACTATACACAATTCATCATCCCATCCTACACAACACAAATTAGCAGCCTACCATAGCATGATACATAGACTGACAGAAATTCCTATGACAAAAAATAACTTCGAGACAGAACTAAATATCATTAGACAAATAGCAGTAAACAATGGCTATAACGAACAAACAGTTAACAAAATTTTAAACCAAAAACTCCATAAGAAAGCCTTGAAATTAGTGTATCCACCACCACAGAAAGAACCCAGTACCTTCTGCTCTCTCACATATACTGGCAAAATAACAACAAAAATAGCCAGATACATAAAAAAGAAAGGAATAACACCAGCTTTCAGAACTAACAACAACTTAAGCAAACATATTAAAAACAATAAAAGCCGAAAGAGAAAGCAACTACAGAGTGGTGTGTACAAACTAACTTGTGGTGACTGTCCGAAAACTTACATCGGTCAAACTGGCAGAACTTTTGACAAACGGATAGCAGAACACAAAAGGGCTTTCAACAATAGAAAAACAGACACTTCTACATACGCACTTCACCTTCTAGATCATAATCATTCTTTCAATGAACAGTTTCAAATTCTACATATTCAAAATAAAGGCCTTAAGCTATCACTTTTAGAATCAATGGAAATTAATAAATTGAAAAATACAGATATAATCCTGAATGACCAACTCGAGACAAACAGCTCCCCACTCCTCAACATCTTCAGTTAAAGACTTAAAAAGGCAAACACATTGTTAAATATATCACTTGAGAAAGGCACTTTGCCGAAACAGCTGTAGTAATAACATAGTTGTAATAAATTTTGTAGAAGTATAGAAAAACAAACGTTTTTCAGTGTTTTATTGTGAGATCTTTTGTAGAAGTTAGAATAGGAGGACTAAAATGCTTTCTGCGAAAATTCTGGACTGAGACAGAGAGATCCGTTGTCCTCATTATTGTTTAACCTGGCCTTAGAATATGTTATGCCATTGATTATAAATGTAATTATTAATCAATGGTTATGCGAAAAATTTATCCATTCCATTTATGCAAAACACTGTTACCGAAAAAATCACCACTTACTTAGTAACATTGGAGAACGTAACATTGCAAGAAACAGTATAAGGAACAAGATGGAAGAACAATGACAATATATGTGGACCACGTTACAAAATAAGAAAAGAAGCCCTAATAAAACCACTGATTCATAGTTGCAGAAGACAGAGAAAGATGGCAACAAATCACAGAACATAACTGAGAATACAAGGTGAACCGGGAGGAAGAATACTTAGTCCCATCTTGATGTTTTCCTTCTTTTTTTTTTGAGAAGTAACAACATCATTTTACCAATAAGCCGTTTTTCAGTTCCCAACACTACGTTTCCAGAACTACTCATTACATCCAGCAGAAATCACTACACTAAACGTATCTAGGAGGACAATGAGGGAGAACCAGTCCCCAATACCTACCGAAAAAGAACCACCTATACTAGTGGCAGAAATAAGAACAGCCATAATATCACTAAAAGAAGGTAGAGCTCCAGGACCAGACGGAGTACAATCTGAATTTCTTAAACTTCTTGATGATGAATCTTTAAGAATACTATGTAAAATCTTCAATAATATCTATGACACAGGCAATATCCCAAAAGATTGGCTAGTTTCAGAATTTATTACCTTACCAAAAAACAGGGAGCAAAAAAGTGCGGAGAATATATTCTAAAAAGTCTAACGAGCCATACATTAAAACTTTTTCTCAAAATTGTACATCGTAGAATATACAAGCTATGCGAAGAGAGAATACAAGACACACAGTTTGGATTCATGAAAGGCGTAGGTACACGAGATGCACTGTTTAGTCTACAGGTATTATTTCAAAGATGCAGAGATGTGACTTGCGATATTTACACCTGCTTTGTGGACTACCAAAAAGCATTTGATACAGTCCAACACCGAAAAATGATGGATGTTCTAACAAAAGACCAAATGGATGATAAAGATCGGCGTATAATACACAATTTATACTGGAACCAATCAGCCACAATAAGAACGAATCTTGGAGGTGAACCAACGGAAGCGATCCAGATTCTATGAGGCGTTAGACAATGTTGTATACTTTCACCCATATTATTTAATCTTTATTCAGAGAAAATATTTAGAGAAGCCTTGGAAAATTGCGAACATGGAATACTTCTAAATGGAGAACACCTAAACAACATCTGCTATGCAGACGACACCGTTATTTTTGCAGACAGTTTGAACAGTTTACAGCAACTAATAAACAAAGTAAATGAAGTAAGTGAAAGATTTGGACTTCAAGTAAATATAACAAAAACTAAATTTATGATCATCAGCAAAAATAAAATTAGAGACGCCCAACTACTTACCAATAATACTCCAGTGGACCGAGTAAAACAGTATAACTATCTTGGAACAATAGTAAATTAACAATGGGATCACTCACAGGAAATAAAATGTAGAATAGAGAAGGCTAGGAGTGCATTCAATAACATGGCCAAACTCTTTAAAAGCCACAACCTTAATCTGGAGATAAAAGTAAGGCTCCTACGATGTAATATCTTCTCAATATTATATTACGGAGTTGAATCCTGGACACTAACTGAAGCAATGGAGAAAAAACTTGAAGCCTTCGAGATGTGGCTATACAGGCGAATCCTAAGGATATCATGGACGAACAAAATAACCAATGAGACCGTATTACGAAGAGTTGGCAAAGAAAGAGAGGTGATGTATACCATTAAAAGGAGAAAGTTAGAATATCTCGGACACATAATGAGAAACGGTACCAAATAGAGATTACTGAAGGTAATCCTTCAAGGTAAAGTATTCGGAAAGCGAGGAATTGGGAGAAGAAGAATATCGTGGTTAAAGAACCTGAGGAAATAGTTCTCCACAACAACAACTGATCTACTTAAAGCATCAGGTAATAAAATAATTATAGCCAGAATGATCGCCAATATTCGAAACGAATAGGCACTAAAAGAAGAAGAAACGTATCTAACTGTTTTTTTCTGCTAAAATACCTATTATACCCTCCCAACATTGTATATTATTATCTTCCATTCCCATAATTATTATTATTCTCTCTGCTCTATTTTCTCTACTTCATCTGATTCCTTAAATACTTTAAATACCTTCCTTGTCAATCGGACAGAATCCTATTGATATTAGGCTTATTGAAGCTAACATTACTAGAAGACAACACATTTCGCTCAACTAAATATATTATACTGGGGAGGATCATACCCAACATTGGAGGGCCCAAATGTGAGAGGATGATGCACAACATTCTGTTGTGTAATCAATCGTCTTCTACGCGGCGACTGTCATTTCTCTCTTGTCGTCGTTCAGAGGTCCTATCCATCTCATTGTCACTTGCCGTCAGATTTTCAACATGTAAACAAGTCAAATCCACAGCTCAGATGTTACCTAGGGCAGATTAGCCAAATATTTTAAACATCCATATTTAATGTAGCTTTTTAAACCAACGTTTCCTTGACGGACTTCTTTTACTGAGCTTTGACCCCCATATTTTTGTTATATAATATCTTGGTGGTTAGCATGTACATTGCACGTGAGTATAACTGATAATTTGTTTAACCGTAGTCAAATTTTCAATATCTTTGTATTATTTTATCAGGTTATATTCATTTTAGGTAAGCACTGATGATGACTGGTAAACCAGTCGAAAACTAGTTACGCTGCGATTTTGATGTGGCCCTTTTGAGGGTTTTTAACCCGCGAGTAGTCGCGCGGTGAGATAGAATCTCAATTTTTATCCTTTTTCGCGATAACTTGATGAAAAATTTTGCAATTTTGAAAAAATTTCGTAAGTGCCTCGAGGAAGGGTGTAATAATGCGTAGGAATTTTTTTTCTTCTTCTTCTTTTTGTGGAATTTATGGCTTTGGGGAGAGCCAATTAGCTTTAATCCGCGGGTAGTCGCGTCGTTAGATAGAATCTCACATTTCATCCTTTTTCGTAATACAGTAAAACCTGTCAGTAACGGCCACTAAAAATGAAATAATTTATTGGCCGATATAGAAAGGTGGCCGCTATTGCCAGTTTTTGTATTCTACATATTATAATTGGTTTGGGAAATTTTTAAACTGGCCGTTAGGACAGGTGGCCGATGTTGGCAGGTGTCCGTTAACACAGGTTTTACTGTACAGTAAAATTTGTCAGTAACGGCCACTAAAAATGAAAGAACTATTGGCCGATATAGGAAGGTGGACGGTATTGCCAGTTTTTGTAGTCTACATATAATTGGTTTGGGAAATTTTTAACTGGCCTTCAGAACAGGTGGCCGATGTTGGCAGGTGGCCGTTAACACAGGTTTTTTTAATAAAATTGTTAGAAATATATATTTTCAATATAAAAAGTATATAAAAATAGTACAAAATAAAAATTTGTTTTAAATTCGTATTTTGAGATAGAATCTCACACGCGACTATCGACGTTACAGAAGTGAGCGCGACTACTCCCGGGTTAAATATACCTTTTATACAGTCGGAAAAATGAAAGAATACCCACGAACGAACATATAAAACACGTTGTATTTTCCTGTCACCGTGTCACAAAGAAAATTGTCCAATGCAATTACATGCAAAAATAATAATTGTTATATGTACTTGCGCTCTCCAATTTTTTGTGTGACACGGTGACAGGAAAATACAGCGTGTTTTATATGTTCGTTCATGGTGGTAGGGGAGCAAAGTATGCTAAATGTGCAGTCACTCGAGCGCTTTGGGGACCCATTGGGTTATGAAGAGTAGGTCCTAAAACCACTTGCCATTTTTTAATTAAATTTTCCATTTCCAACAATCGTTTTTTCCGATTATAACGCCATCTATCAATAATTCGAAAAAATGTTTCGAATAAAAGTTACTTATTTTTACGTAAGGAATCCAAATCTGCAATAAAAAATGGGGACTCCTATTTAAGATTTTAAAGTAACCCCCCACTCCACCTCCGTGGGGGGTCGTGTTTGATACCATTCGATCGATTTTTCAAAAATATTGATTAAGTGTATTTTACAGTTTTTCGATCTGATGTTCATTTCGAGAAATAACGCGGGATTTGTATTTAAAATATTAAATTTACCCCCCACCCCTCTCCGTGGGAAGTAGTGCTTGGTATTATTAGATAGATTTTTAAAAAATATTGAGCACATATTTTTTAGTTTTTCGATCTGTCATTCATTTCGCGAAATATTCGCTTTTTTCTTGTGAAATTTTGGGACTCACCCATTTCCTTACGCCCAGTTCAAATCATCAGATTTTTGAAATATACACTCTTTTGCATGCACTTAACTTACCTTATCTTAATCTGACAATTTCGAGTTTTTTTAAGGATAGATTTTTTTTCAAGCCCCCCTTAACGAGCGCCCCTGTGTTAAGAGCCAATATATGGTAGAGGTACATCTGCAGTGTACCAGGTTTCTCCCCATATGATAATCTGACGCGCTCGAGTAACTGCAAAAATCCTCGCTTGGGCTCCCCTACCATGGGTATTCTTTCGTTTTCCTACTATACATGATTTTACTGTTTTTTTTATTTAGTTTACTCTAGGGCATAATAAAATTTCTTTCAAATTATAGTATTCTTTCTATAGATTTTAGAATAATTCTTTTATAAATTGTATCTTCTATCTTAATAAAACATACGCCACTGCCTTCTGGGTAGTTCTGTCGCTTTTTGTGTGGTTCTCGTGCAAGAAAATGTCCTATTGTCAGAAAAATATACAGGAATGTTGACAACATTTATGTAAAATTTTTTATTGAATGTAATTTTCAGCTCGTTAGAGTAAAATAAAAGACAAGATCTTATGTAGCTCAAAAGGTAATGAAGACTATTGATAAACTTTTTGAGGCAAACATTTTTCAACTAGGATTTTGTATTTTTTGTTTGTGTTCGGTAGATTTTTAACAACTGTCTTATGGCGTATAAATATTACATTATGTTAAGAATAAAATAATGGCCAAAATTGTATTCTCTGTCTTACGATCTACAGACCAGTTGTTGCAATATGAGTCAATTTAAACTTAAAAATCACTAAAACCGCTAACTCCCTATTTTTAGCTTTTAATAATTGAGGGAATTAGAGGCTAAGGGGTACAAGTGACAAAATATTGTAAACTTAGTTAAGTGCACAAAATAATATTAGATAGTACTAAAAATTTAGTGGCAAAGAGATACAGGTGAATTAACCTACTGGTGGCGACATATCGCAGGTTGTAGTTTGACTACTTACGAAATATTTAAAAACATTTTGCGGCAAACAGGTATAACTTCACTTGTATCCCTTTGCCTGTAAGGCGTTGGATATTATTTTTGGTAAATCGTTTAGTATCTTCACAAATCAAGCCCTTAAAAAAGTATTCAAAATAAGTGAAATAATAACACAAGATGTACCAAGTAATTTTTCATAAATAAAAACGTTCAGTTTTTACGTAATTTTTCTTTTATTTTTGTTTAAGAATGTAAGAAATTCCTAAGGTACTTAAGTGGCAAAGAGAAACAAGTGCAAAATTTGAAGCAGAATGGTACAAGTGCGAACGTTTTTTTCCAAATTTCAAATATTTTGAATGAAAATAAATACTAACTTTAAAAAAGCTTTCACAATTAGATAAATAAAAGGTATAAAATTAATTCCAAATAAGTTTATAAGTAATTAATTTGCTGTAGAATTTAACTTTGACTTCTTTTCCTCAAGTGAACCATTTTATCACTTTTGTACCCCTTAGCATCTAATCCCTCAAGTCTCTGTACCTAATTGGAAATAGGTCATTAAGAGTGATCCAAGAACTCCATCCTCCATAGGGGTTCCAAAGGAATATGGAATTTTGCTGCGACAGTGGAATCTCATAACGTTCAATACACTAGGAGCACAGACTTTTAAAAGAAGTGAAAATATATACAGTGAGCACGTAAAGGTTGGAATAAATTCATTTTCTTGAGAATGGACGATTTTGGAGAAAAATCCCGAAACAAGTCAATTTTTATTTTTAAATTAGGTCTTTTTCGCATACATATCATACTAGTGACGTCATCCATCTGGGCGTGATGACGTCATCGATGATTTTTTTTAAATGGGATTTTTTTCCAAAGTCGTCCATTCTCGAAAAAATGAGTTTATTCCAACCTTTACGTGCTCACTGTATAACATAATTGTACAGGAAACAAAATCGTTAAGAAAGGTATCCGAGACACAAAGACACATATTATTCTGTATAGTGGTAAAGATGAACTGAAGACTAATAACATATTTTCCAACTATTAGTGAAAGAATATGCCAGATTATGATAAAAACACATTTCTTATATTAAAGTAGATTGTTTCTGCTAAAGAGGCGATCTTAAAAGTATCAGAAATAATTTAGCTGGATAGAAACGATCCAACAGCCACCTGCAAAATTCATCCTGTTTTATCTACTGAGCTTTTTGCTTTAGAAGTTAACCCAATAGAAAAAGCTGTTCCATATTTGTTAGATGTCTCTTTAATCATGCCACTGTCAAGACATACCACTATAGACTAAAATCATCCGAATCAGAACTTTGCGATTGCGTTGGTTATGCTGATGATAATGGATAATAAACTGTTTGAAATCAAACCTAATGGTAATGCAATTAAGTGTTTTCACACATTCAAACTTCTCTCTTATGCTTGTCTCGACGATACTATAAGATAAAACAATTCATCTGGGAATATTTAAAAACAACTAATAGGAAAATTTCCTCCCTCACTATTGCTCATTTTGTATTGCACTAAAAAGTTGTTAGGAACTTAGCGTGAAAAGTGACCTTGTCTAATTCCTTATTTGTAAATTAGTTTACTTATTGTAGAGATGTAAATGCTGATGTGTACCTATGTTTTCTTGATTTCGAAAAAGCATTTGACAAAGTATCACATAATAAGATGTTAGATGTTCTAAGGTCAACTAATATTGACGATAAAGATCTAAAAATCATTGCTTGTACTGGAATCACAAAGCCACAGTTAGAGTAGACGGTGATCACACAGAAGAGATTCAAATTCAACGTGGAGTAAGACAGGGATGTATTCTTTCACCATTAATTTTTAATATTTTTTCAGAAAAGATGTTTGAAGAGGCACTCAGTACTACACAAGGTGGAGTTGTGATAAAAGGGAAACTGATAAATAATCTCCGATATGCAGACGACACTGTATTGATTGCCAGTAGTGATACCGAATTACAATATCTATTGGATTCTGTGGTAGCACAGTGCAGTAATTATGGTCTCCACCTTAACATAAAAAAAAAACAAAATATATGGTCGTCAGTAAGGATAATGTCATCGATGCTGGAATTCACGTTAATGATGTACAACTTAAGAGAGTTGAAGCTATAACATACTTGGGAAGCAGAATCACTGATAATTGGGATCCATCCACCGAAATACGTTGCAGAATTGCTCAAGCCAAATCAGCATTTTTCCGTTACAAGAAAATTCTATGCGGTCATGACATAAATTTGAGTCTTAGGACAAGAATTTTAAAGTGTTACGTGTTTTCCGTTCTTCTCTACGGAGTTGAGTCATGGACCTTAACAGGAAGAATGCTTAAGATGGTTGAATCCTTTGAATTATGGTGCTATCGAAGAATGCTGAGAGTAAGCTGGATGGACAGGGTGCGTAATGATATTATTCTGAGCAGGATGAAGAAAGGCAGAGAACTGGTAAAAATGATAAAGTCTAGAAAACTCGAGTATTTTGCGCATGTTTGTAGACATCCGGAAAAATATAGCATTCTACATCTAATTATGCAGAGTAAAATATTAGGCACAAGAAGTTGAGGAAGAAGAAGAACACCTTGGTTAAGAAATTTGAGGCAATGGTTTGGTCACACTTCGGAATCGCTCTTCAGATCTGCTGCGAATAAAGTTTTGTACATGATGGCTAACATTCGATAAACGGACATAGCACCCGAAGAAGAAGTAAATTAGTTGGTTAGTTAGAGTATACCTGCTGGTCAGTTTAATTTTTCAATTTCCATTTTTATATTTTTCTTTGTTTTTTTTTTCTAGAACAGCCTTCCAAGAAAACTGTTGAAGAATGCAGGAAAGCAGACCTATTGGGAAACTGAGAAAGCTATGGGAGCATCATGTGGATAAAGAAGCAAGCAATTTATGCAAATGTCTACAAACTGTAAGGAATAGAGAGATTTGATGAGGGAGGCCAGAGTTCGAAAGTGGGCTGTAGAGCCATAGGATGATAGAGAAATTTAAACATGTTGAGCATTTAAAATTATTTTCTTCTTTTTTCTTTTTCATTAATCCAAGGGATGGTACGTAAATATTTATTTTACTTATAACAAATAAAGTTAATGGAACGAAGGGGTTGAATCTTTATTATTTAATTTAAATTAGTGTTTTACAAACGCGGTCTTCATAAAGGTTGTTAGAGTAAACATTACTCATAAAATAACGTCGTATCAACTACTCTTACATCTTTTTGGTATGTTGTTGTCTTAATTTTAAGAAAGATTAATTATGACAATTTTTGGTTAATTCAAATTGTCGAATAATTCTATTTGTTGATCAGCAAACAACTTATTCTTTCACATTCCGAAATGAACCCATTTATTTTCGTCCTACACTCGATTTAAGTACCTAGGATTTGTCTTTGGATAATTATTGAAAGCATTAAAGTTACCGCTATATCCTCCATTTAACTGAATTATAATAATTTTCTTAATAGGCCTTTGAATAGTTTTCGTAAACTAATTGTTAGGAAATATGTTTGATTCAAATGTTTGTAATTTTCTATATTTTATTTTTAAAGCGTTAATTCTCTTATTTTTGTTGGAGTGTTATAATACAGTGCGTCCATAAAGCAATGCATAAATTCATTATTTCGTAAACCGGCAACTTTGAGGAAAAATACCGAAACAGGTCGATTGTTATTTTTAAATTAAAATTTTTTGGCATATATATCATACTAGTGACGTCATAAATCTGGGCGTGATGACGTAATCGATGAATTTTTAAATGAGAATAGGGGTTAAGTGATAGCTCATTTAAAAGAATATTCAATTCTCTATTCAGTAACATAAACATTAACATATTTATTTATACAGGGTGTCCAAATTTTTTTTTAAATAAATTAATTGACACAAAAAGATGAATGTATGCAATTCATTTAATTCTAAATACATTTTACTGCTGTCAGAAAACAGAAAAAAAATTTATTTGAAAAATAAACATTGATTTTCGCTTAAAAGAAATGTTCAAACTGTCAAGTGGCAGGTGGGTGGCAGTGGTTTAACATTGAGTTTAAGTGAAAAACAATATATAACAGTATAACGGATTTTAAATTAAATAAATTACATACATTCTTCCTTTTGTCTCAATTAATTTAATTAAAAATAATTTTTTTGAACACCTTGTATAAATATTCATATTAATGTTTATATTATTGAATAGAAAATTAAATAACCTTTCAAATGAACTATGAAATGCCCCCTATTCTCATTTAAAAAAATCGTATATTACGTCATCACGCCCAGAGAGATGACGTCCCTAGTATGATATATATGTCAGATCAGATAATCGAAATTTAAAAATAAAAATCAACCTGTTTTTCCTTAAAGTCGCCGGTTCACGAAATAATGAATTTATGCGTTACTTTATGAACGCGCTCGTAGAAATAGAGCCATTGACAAAAATTGTAATTGTTAAGTTTTATTTGAAATATCACAATAATAAAGCTTTGGAACTTTTTGCTTTACATTGAAATAGGAATGAAACAGACCCACCCAAAAAAGTGGTAGCACATTACTTCGGTTATGAATAGTCTGCGTCCGGTTCGTCGGTTTGTCGGCGTGCGTCGGTGATCAATTACATTTCTCGCTCTTCAACTGGATTTGACTTCATCCTCGAAGTCTGAAGTAGGGATGGGAAAAACCTACCGGTTTAAACCTAAAACCGGTTTTTTTACTTCGCAATAACCGGTTTTACCGGTTATTTTTTTGTTCCGGTTATAACCGGTTTTTTCTTTTTAGGTTATTAGGTTTTTACGGTGATTAGGATTAGGTTAGGTATTATTTGGGATCCCAATCATAATTATTATGCTCAAGTAACTATTCCAAACAAAACCATAATTCAAATTTTATTTTATTTTATATATACAGAAGCGAACTGAAAGTGCAATCTCACATCAGCCAGCAGAATCAGTTATTAAGTTTTATTTAATATTTCCTTGAAAAGGTATTTGTAATCATAATATTTACATAAGAAGTGTCTGTTTGAATTAGACGCAAGCCAAACATCATCTATTTTTCACACTAAACTCTTAACTCTTGACATTGAAAGTCGGTGAATGATTTTATCTGATTACCAAAAATAATGCTCTGCCTATGTATATCGTATTACTGATTACGAATACGAATCTCCAAGAATTTCCCTACGTTTTCAAAACGATACACCCATACAGGAAGTATTAAATGAGTTAAAATGTACCTATTCTAGAAATATATACAAACGTGTTAAAAGTAATACATGATAAATTTTTTTTGATGGTAGCAAAAATAGCATTATCCAATTTATTTTTAAGTAAAATATTTATGTTGATATTATTTTCTTTTAAATCCCATTTCAAAGAGTCTGGGAAATTTTTTATAAGTTGAAATGGTTGAGGAATTTTTTGATTTTGGGAGGAGAGGAAAATTGTAATTGTAAATGTAACTTTGTAACCTATTGGATTAAAAAAAACCGAAAACCGGTTTTTCCAAAAACCGGTTTTTTTGGCCGGTTATAACCGCCAGGTTAAACCGTAAGCAAAAAAAACCGGTATAACCGAAAACCGGTTTTTTGACAAAAACCGCCATCCCTAGTCTGAAGTCTTGAAGTATTTTACGATTAGCTGGTCTTGAATTTGGTCTGGCTGTAATTTGGGTTCAAAAAGTAATCTGGAAATCCTCTTTCACAATGCATGGTAAGAGGAAAAATATTAAAATTAAACTGGTGGTGCCTAGTCGCGTTGAAATTTGTCAAAGTGAATCCAGGATTCCTATTGCCTGAGTACCCTTTCCATAGCCTTACTATGGGTATCTGAAATTTTTAAGTTTTTCAATTTAAATCTTATGCTTTGGTATCAATTTTAGGGGAACACTTCTGGGATGGAAATTTCTTTTGTAGTCGTTTTATTATATTTCGTTCTTTTTATGATAATTGGTTCATCTGTCATTAGTATACTATAACTTCTTCTTCCTGAATCTTTATTTAATGGAGTACTCTGAATAGTATAACTTTATTGGTTTTTTGGAAGAAGTGTTCTGTGACAACCACTTTGGTGCAATTTTGAACTTTGAATACGGAGCATCTGAATATATAATTTTTGATCAATTCCATACCAAATATTTTATCCGACAGAGCTAACCAGTTACAAATTGGCCTCCAACAAAAGTAAGATCCGCTTCATCCAGCAACGACAAATACAGACTCAGTAACCGGTACTGCGATAGGTCCGTCGTGAATATATCGCCTTTCCAAAGAGGAATTACAACACGAAGCCGAAAAAGTCTGCTTAGATTTCAAAGGAACCGTAACCGTCGAAGAATGAGATTAAGACTCAGAGAATTTTTTAAAGATCGCGGAGAAGCAACGGAAACAATCAAAGGATCTGAATCCGACATACTAACCCAGGAAAATTTCGGTCATAAAAAGACAATTAGAAGACTTAACAGTACCGAAACAAATTGCGATATCCGAATTGCCAAACCAATTGCGGTTATGGAACACACTTCGACTAGAAAAATTCAGACATAGTAGATTTCATAGAAAGGATAGACGGGTTAGGCCTGGCCTACGAGATCGATAAACAAGATCTGCTAAGGGCTTTACCAGCATTGTTAAAAGACCATGTATTATTGTGGTAACGAAACAACAACAAAAATTTTAAATCGCGGACAGACTTCAGCGTAGATTAAAGAAAAAAGCTTTCTATCCCAGTGGGTATTTGCTACATCTAGAGGAGCAAATCAGAAACAAAAAACAAAGGAAAAACGAACCAACGGATAGGTATATTACGAATATTCAACCTTAATTAGATGAGAAAGATCTTTGACCAGGAACCAGGAACTGGAGAAGATATAATTAAATTTTTTTTAAATTAAAGTTAAAAATAAGTAATTTTTCGGAGGAACTTTGAAATACTGACTTTTGGTTTCATCTCTGTAATTTGATTCTAGTTACTTATTTTGATTTATTTTTTATTTTTAAAGTTATACTTCTTTAGGCGCGTTTGGGAGTAAATGTATATGTGTCTTGGTGCTATGCGCAGATGAAACGTTGTACGTGCTATGATTGAGTATTACAATGACCTGTCAATAATTGTTCAATATAGCGGTTATGGGTTAAAGAAATGTTGTCTATATTAGTTTTTATTGTGGTGAGGACAGAGAAAAAAGCAAGTTTATAATTGTAGTGACTTTTAAATAGTTTTTAAAAGCAACAAATACGTAATTATAAATGTTTCAGTATTGTAATAAAAATTACATAGGTACTTACCTACATATTTGGAAAATGTAAAATGTACCTACCTGCTTTGATTTACATAATTTGATAACCAACAAAATTTCTGCCAATCTCCATCTAATATATTGTTTTCTTACTCTATGTTTTGTTGTATTTTAATATTTTAATTCCACAAAAATTAAACTAATTTGATTAAATTCAGAACTGTCAAAGTTTAAAACGTTGAGTTGGTCTATCTTCCCACATGACGGGTGTGGGTAAGTGGATAAGTTCTGAGGTGCTTGGATTTTAAATCTATACCACCCTAATATACGAGGGTTCGATCCCAATGTAAATTTTTATTATTCTATTTTGTTTATACATTTTATGATTGTAAGTATTGTTATATTTCTATTTGATATAAAAATTAAAATTTGATAATTATAAACAAAATTCACTTTAATATAAAATATTTTTAATTTTCTCAACCTCGGGCATATAAATTTAGAACAACCTGTATACAACAAATTGTTATATTTAATTTTAAGAAGTGATTAGAATAAGCGTACGAAACTCGGAACAATGTGCTTAGATAAACAAAGTGAATGACGCGTACCATTATCGTTCTTCTCGGAAGGTCGATCATTAGCCTATGCTAAATAAAACTCAGTGAAATAGATGATAGTTCATTATCGTTTTTCGCGGAAGGTTTCGATCATTAGCCTATGCTAAATAAGACTCATTTGAAAGAGAGAATAGGTCATTAAAATTTGTAAATAGTTAGAAAGTATTTTAGAATGGGAATTAAATATTTTCTTTTGAAATCCATTAAGCATATTTAGAAAGATTAAAAATTGGTTCTGAGGAATATTACGAATGAGAGTTGGTGGTGGAAGATTGATTTGTGAATCTGGAAGGGATATTTAGAAAGTAGGGGAATGGATGACAAAGTGAGAGCAGAATGTTTTGAGCTGTCGAGAAGTGAAGTCCAGTAGTAGACGGTAGTGTACGGAGAGTGAGAAAGCCGGTGTAGTTCCGTGAGTGTGGAGTATCTATCGTGGAACGAGAAGTAGGCCAGGTCGAGAGTAAAAGAACCTCCTTGAGCCAAGAGTGTCCCGGTAGCTGATAGCAGTTTCGAGAAAGGTAGAACACAGCATCACGACAGACGCAGGAACGAGAGCTATTCGAGCTAGTTTTTCAAAGGAGAACATTACTGGAAGCCAGGACGAGGTTTGATCGCAGCCAAGGATAGCAGGAAACGGGTCTTGTGTGAGGACGTTTTCAGTTCACCAGGAAAAGGTCAGTCTCATTTGTTTGGACATGAATGTATGGGTTTTTCGTATTAAATTCCACATAAAAAATTGAATAACATAAGCAATAATATCAGAAAAGCTTCATCAAACTTAAATAGAGTTGTTCCTAATAACTCCTAATAATTAAATGTTAATAAAAACTTTCAATTGAAAACCAAAAGGAAATAAGATTCCCATTTGTAAATGTTATGTTTAAGAATAATAAGAAATAGCAAATATTAAGCATTGATTGCCTTTTAAATAAAATAAAAAATATTTTAATTATAATTGTAACCCATATGTGTATTTTTTTTTACTCTTTTCTTTTCTATCCCGATTAGGAACCATTAAGAAATATTTAGAAGCCACGGAAGTAAGTAATTAATTTATAATTCGCCCTGAGATTGAAAACATATTGATATGTGATCTGGTTAATTAATTAGATTAGTATTAATACATTGATTAAATTAAGTGACATATAAGAATATTATCTCATATCAATAATCAAGATCACATCAACTGGCGCCCAACGTGGGGCATTGTAAAGTATTTCTAGTGGCAAATTTGAAGGATAGAAAGAGTAAAGCCGGTATTTGAAAATTTATATGCCTGTGGTAAAAAGTGAGATACTTACATTTGACAACATAAAATTTTAGATCTCTTTAGGTACAAATTTTACATAACTGATTTAATATTTTATTTTTACGATATTTACATTTGATATATTTATTGACAATTTATAATATTTGGGTGAGAAAAAGTCGTCTTGGTAACATACTAGTAAAATTTCATATTTGGCGGGGATAGTACTTTTTGAAAACAAATGTCTGTGACAAGAAGCCAAAGCAAAGACAACAAAAAACAAAAAGAACAGTCAGAACAAGAAGAGATTTTAGACACGACAATCATGGCATCAGAACAGCAAGAATTATCAGGAATAGATAAACTATTACAACTGATGCAACTCCAGTCACAAAAACTGGATGACAATCAACGAAAAGTGGATCGAAAAATGGATGAAACACAACAAAAATTGGATCAAAAAATGGATGAAACACAACAAAAAGTGGATCAAAAAATGGATGAAACACAACAAAAATTGGATCAAAAAATGGATGAAACACAACAAAAAATGAAACAAGCAATAGAAGAGAACAACAAGAAAATGGAGGAACGCATAGGAAAGTATGAAAAGGCAGTAAAAGGATGTTTGACAATGATCAAGAACGATATGGGACAACAAGAGACAGAGATTAAAGAAATCAAAAGCAAAATAAAGGAAATAACGAATTGCCAGAAAAAGGAAATAGAAAATTTGGAAAATAAGTTGGAAAATGCTATTCAAGTAGACAGAGAAGAAGTGGAAAAAAGAATCACAGAAATAGAAAAACAAGTCACCGAAAACCGGACGCAACAAAATGTAGGAGAAAGAAGAGAAATGGTTATACATAGCACAGATGACGTGAAGATAAGGTTTGGCGGGGATGTAAGAAGATTACACCCAGTGCCGTTCATAAATAGCCTGAAAAAGAAAATACAACACATCGGAAATTTCGAAACAGCAAAAGAAACTATCAGAAACCATCTCAAATATGAAGCAAGCCTATGGTTCGATAGTAAAGAAGAAGAATTCGGCAATTGGCAACAATTTGAACAAAAATTTTTGAATTATTTCTGGGGAAAAGTCCAACAATTGGAAATTAACAAGGAATTGCAAAATGGGAAATACAATGATAGGATGGGTGTATCAGAAAGGACATATGCTTTGCAAATTTACAATAATGCAAAACATTTACAATATAATTACTCATCGGAACAATTAGTCGAACTGATTGCAAGACATTTCGAGGAGACGCTGGAAGACCATATCACATTGCAAAATTACAAAGACATAGATAGTTTATGCCAATTCCTACAAATAAGAGAATCACGTCTAAGAGAAAGAAAATCAAGAAGGTCGCGAGAAGATTACAGGCCCCGAGAAACACAAGATTACAGAGATAGAAATCAAAATAGGAGGGACTATACAAGACGAGATTTTAATCCCAGAAGGGAAAACGAAAATAGAGACAACGGAAGAGGAAATTATGAACAAAGAAATAGGCAATGGAATGAGGACAGAAATCGAGAATACCAGAATAGAAACACCACACGCTCAAATCAAGAAAACAGAAATAATGGTAGACAAAATGAACAGGGATATCGAGAAAACCGAAACAGATCCGACAGACCAAGAGAAAATAGAAGAGAAGTAAATAATACCCAGACAGATGAATATGACGGAGAGAGACATTATGACGAAAATATAAACAACGATGAGCAACCGGCGTCTTTTCACGACGGCGCTCACTAAAAACCAAAAATCAAACAGGAATCTTTTGTCACCCCAAGGAGTTTATTAAATTGGCAGGAAACAACGAAAAGAAAAATGGAGTTAATTTAAAATTTGTGGATGGATTTATCAACGAGAAACCAATTAAAATTATGATAGACACTGGATCTGAAATAACATTGGTCAACAGAAAACTAATAGAAGAAGTTAACTTAACAAATTTAATTTATAAAATACCTAGGGTAAATTTAGTGGGCGCAAACAAACGGACATTGGCAACTATAAATGAAGGAATACGAGTAATGGTACGACTGGGCAAGAATATGTATGCACTACAATGTGTAATAATGCCAAACATGTCACATGACATGATAGTAGGAGTGGACGAATTAGCAGAAAAACATGTAGTGATAGATTTTAAAAATAATACGATGAAACTAACAGAAGAAAAAGAAAAAGAACAGGACAAGGAACATGAGAAACAAAATACGGACGAATCAGGTAAAGAACAAACAGTGGAAATGAATTTGGCAGCGAAGCAAGGACAAAGAAGAAAAAGGAGAAAAGGTCAGAAAAAGATAAAAGAAAATGAAACCTGTGGCTCCTCAAAAGAAAAGTTGAGCCCAGAAGAAGAAAATTTGAGAGTATCAGAAACAAAGGAAACCTGGGATTCCTCAAAAGAAGAGACGGGCTCAGGAGAAGAAGAAATAAAGCTAAAAAATGAAAGTGAAAAGAATATGATTGAAACAGTGGTATTTGAAGAGGAGGTATATGCAAACGAGGATGCAGAATGCACGGTAAACATGTGTGAAGAATCTGAGAAAAAAGACAGAAAATTGATATGTGGAGAAGGGAAAGAAAAAGAATTGTTGATGTTAAGAAACTACGAAAATTTGATCAATGAGGAAAACAGAGTGGCTAAAAAGTACGAACATTCATTTGAGGTGAAAAACTTGGGAAATTTTCGATCAAAGACTTACCCGATTCCATACAAGTATCGACAAGAGGTGAAAGAAGAAATAAATAAAATGTTGGAAGATCAAATCATCGAAAGATGTGATTCACCGTATGTTAACCCGATTGTGATAGTAAAGAAAAGCAGTGGAGAATTGAGATTATATTTAGATGCCAGGAATATCAACCAGCACACTGTATCACAATATGAATCACCTCTAAACATCGAGGCCATTTTTGGAAGAATCACCGGGTCACACATATTTTCGAAAATTGACTTAAAACACAGTTTTTGGTTGATACCGTTAGCTGAAAAGTGTAGAAACTACACCGCTTTTTCTATTGATGGTATTGTCTACCGGTTTAAGGTAGTGCCGTTTGGATTGCAGAGTGCTTGTGCTGCACTCGTCCGAGCTCTACATACCATTTTGAATCGCCACGAAGATTTCATAGTTCATTATATCGATGATTTATTAATTTTTTCACAAGATACTCAGAGTCATCTGAAACACATAGAAATAATTCTGGAAGAATTGGACACAGCGGGATTGAAATTAAACATTGAAAAATGTCAATTTTTTCAAAAAGAAGTCATTTATTTGGGTTTTCAATTGGACACCAAAACAGTAAGATTATCCGAAGACAGAGTCAAGCTCATAGATGAATACCCAAGACCAACGAATTTGAAAACATTGAGAGGTTTTCTTGGCACGATTAATTATTTTAAAAAACTGATTCCCGATTTGAGCCAAAAGGAAATCCCTCTGATAAAGTTGCTTAAAAAAGGAATAAAATGGAATTGGAAAGAAGAACAGGAGGAAGCTTTCGAAACATTAAAACGAGAATTCGCAAAAGGAACGAAAATATACCACCCCATTTACAATTTACCTTTTATACTCCGAACTGATGCGTCCATACAAAAATTTGCAGGAGTTCTGTCTCAAATACAAAACGACCAAGAAGTGCCGATATGTTTTATATCGCGAGTGACTAAAACACATGAGAGAAAATATAGTGTTACAGAATTGGAGTTTGCCAGTGTACTATATTGCGTAAACAAATTGAGGTTTTACTTATTGGGAGCAAAATTCACAATCGAAACAGACCATGCAGCTTTAGTACATATCATGAAGAATAGATTAGTAAATAATAGAATACATAGAGGCATTCTATTATTACAGGAGTATGATTTTGAGTTCCGATATATAAAAGGAAAAGACAACATAATAGCCGACGCTCTAACACGGGATGAGGACACGGGAAAAAAGGAAACAATTACTCTACAGGTGGGACTAAATAGATTAATACAAGAAGAAGGGATATATTCGTTAAATGAGATAAGGACAAACCAAGAAGACCTAGAGGAAAGAGAGAAAAGAAGAGCGGAAGTAGAAAATGACATATATTTTAAGAGAATAGACGGAAAGGAACTATATTTAGTGACACAGACATTGGCCGAAAAGATAATAAAGAAATTACATGAGGACAATGGGCATATCGGTAGCAGAAAAGTTTGGCTCGTTTTTAGGGAAAATTACATCAGCCGACAGGATTACCGCATTGCAAAGGAAATTACCCAGAAGTGCGATGTATGTCAAAAATATAAGAGTCGGAATTTCAAAAACGAAAATGTTGCCAAAAATATTGAAGCCCGAAACAAACTAGACATTGTAGCAATAGATATGTTAAGCGATCTAATTATGACCACTAAAAGGAACAAACATATTCTGGTAATGGTGGATGTGTTTTCAAAATACGTAAAATTATATAGTTGCCGCACCACAAAGGGGGAGGAAATATTAAGAAAAATCGACAATTTTATAGCCATAGTAGGAACACCAAAAAAGATCCTACTGGACAATGCAACGTATTTCCGAAATGATCGTTTCAAGGGACAACTTCGAGAACGAGGAATAGAGACAAATTTTGTCAGCATCAGGCATCCACAGAGTAATCCTTCGGAACGATTCATACAGGAAGTGACGAAATTTCTTCGCATTGCAACAGATGGTCAACATCGCCACTGGGACAGGAAAATGGCGGAAATAGAAAGGTATCTAAATACAATTCCGAGCACAGTAACAAAAGAGACCCCAGAATACATCATGAAGGGTGTATTGCCGATAAGGCCATGGGAAGACCAAGAGCCAAAAGAATATCAACAGGTGATTGAAACCGTACAGAGAAGATTACGGCGAAGCAACGAAAAATATATCCAAAGACAGGAACAAAATAGAAAAAGAAGACCAGTGACTTTCCAAAAGGGTGAAAAAGTACTCGTGAGGGCATTACGAGTATCAAATCTTCCTGGTGGCATTTGCGCAAAGTTGATGCCTGTTTTCGAAGGCCCGTACATCGTGAATAATGAAAATGGGATAAATAGTTATGAGTTGAGGCACAGGAACTCGGAAAAGATCCGAGGAATTTATAATATTCACGATGTATACAAATATCACGAATAAAAGACAGAATTACATGAAGTAGCTAGTAAGTTAGGATATAAGACGTAGATTAAAGTAAGGAAATATACAGGGAGTTGGTTTTGCCTCGAGAAAATTTATTTAAAAATGCAGATAAATTTTATCGAATACAAGGCGGGGATTTGTTATATTTCTATTTGATATAAAAATTAAAATTTGATAATTATAAACAAAATTCACTTTAATATAAAATATTTTTAATTTTCTCAACCTCGGGCATATAAATTTAGAACAACCTGTATACAACAAATTGTTATATTTAATTTTAAGAAGTGATTAGAATAAGCGTACGAAACTCGGAACAATGTGCTTAGATAAACAAAGTGAATGACGCGTACCATTATCGTTCTTCTCGGAAGGTCGATCATTAGCCTATGCTAAATAAAACTCAGTGAAATAGATGATAGTTCATTATCGTTTTTCGCGGAAGGTTTCGATCATTAGCCTATGCTAAATAAGACTCATTTGAAAGAGAGAATAGGTCATTAAAATTTGTAAATAGTTAGAAAGTATTTTAGAATGGGAATTAAATATTTTCTTTTGAAATCCGTTAAGCATATTTAGAAAGATTAAAAATTGGTTTTGAGGAATATTACGAATGAGAGTTGGTGGTGGAAGATTGATTTGTGAATCTGGAAGGGATATTTAGAAAGTAGGGGAATGGATGACAAAGTGAGAGCAGAATGTTTTGAGCTGTCGAGAAGTGAAGTCCAGTAGTAGACGGTAGTGTACGGAGAGTGAGAAAGCCGGTGTAGTTCCGTGAGTGTGGAGTATCTATCGTGGAACGAGAAGTAGGCCAGGTCGAGAGTAAAAGAACCTCCTTGAGCCAAGAGTGTCCCGGTAGCTGATAGCAGTTTCGAGAAAGGTAGAACACAGCATCACGACAGACGCAGGAACGAGAGCTATTCGAGCTAGTTTTTCAAAGGAGAACATTACTGGAAGCCAGGACGAGGTTTGATCGCAGCCAAGGATAGCAGGAAACGGGTCTTGTGTGAGGACATTTTCAGTTCACCAGGAAAAGGTCAGTCTCATTTGTTTGGACATGAATGTATGGGTTTTTCGTATTAAATTCCACATAAAAAATTGAATAACATAAGCAATAATATCAGAAAAGCTTCATCAAACTTAAATAGAGTTGTTCCTAATAACTCCTAATAGTTAAATGTTAATAAAAACTTTCAATTGAAAACCAAAAGGAAATAAGATTCCCATTTGTAAATGTTATGTTTAAGAATAATAAGAAATAGCAAATATTAAGCATTGATTGCCTTTTAAATAAAATAAAAAATATTTTAATTATAATTGTAACCCATATGTGTATTTTTTTTTTACTCTTTTCTTTTCTATCCCGATTAGGAACCATTAAGAAATATTTAGAAGGCACGGAAGTAAGTAATTAATTTATAATTCGCCCTGAGATTGAAAACATATTGATATGTGATCTGGTTAATTAATTAGATTAGTATTAATACATTGATTAAATTAAGTGACATATAAGAATATTATCTCATATCAATAATCAAGATCACATCAGTATATTTATTATATTTTTTTTTTAAGAAAATATGTATTTAGTTAAAATTTTTGTCAAAAATTATTGTTCAGAAATCATTTCTTTCTGGCATTTTTTTAATGTGTTTGTGTGTGTTTTATTCTTTTATTTTTTTAATTGCTGGTATTGTTTTAATAAAAAATTTTGAAAAGTAGTAAGTATGTATTAAAATTAGTTGAATCTTTAACTAAAATATAAATAAACTGTTAAAGTATATTAATTTTGTTGAAATCATATAATAGAAGTATAACTTCTTACGTGCGTACAAAGTACACACACATTCTTTTTTTATATTATCGCCTACCTTTAGTTTTTACCTATCTACCTTATCACCTTTTGAATTTAGATTTATGTAAAAATTCTGAAGTAGATTCCACGGTATAGAACAAAAGCGAGATTTGTTGATTATATGTAGTATTAGGACACAGGTGGTGACGTCAGTGACAATTTGTGAGTGTGTAGCGTCTAGCACAGGAAGTAATGGCCTACGCGAAAAAGGAGCGGTCTTGCCAATGATGCTGCCCACGGCTGCACACTGCACAACGCTGTCGCTCAGGGGTGTAGATGCAGGAATAATCTGACTAATCGACATCAGATCTATCACGAATTTTCGAGATAATGTCTTTTTTGTTATCAAATTAAGTATAAAATGGTTAGTAATTTATTTCTCGGTACGACTGTAAAACGTTGAATGGAAAATGGATTTTATACGTAATTCATGCAGTATTCGTACATGTTATAATGTAATGCAATGTGATGTATTATTATGTATATTATTTAACGCTTATTCTGAAGAGGTAATGCGAGAAACTATGGAAGATGAAACAATCGGCATAAGAGTAAATGAAATTTTAGTTAACAACATCAGATATGCAGATGATACAGTAACAATCGCCGATAGTTTACAAGACCTGCAAAGACTCATGAGTAAAATAGTAAGGTGTAGTAGGGAGTACGGACTCTCCCTCAATATCAAAAAGACGAAGTTTTTGAAAATTAGTAAAAACAACCATAATAATAACGAAATCTTGGTAGCAGAGGGCCAGCTGATCGAAAGAGTAAAAAAGTACACTTACCTAGGAACAGTTATAACAGAAAATAATGACTACACTTCAGAAATCAAAGTCAGAATCGAAAAAGCACGTTCTAATTTTATAAAAATGAAAAAGGTCTTATGTAGCAAATATTTAACATTAGCTCTTAAAGTACGCCTAACAAAATGTTACGTATACAGTGTCCTATACTATGGAGTGGAATCATGGACGGTAAATGTAGAGACAATGAGACGACTTAACGCCTTTGAAATGTGGGCCTGTAGAAGAATTATGACGGTTTCCTGGGTAGATACAGTTACGAACAATGAAGTGCTGAGAAGAATAGGAAAAGAGAAGGAAGCTGAACTTACAATTAAAGAAAGGAAGCTACAGTATCTGGGATATGTGATGCGGAGCGAGAAGTATGGCGTCCTACGACTCATAATGCAAGGAAAGATAGGTGGCAGAAGAAGCGTCGGAAAAAGACGAATTTCATGGCTGAAGAACCTGAGAGAATGGTTTAGATGCAGCTCAAAACCACTATTTAGAGCTACTGCCTCAAAAATTAAAATAGCTATGATGATTTCCAACCTCCGTAGCGGAGATGGCACCTGATGATGAAGAATGTCATGTATAACTACTGTTGAAGTCAATAATTGTAATAAAGACAGTTGTCAGTATTTGATTTAATTATTATAGTTCTGCTAATCTAATTTGTTTTCAAATTCTGGGATTGCTCCTTTATTCTAATGGAATGTTAAATATTATGTTTATACAAGATTAAACCTTAATTGATTGTAATGAAAATTACATTTTTACTACTGTTTGACGTTTCGATTTCCGCCCCGGAAATCGTTTTCAAAAAAGATTATTTTAAAATTATTTTATCCTATTCTGAGCAAGTAGGGCTTCTTATAACCGGAGATTATCTGTTCGAACCATTCGAGACCACGTATCGTGCCCCCATTTATCATTCAGTCAGTGTCTATACTTTTTATAGAAGGCTTTTCCGCTGGTTTTCTCCATCGGTTCTTATGCAAGTGTAGGTTGTCTCCTGTTGATGTATATATAGTGAGAATGGTAATGAACGATAGATAACATCTTCTTGCATAGGTATGACACCAAAGTGTTTCAAATTCGTTCGGTTCTGCGCATGACGTCAATACGTGACTAGTTAGCGGCGCCAATTTGAAATAACCTATGGATAACATGAAGAGTGGAAGCATTCTGGTAAGAAAATTACGGATTATTTATGTTAAATTTCTTTTTACGAAACGTAGTGATAAAGTAATGGATATAAACTTTTGTGAATTATGGATTTATTGAAGATAAAATAGGCAAAGGTGCACTTAAAATAGTGATGTTTTCATTAAAATTATTATCACACTAGCTTAATTAGAGACCAGGGCGCTTCTGTAAAAATATTAGTACATTTGGACGTCGAGAGGTGACTCCATTTTTTTTACAGAAATTGCTTGAAAATACCTCAAATAATAATATTTGAGTTATCCTCCCTCTCAAAAAGGTCTGGAACATTGTTTAAATAATCAAAATGTCAAAAAATTAAGGAAAAATTCGATTTTTTTCTTCGTTTTTTGATTATAACTTTAAAAATATTCATTTCCGAGAAAAGTTGTACTGACATAAAAGTTGCGTAATTAAATTTCCTACAATATAGAATTGGCTAAAAATTTAAAAAATAGTCACCCTTGTTGCAAAATAGCAATAATTGCTAAAAAACCTTACAAAAACAAGTATTCGCATTTTACGTTTTTCAACCATTTATGCTACACTTAGGACCTTCATATTTCACCCAGAAAAACTTTATGATACAGTAAGTAATACTGTAAATTTCATTAAGATCGGTTCAACAGATTTTGCAAAATAAATTTTGAAATCCAGCTTTCGCAAAAAAAATTCATTTTTTCAAAATATTACAGGACTGAAAATAAAGCAGACAGTAAGTTGAAATTTTTTTTGCTTATAGGAGTGTACTGTTCCTTTAATTTGCAATTTGCAAAATTAAAATAGATTAACTACCACGGCGTCAGGAATTTTTTTAAATAAACCTTAATTATTGGTGCTACGCGCAGGACAGAGGATAGTTTGCTCTGATTGGGCATTCCAATGACCTTTGATAATGATTGATACATTTTAGTTTTTATTACATTTCGATATAAATAAATAAATTTGTTTATTGCAAAATAAAAACACATACTCTATCGTTTGAAATAACACTTTTTTAGCAAAATCTTTCTTTGTTCATATATTTTAACTTAGAGAATAAAAGTTTATTATTTTTAAACATATGCAATCGTTTAAACAATATTTCACAAACAATAATAAAATTAGTTTGATTTTTGTGGAATTAAAATATTAAAATACAACAAAATATAGAGTAAGAAAATAATATATTAGATAAAAATTGGAAGAAATTTTGGTTAAAATCAACTTGTGTGAATCGAACACCGCTGTCTTACGCGTAGCACCAAAAATTAATATTTATTTAAAAAATTTCCTGACGCCGTTGTAATTAATCGATTTTAATTTTGCAAATTGCAAATGAAAGGTACAGTACACTTCTATAAGCAAAAAAAAAAAAATTCAACTTGCTATCTGCTTTATTTTAATCCTGCAACATTTTAAAAAAATGAATTTTTTTTGCGAAAGCTGGATTGCAAAATTTATTTTGCAAAATCTATTGAACCGATCTTTATGAAATTTATAGTGTTGTTTTAGTATATCATAAGGTTTTTCTGGGTAAAATATGAAGGTCCTAAGTGTAGCATAAATGGTTGAAAAACGTAAAATGCGAATACTTGTTTTTGTATGGTTTTTTCGCAATTATTGCTATTTGCAACAAGGGTGACTATTTTTTAAATTTTTAGCCAATTGTATATTGTAGGAAATTTAATTACGCAACTTTTATGTCAGTATAACTTTTCTCAAAAATGAATAGTTTTAAAGTTATAATCGAAAAACCAATAAAAAAATCGAATTTTTCCTTCATATTTTGACATTTTGAATATTTAAACAATGTTTCGGACCATTTTGAGTGAGAGGATAACTCAAATATTATTATTTGAGTTGTTTTCAAGCAATTTCTGCAGAAAAATTTGAGTCACCTCTCAACGTCCATCTCAAAACAGATGCGCCCTGGACTATTATGACATTCACTGAATACAATGAGAAAAACCTTATTAATACCTACTAAATTTCAACACTTTCCGTTATTAAAACGGTTTTTCGCATCTACATCAGTCCCGTGTTTGAGAGGATGTGGAATGTTATTTTCGTTAGAGGTTTGGTCATCACATCTGTAACTTGTTCTGCAGTGGAAATTTGTGTGAAGGCTTTTTAGTTTGATCACAATTTCTTATGTTTAGGGTATATCTTCCTGTTTCCATATCTACCGATTCTTTTACGGTCATCTTCACCATTCTGTGAGATTATTTCAGTATCCATCTCATTTTGTTCTAATTGAGAAATAGCTATATAAATAATGATGGTCATTTTTAGAATTATTTTCTATAAGGAGGTATTGTAGAGGCAATTGAACTCGTTTTTGACAACCAGTTTTTCTAAATGTTTAACCTATGTTATACAGGGTGGTGAATCGGAAAACGGGCCATAGGAAACTCAATGTAAAATTTTAAACTGTTGAATTCCTGCTTCCCTAATTATGTTACATCAAAAGTCATGAGAAGTTATTTGTAGAGGATTGAAATCTGTATTAAAAACAGAAGTTACAATTGTTCTACGATTTAAACACATTCCAAAATTTTGAAAAATGTAATAAATTTGCCGCAGTAGGTATATGTGGGCATGTTAGGCCACACGTTACTATTAACTGACAGTGAGCACACTATTGACTGAAGAAAATATCTTTATTATTAATACTTTCTCCTTAACTGAGGGTATCTGATCAACTTTATTGTGTTTTAAACAATAAATGATAAAATAAATAAAGAAATTGACAGTTCAAATTGTTAATATAATAAATTCATTGTCACCGAATGCAATCTTATACACATCATTGCACTGTGTGTGGCGTAACTTTGCGTATTTCTCTGAAAATTGTATTATATTTTTACAAAATTTTGAATAATTATTGTTCGTATAACAATATTAACAGTTGTTTTCAATACTCTACAAATAGTTTCTTATGACTTTTGATGTAAAATAATTAGGGAAGCAGGAATTCAACAGTTTAGAATTTTACATTGAGTTTCCAATGGCCCGTGTTCAAATTCACCACCCGGTATAAATAGCAGAAACAAACAACAACAAATGACAAAAATGACAACGTATTGACGTCACTTGACATTTGACAGGAGCTGCGTGGTGTCATATCTTCGGTTTCATTATATCATGATCTTCTTGGTTGTACTCAGGATGTAGCGGTAGTGGATGGATACTTCTCTGCGATCCCGGCAGGGAATAGATCTACTTCAGGAATAGCACACCTACCCACGCGAGGTCATGGATTTCCCCAGCATCCCTTCACCGGGGAAACCATGTCCAAAAAAAAGCAATCTCATCTCCACCCTTTCCTGCCTCCACATTCAAACCAACTCGCCAACACGCTCTAGCCAAGCGTGGCGTTTTAAATTGCATAAAGCCCCAAAGACATATTTCCATGAGAGACGAAACTAGTGAACGGCCGTCAGTCTCCGGCCTCTCCTACAGCCCCAACCAATGTAGCGGGTGGGAAATGGTTGGAGCAGGGGATGCTAAGAACCCCCGGAAAAGATCAGGCTGTCACAAAGGACAACAAATGCATATCACCTCATACAATGTTAGAACTCTTATATCGGACGAGAAGATGATGGAACTAGAGGAAGAGCTGAAACCAATAAAATGGGACATCATCGGCCTAAGCGAAATCAGACGAAAAGGAGAAGCCCAAATTACTCTTAAATCGGGACATTTATTTCATTTTAGAGGAGAAGAAAACACTTCACATGGTGGAGTAGGATTCATTATACATAGAAAGCACACCCAAAATATAACTAAAATTAACAGCGTAAGTCCCAGGACCCAGGATTGTGTACCTCATCTTTAAACTAAATGCAAGATATAACCTAAAGATAATCCAGACATATGCTCCAACGACTAGTCACTCAGATGAAGATATTGAAAAATTTTAAGGTGACCTAGAAACAGCATTACATACTACACCAGCATATTACACAATAAGCCTTACACACCAGCCATGCGAAAATTGGCTTCAAACAAGATTATGCAGAAGTAACAGTGGACAAGTATGGGCATGGCGACAGAATTTAACGAGGGCTCAGACTGCTCAATTGCATACACAAGGAAAATTTATTCATGATGAATTCTTTTTTCGATAAAAAGCCTCAGCGTAAATGGATAAGCCCAGATGACAGTGTCAAAAATGAGATAGATTTTATCATAACGAACCGAAAAGAAATAATTAAAAACATTGAAGTACTTAACAAATTTTCGATAGGAAGCGACCACAGATTAATCCGAGCAAAGACACGATTAAATGTCAATTTCGAACGAACCAATAGGTCTGGATCCCGCGTATGAAAAAAAAGTTGATTAATAGCAAGCTGAAAATTTGTTAATAGCTTAAGGGTGTCTAGTCGAATAAACTTTAATATGTGTGAACACTGGAACAGGGGCAGTTTTAATTGTGGAACAGGTTAAAAATTTGGAACGGTCACAGCACGAAAACGGCACATTTATTTTGTACGACAGAACAGACTTAAACTCTTCGAACAGAGATTAAACTCTCATGCAAAAATCAGACTGCTATTTATCACCAAATGGGCGTTTTAATGAGTGGAACATGTAGAATATGTCAAATGACAGGAATTATGACAGGTAATAAATAGCAGTCTGATTTTTTCATGAGAGTTTAATCTCTGTTCGAAGAGTTTAAGTCTGTTCTGTCGGACAAAATAAATGTGCCGTTTTCGTGCTGTGACCGTTCCAAATTTTTAACCTGTTCCACAATTAAAACTGCCCCTGTTTCAGTGTTCCCATATATCAAAGTTTATTCGACTAGACACCCTTAAGCTATTAACAAATTTTCAGCTTGCTATTAATCAACTTTTTTTTCATACGCGGGATCCAGACCTACAAGATGATCTTCAAAACAAGAAAGAAGAAATGGGTTCCCCAGAAAACAACAACCTCTATGAAGATATATTAACCAGACGTATACAAGACTTAAAAAATAACAGAAGATATTGAACAACCAAATAATTAAGCCAAAATACCAAGGAGTAACAGAAAGTTAATAAGTATGAGAAAACAGCTGATGGAAAATACGACCCCAACTACACAACACTGAAGAAATTAAATAAAAATATCCATCGATCAATCCGAAAAGACATAACAGAAAACAACACAAACACAAATAATACAAGAAAACAAAAGTTTAAAAGTTTTGAGGCGAAATACCAACAACCTTTGCAACAAAAATATGTACCGAATAAAAAACGAAGATGACAACATTGCTACGGACAGAGCCAAAATCTTCAAGGTTGTCGAATGGTTTTAGCGCGAAATCCATGAGAGCATCAACGAAAGGCAAGATCGGCCCCTGCCCAAAATCACAAACCAGGGATCAGAATTAAGGCCAGAAGTAGCACCATATGAAGTTGAAAAGACACTTTCAGAAATAAAAAATAATAAATCCCCTGGCGATGACGGAATAGTGATCGAGGCAATCAAACAAGGTGGAAATAAAATTATCCAGGCTTTGGTCGAACTTTTCACCGAATGCATTTACCAAGGAAAAATCCCTTCTCAATGGAAAAATGCAGTCATTGTTTTATTACACAAGAAAGGTGACATACCAGATCTAAAATACTACCGTTCTATCAGTTTGGTATGACACATATATAAACTTTTCACAAAAATTATCAAAAAAAGACTGGAGGCTAAGTTAGACGTCTATCAGCCTAGAGAAAAAGCTGGATTTAAATCTGGATATAGCACTAGGATATCTTCACTTCCTTTATAGCACTAACGACCACTAAGGCCGATGCCACATTATGCGTTTTGACCGGATGCGTTTCCGCCGCATCCGGTGAAAACGCATAGTGTGACAGATCGGTCTGGTTGCGTTGGAAACGGATGCGTTTTGAGTCATCGGTAAGCGCTTACAAACTGCACCAGACTAAACGCATAGTGTGACAGGTCGGTCCGGTTGCGTTGGAAACGGATGCGTTTTCATCGCATCCAGTCAAAACGCATAATGTGGCATCGGCCTTACTGGTAATAAAAAACCTGATAGAGAAGTCTGCAGAATACAATTCTCGGTAAATCTATGTTGCCCCACCCCCTACGAGGGGGTTTTAGAGGAAAGCCGGTGGTAGGAGTGAAAACCTTTTTTTTTAGGGTCCCAAAATTGATATTGTCAGTAAAATTCAACTTGTCCGTATAATTTTTAATGGTTCCGTGGCATTATTGTCTCTGACGGCTGGAGTAACTGTTTTAGTAGTTACAGTTTTATCACGGTATAAAACTAATCCAATTACATTGGAATTAATACTTATCATGCTCGTTTAAACCGTTTTTTGTTTTTGTTACATCCTACAAAAATATAAAAAATTCAGATCTTATTTCATTTTTTTTTTAATTTGTCGGTAGTTGCTAAAACCAACATAAATGCATAATTGATAGTTGATTTAATGGCGCTAATAGTAATAAAACTAAAACTAATTATTTTTTTACAATAATCATTTAAACACACATAAATACTCATTAAAATCACTAATACTAAAACTACACATATTTCCTTCGGCAAAAGCCTTGAAGTCGACGCCTGTGTATTTCCTGATCGTGGCTGCCTACCCACCTCCAGTCATAGGACCGTCAGAAGGCACTTGCCGCCACTGATTTTCATTTAACAACTATTACGGAACATCCATAAACTACGTCGTAAAAATTAAAATTTAGGAGTTTTTAATACTTACCCTTCCACAATTACGTCGTAAACCGTCAATTGCAGTCGCCCCCCATCATGCATACGTCGCAATTGCCGTCAACGCATTACCCCCCCCCCCCTTTTAGTGATTTTTTTAAATCCCATGTTCTGGATTTTTTAAAGTTACCTCTCAAACGTGTAGGTCTAGACAGTCCAGTTGGCAGAGGCGCAGTCGATCGACAAGTTTAGTGAATTTGCCATCGACGGTTCGAGCCTCAGCCAGGTCATGAAATTAATAAAAGGCCAACGCCGCGCGCCGTAGTAGAAAATTCAACAGAATCTACGACCTAGTCTGGAATAACTGGGGTCTGATCGGCCTATGGAGGAGCGGTACGGCAAGGGATAAGGGCTTGCGGCTTGGTGATACTCCTTCATAGATCTCTACCGAAGGGCGTTGACGCCTAAGAACGCTGTATATATAACTCTCAAACTTTATTTACGAATGTTTCCAAATCAGTGCTAATATGTAGAAGTAGCTCATTATTATCCGTGACCTTTTTTCCCTCAATTCACTCCACAACTAATTAGATTTATTTGGACAAAAGATATCGGAGTTTCAATACTTTCTTAACTGCATTATATAGATCTTGATACTTATTTTGTTTTTATTTCAATGCCATTTCATTTATTAAGTATAAATACAGTGTACATACTATTAACTAAATAGAATAGAATATTTGATTTGTATTATTTATTCCATTCTTTTTGAATAATTGTTTCACACAGAGTATTCAGTAAATAAATGAACTAACAGTTTAATATTTATTGCTTCCAGATCTTGTCTGATAAAAATCAGATCATGATAAAAAATCATGAAATGTCAGATCTGATAAAAACGAAATGTGAAGCGAAATCAAAAGTACCTATGCGATAAAATTAATACAAATATTTTTAATTATTCTAAAATAGGGTATTTTTATATTCGTGAACCTTGTGTTTTCATTTACTGTCAATTTCATTTGTAAGAGCATATTAGGTATGTAATATAATTTATATAGCTAGTATTGAAGTTTTACCTTTTTATATGATTACCTACCTGATACTTTTAATAATGCTACTTTCTGATAGAAGCTAGTAAAAAGTTATATGTATAGAGACAATATCGACAAATGTAAATATACCAAGCGACGTCGGATGTGTACACACGGCCCTCTCCCCCTGTCGTATACCGTCTTAATAAGCAAAGGCACGCCCCCTCTCCATTTTCTACGACGTAGTTTATGGATGTTTAGGGATGAAAAGTGTTGTTTAAGACTCATGCAATTAACTGAGTTAAAACCAACACTATGTAGATACAATTAGTTATTAAAACGACTTTTAAAAAAGTTTTACACTATTTTAGTAGTTAAACATGGTAGAAAGCTAATGCAAATGCATTGGAATTAATAGTTATGATGCTCGTTTAAACCATTTTTTGTGTTTGTTACAGCATACAATATAAAAAATGCAGATCTTATTTCATTCGCTTAAATTTGTCGGTATGTGCTAAAACCGACAAATGCATAATTGGTATCTAGTTATTTTAATGGCGCTAATAGTAATAAAACTAAAACTAATTATTTTTTTAAAATAAGCATTTAAATACATATAAATGGTCATTAAAATGCATATTTATTCGTTAAAACCATTTCGTAATTACCAATAGTAAAACTATTTCCTTCGGCAAAAGCCTTGAAGTCGACGCCTGTGTATTTCCTCGCCTGATCGTTGCTGCCTACCCACCTCCAGCCATGGGACCGTCGGCAGGCACTTGCCGCCACTGATTTTCATTCAACAACTATTAGAAGATTTGCTTTGTGATGGGATTATTGTTTTGTGAGCCATTTATTACGCACCGGTGATGCAACCTAATAAATATGCACGCTAAATCTATAATAATTTAATACGTACTGCTTGAGAGGTGGTTGTGTTGTATACTATTTCAACACGAAGAAAGTTGTAAAGAGGTAGCGATTTATGGCGATCTAACAAAAACGTTTTGTAGTAGGTACATATTTCATAATTTTTTTCTAGTAAAAACTTAAAAAAGGATGCTAAGTGGGAGAAAAACAACTTAAAATAATCTGATATGCAGACGATGCAATACGAATAGCTCAAAGACCAACTATTGACTTGGAACTTTTTGCATTGTGTTCGGAATGACGCCTCAAAATAATATATACCTACTTAATAGAAAAATGGTAGTTCAGAGAAATAAGGAAAAAATATCCTGTTGGTGACACAACCCCCTCCAGGCAGACACCAATTTTTTTGAGTAGTATGGACATCTATAATAATAACCTATATGTCTCCTGCAGCCGATTTTGATGATATACATAGTTATTAACAAATAAAAATAAAAAAACGGTAAATTTTCCCTTTTTCCTTCTATTACCAAAAAGTTAAGCATTTTAAACAAAGGGCCTAGCCGGGTAAGATGGTGAAAAGTGCCCCCAACTCGATTTAAATTCCATATAGGCCACTTTTTAGCACATATAGAGGAACTCACTTTCTGAAATTTTTAGCCTCCTAGGTGGTGACGTGGCCCCCCTAGAGCCTAATTAGGCTTTTTATGTTTTTATTTTTTATCTCAGGCGCATCAAGAGCTAGACAAAAACTTTATTTAAAAAAGTTGTAAGTTTTAAAAAGATCTATATGAAAAAATTTTTTTTATAATTTTTGGCGGGAAATTCGAATATTTAGAACAATTTTAAACTTTTAAATAACTCTGAAAAAAAAACTAAGACACTCGTTTTTACGAAAATCAATTATAATGTGTATTTTTGCACAATATTTCACCCTGAATTTTTTCAGATTTTTAAAATTGGTGAAACGTACTTTTAAAAATAAAAAACCGCATTTTTTCGTTTCTTTTTCGTTTTTTGATATATGTAATTTTATAAATATTTTTCGAAAAGGGAACACCGTCACTAGAATAGGTAAAAAACTGAAAATAATTGGGTTTTGCTTAATAAAAAATTTTTGTAACGCCATCCATTTTCAAGATACAGGGCGTTGAAGAAAACAAAATTTTACACATTTTTTACGATTTTGCCGAAACTACTGGCACCATTGTAATAAAACTTGGCGGGTTTTAAGAGGTAGTTATTGTGCATCTTTTGACATACAATTAAGGATTTGATATTCATCATTGGCGCGCATAGGGGTAATGGTCTGAACTTTTTAAAGAATAAAGATAGTACGCCACTGACATATTTCAAATTAACAATCGTTTTTGAATTCCTCGTTCAATTTGTGACAAAAAATCTATCTTCTTATTTTTTATTCAAAAAATACAAGATCTTAACTCTTACAAAGTATTCGAATTTCTAGTAGTTTCTACATCTACATAAACTCGTACATACATCCATTATAAAAATTAATTCGAATACTTTGGAAGCGTTAAGATATTTTATTTTTTGCAGCAAAACGGAGCGTTGTATGAAAAAATGAGAACATAGTTTTTTATTGTAAATGGAACGAGGAATTCAAAAATGATTGTTAATTTGAAATATGTCAGTGGCGTACTATCTTTTTTTCTTTGAAAATTCGTACCATTACCCCTATGCGCGCCAATGATGAATATCAAATCCTTAATTGTATGTCAAAACATGCACAATAACTACCTCTCAAAACCCGCCAAGTTTTATTACAATGTTGCCAGTAGTTTCGGCAAAATCGTAAAAAATGTGTAAAATGATGCGTCTTGCAAATGGATGGCGTTACAAAAAATTTTTATTAAGCAAACCCCAATTATTTTTCAGTTTTTTACCTATTCTAGTAACGATGTTACCTTTTTTGAAAAATATGTATAAAATTGTATCAAAAAACGAAAAAAAACCGAAAAAATGCGGTTTTTTATTTTTAAAGGTACGTTTCACCAATTTTAAAAATCTGAAAAAATTCAGGGTGAAAGATTGTGCAAAAATACACATTATAATTGATTTTAGTAAAAACGAGTGTCTTATTTTTTTTTCAGAGTTATTTAAAAGTTTAAAATTGTTCTAAAAATTCGAATTTCCCGCCAAAAATTATAAAAAAAATTTTTTCATATACAGCGTGTCTACTTAAGTTGGAAACATATGGGAAACTTTTTTGTTATTCATTTTAGGAAAAAAAGTTATTCTTTATAAAAAGTTCTGCATACTCTAAAACCTAAGATTCAATCATCAGATATCAAATTTTGTCAATATTATACGAGGTATGTCAAAAAATATGAACTTTGTTCAAGAGTAAAGTACCTTTATTTCTCTCAATATCGAAAATTCTTATTATGAAAAGTTGCTTGGAAATAAAAACTAAGATCAAATATGCAGTTACATGCTTCTAATTGGAAAAAAATATTTTCCAAATTTTTCTCAAATTTATTGATACTAACTTCGTTTTTATTTATTACACATACGATAACTCTTTTATTATTACTTTTAGGAAAAAAGGTATTCTTTATAAAAAGCTCTGTATCTCCTAAGACCGAAGATGCAACCATCAGATATTACATTTTATTAATTTTATACGAGGTATGTCAAAAAATATGAATTTCACTCAAGAGTAAAGTACCTTTATTTTTCACATTATTGAAAAAGGTTATTATAAAGTTGTTTAGAATTAGAAACTATGTTTCAATATGCAATTACATCCTTCTAATTGAAACATTGTGAAATATAAAGATACTATAATCTTGAGCGAGTTTCATATTTTTTGACACACCTCGTATAAAATTAATAAAAGTTGATATATCATGGTTGTGTCTTAGATTTTAGAACATGCAAAGCATTTTATGAAGAATAACTTTTTTTCGTAAAATGAATAATAAACGAGTTATCATAATTGAAATAATTAAAAACGATGTTGAATATCCATAAATTTGAGAAATTTTTTTTTTCAATTAGAAGCATGTAATTGCATATTTGATCTTAGTTTTTAATTCCAAACAACTTTTTATCATAAGAATTTTCGATATTGAAAGAAATAAAGGTACTTTACCATTGACCGAAATTCATATTTTTTAACATACCTCGTATAATATTGAGAAAATTTGATATCTGATGATGGAATCGTAGGTTTTGGGGCATGCAGAACTTTTTATAAAGAATAACTTTTTTTCGTAAAATTAATAATAAAAAAGTTTCCCATATGTTTCCAACTCAAGTAGACACGCTGTAGATCTTTTTGAAACTTACAACTTTTTTAAATAAAGTTTTTGACTAGCTCTTGATGCGGCTGAGATAAAAAATAAAAACATAAAAAGCCTAATTAGGCTCTAGGGGGGTCACGTGACCACCTAGGGGGCTAAAAATTTCAGAAAGTGAGTTCCTCTATATGTGCTAAAAAGTGGCCTATATGGAATTTAAATCGAGCTGGGGGCACTTTTCACCATCTTACCCGGCTAGGCCCTTTACTTAGAACCTTCTTATTATACAGAATGATGAAACTTCTGGTACTTAAATCACACCCTAAATTTCAAAGAAATTGGTCAAATATGTAGTGTACTACATTTAAACTATTTAATTTGTTTATTCCAAATTAATTTTGTCAGAAAATAATGAAGTTACAGTAATACTTTGAATAGTTTATGAAAGAAGAAGATTTGCACTATTAATTTAATTAAAAAAAAATGACTTATGGAGAAAATAATGGCGTGCATAAATATATCGGATGAACAACAAAGATTTAGAAGTGGAAGATGTAGTTGGAGATGTAGTGGACGATGCAGTTTTTGTGATAAGGCAAAGAGCGGATAAATAAATAGAATATAACAAACCAGCCTGTTTCTGTTTCATAGACCTAGAGAAACCGTTTGATAGAATCCAATTAAAAGATTAATACACCTACTATATGAGAAAAATTTACCACTGGATATCATAAAACTGATAGAAAATATATATGTAAGAAATAAAATAGAAATAAAAGTCGATGGAATAATAACAGAACCCATAGAAACAAACACAGGAATCAGGCAAGGAGATTCACTAAGCCCTCTACTATTTAACATAATATTGGATGCAATAATAAAACAAGTGAAGAAAAAAGAGGGTACAAAATGGACAATAGAGAGATAAAAATACTCTGTTTCGCTGATGACACCGTGTTAGTAGCAGAGTGCGAAGACGCCCTACAAAGATTATTGCACGAATTCAACATCAACGCAAAAGAAATGAATATAAAAATATCATACCCAAAAAACAAAAAGCTTAGTAATTGCCAAAGAACCAATAAGATGCAAATTGGAGTTAGACAATCAAATTATACAACAAGTAATGACTTTTAACTATCTGGGAATTAATCTATCAGCCGACAACAATATCGAAGAAGAGGTAAAAGACCAAATAATTAAATCAAATCAATTAAAACAAACACCTCAGATTGGAAACAAAGGCCCGAATATATAAGTCAGTTATTAGACCAGTTATGATTTACACGGCCGAAACAATACCAGATACAAGCAAAACACGAAGACATCTGGAAACCAACGAAATGATGATCTTAAGAAGGATTGCTGGAAAAGGACTGACTCACAGGCGTAGCCAGGTTTTAGTTTCGGAGTGGGTTCAAAAAAGTAAAACAACTAAAACTACATAAAATAACCTTTATATTCATAATAAAAATTTGAAATATATTAATAACTTCACTTTTCGGGGGGGTTTGAACCCCCAAAACGCCCCCTGGCTACGCCCGTGGACTGACTACAGCATAGTGTAAGAAGTGAGGAAATCAGACGCATATGTGGGGTAGACAATATAAATACCTGGGTAAAAAACAAAAAAGAAGAGTGGAATCAGCACATAAGCAGGATGTCTGAATGAAGGATAGTAAGAATAGCCAGAGACAAATCACCGTTAGGCAGGAGAAGTATAGGACGCCCAAGGAAAAGATGGAATCACAACTTAGGGGCAGAATGAAAGGCACCGTTGAAGAAAAACAGGCAGTACTGCCTATATAAAAGAAGAAGAAGAAGAAGAAAAAAATGACAAAAAATAATTCTAAATATTGTAAAATTATTTTTCATGAACATGTGAATTAAAAAAAGGGGGCTAACTTTATCCCTAATTGTCTTACTCCACTCCACTCATTCCTCTCTGGTAGACGTTTTTCTTGGCGTCATCCTGAACACAATGCAAAAAGTTGAAAGTCGATAGGTGCTGCATTTAACAATTGATTTATTCCGGTGTATTTTGCTCTAAATGCCCTTCAGCACTGATTTTCAGTCAACAACTCTTATGTCGATTCGCTAATCTGAGACATAACTGTGTACACTACAATCACAATAAAGATGCACAGATGCATTAGAAATAAACAAGCACGAGGAACACTCCCAAATCGTGATTTGAGGGTGCTCCTCGAACATTCAACGTGTCTTGGTTTGTTTATTTCTATATAGTTCATTTTTATTGTGATTGTAGTGTAGACAGTTGTGTCTCAGATTAACGAATCGACATATAAGATTTGCTTTGTGATGGGATTGTTTTGGGGTGTTGGGGTATTTTATAGAGGTAGTACCTTTTATGAGAACGGCCACATCGAGCGTAATATACGGGAGATGGTTCGAAGTAACTGGTCCTCATAAGACATCCAACTGTCACTTATGGCTCCACGTGCCACACCCTGGGCAACTGCATTGGTCTGTAGGCTAAACTAAGTGAGGGTAACCACCGAGCGATTGCCGGTATAAGCAATCTCCACTTACTAGCCAACAGCTTCGGGTGGATGAGCTAGTAAGTGTTAGGGCACTCTTTTGTCCTGAGACTGAGAAATCGGTCTCGAAGGCGGATGAACCCTACAGAATGGTCAACGGCATAAGGATGCAGAAGGCAACGGGGAACCACTGCATTAAGGACTCATAGAGTACCCCTAGTAGTAATCATCATGGTGGACATGCAAAGGAGAAGTACTGATCATGGACATCGGATACCAAGATCCGGCAGAGGAAGACAAATAGATAAGTACAAGGCTTCCTCGGTCGTAAACCTGCGAAACCCTTGTAATAAGAAAAAGACAACCATAAAAATTGCTACGTGGAATGTGAGGAGCTTATTCTCTTCGGGAAAATTAGATAACGCCGTGTTGGAAATGGATCGTTTGGGTATAGACATATTAGGCATAAGCGATACACAATGGCCAGGAAATGGCAAATGCCCCACAACTAATCATGGTATGTTTTATTATGCCGGAAATGACACCACAACCCATCGATACGGAGTTGGAGTTATCATCTCAAAAAAATGGAAAGATGCTGTAGCAAATTTTACTCCATTCACAGAGCGCGTGATGTTAATACAACTGAAAGATAAGAAGAACATAATAAACATCATACAAGTGTACGCTCCTACAGCAGACAAAGACGAAGAGGAAATAGAACAATTCTATAATAACTTAGAAGAGGTGATGAGAACAACAAAGAGACAACACATTAACATAGTAATGGGCGATCTGAACGCCAAGGTAGGTCAGGGTAAAGTTGGAGAAAATGTCGGTAAATACGGCTTAGGTAATAAAAATGAAAGGGGTGATCGTTTACTTCAGTTTTTTCAAAGCGAAGATTTAATAATAACTAATACATTCTTTAAATTACCCCCAAGGAGACTGTATACGTGGACGTCACCTCAACACACACAAGAAAAAGTAATCAGAAACCAAATAGATTACATAATGGTGACAAAAAGATACCGTAATGCCGTGAAATCTACTAAAAGTTACCCTGGAACTGATATCGGTTCGGATCATAATCCAGTAGTATCTGTGTTAGAAGCTAGACCAAAGAAAATGAGAAAAACCATCATGCCAACGTTAGACTGAAGTCAGCTTAAAAGTGAACACCGACGACAAACAGTGCGCGAAGAAATCAACACCGACCTCAGTGTAGCAGAAAACCAAATCCGCAGAACAGACAACATAGATGAAAAACTGAAGTATATAAACACTATAATAAGAACTACGGGAAAGAAACACTTAACCAAATCTCCAAAGAAACATAAGGTGTGGATGACACCAGACATACTAGAACTAATGGACGAAAGACGCAAATTGAACAATAATTCAGAAAAATACAGAGAGGTTGATAAGAACATAAAGCAAATAATAAAGAAGGCCAAAGAATCATGGATTACAGAACAATGTGTAGAAATGGAAGACTATGAAAGAAAGTATGACACATTCAATATACATAAAAAAGTAAAAGAACTTACAGGAACCCAAAGAAGACATCAAATAAGTTTGCTTAAGGACAAAGACGGAAATATTATTGTAGACTTAACAGAAAAAATTAATAAATGGAGTGAATACATAAGAGAATTGTTTGAGGACAACAGAAATAACATTGACAAGGTAAATGGTGAAACGGGACCTGAAATCCTAAAATGTGAAGTAGAAATGGCACTTAGAAATTCCAAAACTGGAAAGTTGGAAACCGTTGGAACTTTACCAGCTGCAGACGGGGGATGTGAATTGCATAGTGTAGAATTCCTTCCCTCTCGTCTTCACTGAAGCATCCATTTGACTTGCAAATTGTAGAAGTCTTGGAGGTGTCACCAGGAAAGTGTACCAATAAGTTTTCAATTTAAAAACCTTTTAGTAATATTTTTATTATTTTCAATATTAATAATTTACTATTAGGATTGAAAACTACTTCGTCTTTCAATGCCAGATGGCGCTAGCCACCTACTATCATCACTTCAGTTGCAATGGGTAGGAAAACCTCTCGATGCGTATCAGTTAAAATATGGAGAACAGTGCCTACGTTCTTTCCGATGAAGGCTCCAATAAGAGCCGAAAATCGCGATTCAAGGGACTGGACTTCACTCCGTATTCTAATTGAAAAGTAAGATTGTTTTGCCTTCGCATTGCAACTGAATAAAAATGGTATACATTTTTATTTTATAGTCGTATTACTCCGTAGAGTAACTAGGTGCATTTTTCCGTTGGAACTTTACCAGCTGCAGACGGGGGAAGTGAATTGCATAGTGTAGAATTCCTTCCCTCTCGTCTTCACTGCAGCATCCATTTGACTTGCAAATTGTAGAAGTCTTGGAGGTGTCACCAGGAAAGTTTACCAAAAAGTTTTCAGTTTAAAAATCTTTTAGTAATATTTTTAATATTTTCAATATTAATAATTTACTATTAGGATTGAAAACTACTTCGTCCTTCAATGCCAGATGGCGCTAGCCACCTACTATCATCACTTCTGTTGCAATGGGTGGGTAAACCTCTCGATGCGTATCAGTTAAAATATGGAGAACAGTGCCTACGTTCTTTCCGATGAAGGCTCCAATAAGAGCCGAAAATCGCGATTCAAGGGACTGGACTGCACTCCGTATTCTAATTGAAAAGTAAGATTGTTTTGCCTTCTCATTGCAACTGAATAAAAATAGTATACCTTTTTATTTTAAAATTACTTAAATTTAAAATAAATCTAAAACGTATTTTTGGATGGGGAAACAGGATTTAATTAGCGACAGTCATCTCTTCGGCAAAATAAATTTTGTACGTATATTTATTATGTGTACGTATATGTATAGGTATATATATTTTGTAGAAGTATTTAAATTTAAAATAAATGTAAAATATATTTTGGAATCGGGAAAAAATATTGATTTCACGACCGTCATCGCTTCGACGAAATAAATTTTGTAGGTATATTATTGTAATATACGTATACTAATTCTAATATTATTGAAGTGAAAACTTCTTTAGGGATGTTTTGCCTTTTTTAGATGAGGGAAAGTATTTAATTAGCGACCGTCATCACGACCCTTCATTGCTTCGACGAAATACATTTTTGAAGTGAACACTTCTGTAAGGACGTTGTGCACTTTTTAGATGGGGAGAAGTGTTGAATTAGCGACTGTTATTGGCTCGACGAAATAAATTTTTTTTACGTAAAAACTTTTTTAGGGACGTTGTGAATTTTTAGATGGGGAAAAAGTATTGAATTAGCGATGGTCATCGCTTCGGCGAAATAAATGTTTGAAGTGAAAACTTCCTAGTGCGTAGTCGGTTCAGTTCGGCTATTCCTTCTCCGTTCCGCGGAATTTTAAGTTCTTTTTACGGCTACTGCTGGCGTAAACTTGTCGCTCGTTGTGCCTTAGCCTTAGGGTCGTTTTACAGTTTTTCGATGGGAAAAAGTATTAAATTAGCGACCGTCATTGCTTTGACAAAATAAATTTTTGAAGTGAAAACTTCTTTAGGGACGTTGTGCCCTTTTTAGAATTCAAAAAAGTATTGAATTTTCGACCGTCATCGCGACCGTCAGGGCTTCGACGAAATAAATTTTTGAAGTGAAAACTTTTTTAGGGACGTTATACACTTTTTGAGATGAGGAAAATATTGAATTAGCGACCGCCATCGCTTCGGCGAAATAAATTTTTGAAGTGAAAACTTCTTTAGGGACGTTGTGCACTTTTAAGATGGGGAAAAAGTATTAAATTAGCGACAGTCATTGTTTGACGAAATAAATTTTTAAAGTGAAAACTTCCTTAGGGTCGTTGTGCACTTTTTAGAGTATTGAGTTTGCGACCGTCACCACTTTGCCGATCAAAATTTCGTACGTATATATATTATGTGTATGTATACATAAATAGCATAGAACGTACGCAACGCGTATTTAATATAGGTATAGCACTTATTTTTGGATGGGGAAAAGCATTGAGCTCGTAATTTATATACTATAAGAAGTTTTCACTTCTGTCGACACTCCCATGATTGCTTTAAATTTTTTTTTCAGTAAGGACTAAAAAAGATAATAAATGGAAAAAGCACAACTTCAAATAATCTGCTATGCAGACGACGCCATACTAAAATTTCCCTCAAAGTGTAGATGATTTAACAATGTATGATGCACCAATTTAATATAACCGCCAGAAAAAAGTAAGATATTCAAAATGCCCTCACCCCCAAAATTATTTTTTTTTTCATTTTTTTTACGTTTTATGTGATTCAGTAATAACACAGCGCAATTTTAGCAAGAATACGACCTGAGAGAGATAGGGCAAAAATAATGTAGAAGCAGCAAGGATAGAAACATCAAGAACTGGATAGAAATAGGAAAATGAATCTCGTATCTCTACAGGAGTCTTATCTGGTCTAACTGTTTTACCTTTCCTTATTTTTTTTGTAGTGCTTTAGTGTAACTTTCTTGTTTGTCATTTTGGTCACCATTGCTGTTACTGCCTACATAAGCTCAACGGTAAAAGTGCTACATGCAAAAATAAATTGAATTGATCATTAAATTTAAATCTCTGACACTCATTTCCTGTTTTACAAATATTAACAAATGTAGAAACCTGAAGCTTTTAAAAAGCATTTGATATTTCCATTTATTATTTTTCTTGTACCATAATTTATCAATAAATGTCCGCTGAATACAAAAACCAAGTACTATAAAATTACACATCAAAGTTAGTTGAGCTTGAAACATTGAGCAAGAGCATTAACCTACAGTTAAAAAACCTAAATCCAGTTCCTATAATAATTTTCAAAAGCTCCACAGCTAAAATTCCATTGAAACGTGTATGATGTCAACCACAATTCAATATTCGAATTTCATCTGACGTCGAACTGTTACCGAGATACCGTCAATCACACAAAGAAATGAGATAAAAGAACTACATTTGCGTTAGATAAATGAAGAAAACTATAATTTATTACATAAATTAAAATAGTGACTTGAGTCTTGTGGGCGAACTTGTCACTGATTTCTACTTGTTTTCTGTCCGGGACATGGTCACGGGCTCAGTTTTTCTATGTTCAAACAGTACAAGTACAAGAAAACCAGCGATAAAATGAATGTTTTTGTTTTAGTATTTACTTCTTATTAAAATTAATGATCGGGTAGTTACGTCGAGGACGTTGAAATAAAAAGGGCCGTAAAACGGACGAAAATTATTGTAAATAACTAACTGGATTTATATTACAGATTTCAGATTAAATATTTTACATGGACAAGAAAATAAAATCATTATTAGGTAATAAAGAAAGTTCCGTAACTGCAACCAGGTGCAGTGCTGCTATCAACCAATACACAACCCAAAAGCTGTCAAAAAACACATTATATAGATACGCAATTAAATAATTAGTTAAAAATCATCGCAAACTTTCTGAATACGCTATAATCACTGATTGAAAGGCAATATATAAAACGATAAAACCATGTCTTCTTCTTCTTTAGGTGCTGTGTCCGTGTTCACCCTTTGGCCGTCATCATGTTTATGAGTTCTTGAAACCATTCTCTATCGGCTGTTGCGCGAAATAATTTTTCCACTGTGGAGCCACAGCATTGTCTAATATTATGCAATCATGAAAGTTTCTTTCGGCCAATCCATATCTTTCGCTTCACTTTTTCTTGTATAGGAAGTCGAAATAAATGGTATTTAGGCCCTCTAATTATATAGCCGAACTATGCTGTTTGTCTCCTCTTTATGATGTTTACGAGCAGACGTTCTGCATTCATCATTTTAAGGACATCTTAATTGGAACAGTGAGAAACCCACAATATCCTTAGGATCCTCGATAGCATCAAAATTCGATTATAGTTTGTGCATTGTGCTTTTTACCATCCTTGTCTTACAACCATACAACAAGATATATTACACATAATATTTCAGGACCTTCTTGTGAATATCGACAGGATTTTTGTTACATGACACTGGTTTCCAGTTCATAAAAGCCTTACGTGGTATTATTTCGATTTTGGTTATTATCATTCTCTTCACTAGAGTCACAATTTACATTTAATCAGGTGCCAAGCTATTTCAAACGGTTTAACCTGTCTATCTCCTCTTCATTAAGAGAAAGCAGACCTTGATATACAGGGTGTAACAAAAATACAGGTCATAAATTAAACCACATGTTCTGGGACCAAAAATAGTTCGAAGGAACCTAACTTACCTTAGTACAAATATGCACGTAAAAAAAGTTATAGCCCTTTGAAGTTACAAAATGAAAATCAATTTTTTTGAATATATAAAAAACTCTTAGAGATTTTTTATCGAAAATAGACATGTGGCATTCTTATAGCAGGAGTATCTTAAAGAAAAATTATAGTAAAATTTGTGCACCCCATAAAATTTTTAAGGGGGTTTTGTTCCCTTAAACCCCCGCAAACTTTTGTGTACGTTCCAATTAAATTATTATTGTGATACCATTAGTTGAATTCAATGTTTTTAAAACTTTTTTGGCTCTTGGTATTTTTTCGATAGGGTAGTTTTTATCGAGTTGAAGTCACTTTTTTAATATGTTTACATAAAGATTTTATGAGGGTGTTGTTCCTTTAAACCCCCCAAATGGTTGTGTCCGTTCCAATTATACTATTACTGCGATACCATTAGTTAAACACAGTGTTTTTAAAACTTTTTTTGCTTCTTTGTATTTTTCGACAAGCCACCTTTTATCGAGATGTGGCTTCTTTTTTAATATGGTTCAAAATATACCTAAAAATGTAAATCATAAATAAATTTTCCTATTACAGTGGAACCTCGATAAGTCGGCCCCCGATAACCCGGAAGTCCGGCTAACCCGGACCGATTTTTATCAGACAAACAATTTAATATTAAAAATGTATTTATTATGTTAAAACATTTTATCTGTAGCCTATTTTGGAATGTCTTAAAAATATCGAGTTCCATTGATAAAACTTCGCTTAGACCATAATATATTTGAGAGATAATGGGTATTTGTGTAATTATACGATAGTAAAAATGACTCATGGCACACGGCTGCGGCGGTAGACCGACATTCATTATTCTCGGGCTATCGCAAACAACAGGCACCTATTATTCTTTTATTTATTTCCAACTGTCTTTTAAAAAATTCTTACAATGGTCTTTTAAACAATGAAAGAGCCACTGTTCTTAAATAATATAACATCGTTCCGATGAAACTGACTGAGTTTTTTTACCTAGAAATGAACAATACTCTATACTTCTATACTATCTATACTATATTCTATACAACTATAGGTAAGTTAGATGTGTATTGTGCATATATATTTCTTGTTATTTTAATTATAATGGACTTTATCTACAAGTATACCGTATTTTATTAATTTTTACAATGCTCTCCGGCTAACCCGGATTTTCGATAACCCGGATCGGCCGCGGTCCCGATTAATCCGAGTTATCGAGGTTCCACTGTATTACTAAGTCTCCATAATCGTACTTAACCATATACAAATATGTGGTGGATTTGACAAATATTCAAAATATCTCGATAAAAACTGACTTTTCGAAAAAGTACTGAGAGGCAAAAAAGTTTTTAAAAGAGTGTGTTTAACTAATGGTACTACAATAACAATTTGCAACGTACACAAAAGTTTGGGGGGGATAAAAGAACAAAACCCCCATAAAATTTTTATGGGGTGTCTAAATTTCACTATAATTTTTTCTTAAAATACTAATGCAATAAAAATGCCACATGTCCATTTTCAATAAAAAATCTCTAATAGTTTTCGATATATTCGAAAAAATCGATTTTCATTTTGTAACTTCAAAGGGCTGTACCTTTTTTTATGTGCAAATTTGTACTAAGGTAAGTTAGGTTCAATCGAACTATTTTTGATCCCAGAATATGTGATTAAATTTATGACCTGTATTTTCGTTACACCCTGTATATTAATCTTTCTAACTGCCATCCACTTTGTCTGTGAAATGTTGTATTTAACTCTCTGATAACTTGCTTCACTGATTAAATTTATTAATGTCTAGAGATCTTGTAAATTTTCTGCAAGAATGGCTGTATCGTAAGCGTATCTGTTATTAGAGAGTTCCTGTGCAGCCAAATACGTATACGTAACGTATCTTTTTGACATATAAGCATGCGCATTAATGGATGAACTCCAGTATTTCGATACGTATTACCTAACGTAGCGGTCTGATACGTACGTTAGGACGCATCCCTATCGAGACCAAAGTTACCGAATGCACAAGAGATTTTGCCCAATTACCAAATCAACATTTCATCAGACCGCCTTTGTATAAACTTTTAAGGTTATACACATTGGTTTAGTCTTTAGTCTATTTGAGTAGAATTATTCTTTGTTATTGGAAATTTGAACTTCATAATAGATTTAAAATTTTCTTGTTTTTTAAGTTGTCTATTAACAAATAAAACAAACAAATCTTGTATTTAAGAAATATAGTGATCACCACAATAACTAGATAAACAAATGACCTAATTTCAATAAAAGTTTCAAATAAATATGAACAAATTCTTTACATTATACTGGAATTCTAATGTAGGTACAATAATTTACAACAAAAAGTAGGTATAAACAAAAATAAAAAAATTTAAAACTAAGGAAAAATAATATTTTTATATTTAAATAGAAAGAATTATAAAACAATACAATTTCATCATTCACATTTATCTCTTTTACATAATTTGTATATTACTGTATATTGTGTGAACATTGTTTTATTTTTTTAATGTCAACGGAATTTAACAAAAGACTTTACGTTACGTTAGGCAGTTACAAAAACTCCCTAATGGTGATTACCTCTTTGCGTAGTCTTACTCCCTCTTGTCTGTCATCCAAGCCTCCCTAAATATTTCTTCAGAGGATAGATTAAAAAGACTGGGTGACAAAACAACCCTGTCGTACTACACGTTAATGGGTATTTTTTTCAGTACGATTATCTCCAATTTGGATAGAGGCTACTTGCTTGTAATATAAGTATCTTTTCAGTCTTATATTGAAGTAGTCCATTCCTGCTGCTTGCAGGCAATCGAAAAGTGTATCGTGTTGAGATCAGTCGAAAGTCTTATCAAGGTCGATGAAACAAACAAACGTTTTTTCTGATTTCTACATTTTTCTGTCCGGGACATGGTCACGGGGCAAAGGCTCAGTTTTTCTATGTTCGAGCAGTACAAGTACAAGAAAACCAGCGATAAAATGAATGTTTTTGTGTTAGTATTTACTTCTTATTAAAATTAATGATCGGGTAGTTACGTTGAGGACGTTGAAATAAAAAGGGCCGTAAAACGGACGAAAATTATTGTAAATAACTAACTGGATTTATATTACAGATTTCAGATTAAATATTTTACATGGACAAGAAAATAAAACCATTATTAGGTAATAAAGAAAGTTCCGTAACTGCAACCAGGTGCAGTGCTGCTATCAACCAATATTAAAGACAGTCCAGAAGCTATCAACAGCTACAGTATCCATCCATCCATCCAATGGCACTACAGTCCAAATCGAGCCTTGGCCTCCTTCAATAAGCTTCTCCAATCATTTCGATTTACCGCTGTTCTTTTCCATGAACGCGTTTCCAGGAAGTTCCTGGCATCCTCATCGACTTCGTCTTCCCATCTCTTTTTAGGTCTTCCAACCGGTCTTCTTCCCTGCATTATTGCATTCAGCAATTTTCTGGGGATTCTATTCTCATGCATGCGGACCACGTGCCCTGCCCACCTTAATCTCTGTAATTTAGTGTGTTGTGCTAGAGTTGGTTCGCTATATTGCTCGTATATTTCTCTATTATACCTAATTCGCCAGTTGTTATTTTCCCTTATTGGGCCCAGTATCCTACGTAATACTTTTCTTTCAAACACATCTAATGCATTGGCAGATTTCTGTGTCACCACCCATGTTTCGCAGCCATAACTTACTATGGGCCTGATTATTGTTTTATATACCCGGAGTTTTGTTTTCCGGTGTACGTCTCGCGATTTGAGTATGTGGCCCATCGCGAAATATGCTTTATTTGCCAGCACAAGCCTTCTATTTATTTCCGGTTCTTCTTCACTGCTTGCAACCAGATCCATTCCTAGGTACGTGAATCTATTCACATGTTCTATATCGTCAATAAAGTGTTGTTGCGCCGGTCCATTTGATTTGGTTTGTATGAGTAGTTTTGTTTTATTTGTGTTTATTGCTAGCCCTACTGCTTCTGCACTCTGTTTCAACTCAACGTAGGTTTCTTCCGCTGCATTCATTGTTCTGCTCATTATGTTTATATCATCCGCGTATGCTGCTAATTGGGTAGATTTGTTTGTAAGTATGTTATTTTCGCTTACCGTCAACCGTCTAATTACATATTCAAGAACAAGATTAAAAAGCGTTGGAGCCAGTCCGTCGCCTTGTTTCAGTCCTTGCGTTATCGTAAACGCATCAGTGATCTGTCCTTGAATACATACTTGTGCTTTTGTTTCTGTCATTGTCATTTGCACTAGTCGTATTAATTTTGATGGTATGCCAAATTCTTCCAATATATTAGGTAGAATTGTTCTATCTATTGAATCATAGGATTGTTTAAAATCTACAAAGAGATTGTAAACGTCCATGTCATATTCCCATGCTTTGGCTAGTATTTGTTTAACTGTAAATAGTTGGTCAATGGTAGATCTATTTTGCCTAAACCCTGCTTGATATTCCCCGATGATTTTTTCCGTGAGAGGTTGAAGTCTTCGATTAAGGATGTTTGTGAATATTTTGTATCCCGAACAAAGTAAAGAGATGCCTCTATAATTCTGACACAACAGTTTGTCTCCTTTTTTATGAATAGGGCAGATTATACTTTTCTTCCATTGTTGGGGGATTTCTTCTTCTATCCATATCTCTTGTATTAGCTGATACATCTGTTGTGTCAAATTCCTTCCTCCTTGCTTGAGTAGTTCTGACGGTATTTTATCTATTCCCGGTGCTTTATGGCTTTTTTGTATGTGGATTGCCGTTTGGACCTCCTCTAGCGTTGGGGGTCTAGTTACGTTACGTTAGGCAGTTACAAAAACTTCCTAATGGTGATTACCTCTTTGCGTAGTCTTACTCCCTCTTGTCTGTCATCCAAGCCTCCCTAAATATTTCTTCAGAGGACAGATTAAAAAGACTGGGTGACAAAACAACCCTGTCGTACTATACGTTAATGGGTATTTTTTTCAGTACGATTATCTCCAATTTGGATAGAGGCTACTTGCTTGTAATATAAATATCTTTTCAGTCTTATATTGAAGTAGTCCATTCCTGCTGCTTGCAGGCAATCGAAAAGTGTATCGTGTTGAAATCAGTCGAAAGTCTTATCAAGGTCGATGAAACAAACAAACGTTTTTTCTGATTTCTACATTTTTCTGTCCGGGACATGGTCACGGGGCAAAGGCTCAGTTTTTCTATGTTCGAGCAGTACAAGTACAAGAAAACCAGCGATAAAATGAATGTTTTTGTGTTAGTATTTACTTCTTATTAAAATTAATGATCGGGTAGTTACGTCGAGGACGTTGAAATAAAAAGGGCCGTAAAACGGAAGAAAATTATTGTAAATAACTAACTGGATTTATATTACAGATTTCAGATTAAATATTTTACATGGACAAGAAAATAAAACCATTATTAGGTAATAAAAAAAGTTCCGTAACTGCAACCAGGTGCAGTGCTGCTATCAACCAATACTAAAGTCAGTCCAGAAGCTATCAACAACTACAGTATATACGCCATAATTGTTAATTATTAACTAATTAGTTAAAAATCATCGCAAAATTTCTCGAATACAGTTTAATAACAGTATGAATGACATAATATAAAACGATAAAACTATATTTAAGGAAATAGCTTTTCCGCTGTTTTTATTTTTATAGCAACGTTTCCCAAATCTTTTTGCCCCGTAGACCACTTACCGATATTTTTGATTTCCAAGACCGCCAAAATTCGAATAATTCGAAATTTAGTTGATGCGCTTACGTTTGTTTTATAACAAATCAACTAGGTACATTCAAATGTATTTTTGTTGGCTGATACGTTGCTTCTCAATTTGATATTTTATTTATTTGTTTATTTACTTTTTTTAATTAATTTCCAGAATTAGATATAGGTCTGGATCCCTCGTATAAAAAAAGTTGACTAATAGCAAGCTGAAAATTTGTTAATAGCTTAAGGGTGTCTAGTAGGATAAACTTTGATATATGGGAACACTGGAACAGGGGCAGTTTTAATTGTGGAACAGGTTAAAAATTTGGAACGGCCAGACCACGAAAACGGCACATTTATTTTGTCCGACAGAACAGACTTAAACTCTCCGAACAGAGATTAAACTCTCATGCAAAAATCAGACTGCTATTTATAACCCGTCATAATTCCTGTCATTTGAAATATTCTACATGTTCCACTCATTAAAACGCCCATTTGGTGATAAATAGAAGTCTGATTTTTGCATGAGAGTTTAATCTCTGTTCGGAGAGATTAAGTCTGTTCTGTCGGACAAAATACATGTGCTGTTTTCGTGGTCTGACCATTCCAAAATTTTAACCTGTTCCACAATTAAAATTTCCCCTATTCCAGTGTTCCCATATATCAAAGTTTGTCTGACTAGACACCCTTAAGCTATTAACAAATTTTCAGCTTGCTATTAATCAACTTTTTTTTTCATACGCGGGATCCAGACCTAATACTGTGATACCTAGATATTTAAACTTCATCACTAATTCTACTTAGGTCTGGATCCCGCGTACCAAAAAAAATTGGTTAATAGCAAGCTGAAAATTTGTTAATAGCTTAACGGTGTCTACTCGGACAAACTTTGATGTACGGGAACTTGAACAGTTTTAATTAGGGACAGAAAATAACAGGGAAGTTTTAATTGCGGAACAATTTAAAAATTTGAAACGTCAGACTACGAAAACTTCCCATGTATTTTGTCGGACAGAACATTCAATTGATTTGTTACCCATTTATTAAATTCTCATGCATAAATCAGACTGGTATTACTAACCAACATAAATCCTGTCCTTTGACATGTTCTTCGTGTTCCACTCATTAAAATGCCCAGTTGGTGATAAACACCAGTCTGATTTTTGCATGAGAGTTTAACGAAATGGTAACAAATCAATTGGAAGTTCTATTCGACAAAATAAACGAAACGTTTTCGTAGTCTGTTCCAAATTTTTAACCCGTTCCACAATTAAAAGTTCCTCTGTTCCAGTGCTCCCATACATCAAAGTTTGTCCAACTAGACACCGTTAAGCTATTAATAAATTTTCACCTTGCTATTAGTCAACTTTTTTTTTAAATCAGTCAACATCTTAGTAGATTTGCTGTTATAACCATGCATTTTGTCTACTTTGGGGAAATATAAACTATTTTACGCAGCGGACATTACTCGAATCATTTTTTTGCAAGAGTTACAGGATCTTTTATATGCTGTGCTGCTTTCTTGTTCTTATCTTCGGAATTTACTTGTTTATAAATAATGATAGATGTATGCTGCCTTCTCCATCGATCTATTCTTCGTTGCGGTCTTTTTTAAATTCGTTTTCATGAAGAATTTGTCTAAGAAATCAGTTATAAATTATTATACAGTCCCTGAAAATAGTGCGTTACTATAAGGTATAGATATAATACGATATAATACACAATTTAGAACAAAAAAGTCCTTTTTTTCTAAAGTTAACCGTTTGCAACCGTTTGATGTTCTCCATATAAGTGAATTTTTATTTTCAGAAAATTAAATAATCTGGCAACGTGGTATAAGAGCTCGTTTGTGACTTAGGAGTTTTAACATAATCGAATCCCTTATTTATTTAATACAATTTGAAGGTTGTTGACATTGGAAATGTACCTACCTGCAAAATAATTATTTGCTGCTTTTATAATGGGGCAATACTCAAAGTACGTACTGATTTCTCGTTGTTAGAAATGGATGACGGTAATATAAAACAAAACCAATTCTTGTTTTGTTTGATGTTGAGGTGTAATGTAATCACTAAAGACCCATGCCAAAATGGCAAAAGTGAGGCGATAAACTACCCCAGATAATTGAAACAATATTCGAGAATAATATTTCAATCAACTATGATAGCTATCGTCTACCCTAGACTAGCTCAATCTCCCAAGTTGTGAGTCCACCTTGTCCTAATCAAAAACATGAACAATGAAAATGCAGAATGGAGCAAATAAAACAATAATATTTAACTAATCATGTTTATTTTTCATAAAAGACATAACTAAAGTATCAAAAAAAATAATTTACAAGACCTTGCCGAAACTTTACAGATCAGAGATTATACTTATCGATGGCACTTGGTATCTGTCTGCAGGTTCTTGGTGTCTTGCTGTTGTTCTGCAACGGGCTCTGGCGACGTGGATGTTCTGGCCACCAGGCCTACAGGTGTTGGTTGATGGTGTGGTGTCTATGCTAAATTACTGTAGCATCGCCGGCGATATTGGGGGCTCCAGGTTCAGGGAGTCCTCCCACGAGGTGAAGGGTTGTCCGGTGAAGATTCTTATTTGTCCAGAAAACTAGAATACATACAGGTACATTAGACACCAAGAATAAATGAAAGATATCCTTGCCATTCCAAGAAATAATCCAGAAATGTTGCAGAAAGGCAAGGTTAAACAAAATGAATAGTATAAAATAATGTTAGTAGTTAAATAGTTGTGGATTACTACACACATATGAAGATAATAGATAATATAAAAATTTTACCATGTGGTACAACAATAAAAAGTACGAAAAGTAAGGTTAGATAGGAACATAAAAAAGATTACGGATATAGGCTTAGAAAAATGTGTACATTTATATTTAAACACTTACTATTTTTTAATTGCCACTGTCTACTTTTAGATTTTTTTATTGCACGTAGTTGCCAGATTTTAATTTACATACCAAAATGTATTTTGGTATAGACACTATATTATGTATTTTGCAAAGTAGAATAGGCAAACATGCAACGTCTATTGGCGTTGTGTCACATTACATCAATAAAAATTAAACGTCTATAGACGTTCTGTCCGTCAACGTGTCAAGGAACGCACTATTTTCGGGGACACCCTGTAAGACATATTCAAGAAAAATTCAGGGAAATAATGTCAGAGCCATAAAAATGTTCACATCAATTCGCACACTACTATAATACTGTCAATACGCCGCAGTTACAACCGCCACAAAATTTTCATCTGCCCGGTAATATAATAAATTCAATTCTGTCAAGTAGGCATTTTTCCCATTGCACCATTATATTGCGTACCTTGTTCTTTTGTGGGTACAGCTCGTAATTTACCTATTAGCCAACTATAAAAACAATAATGCAATATTCAAATAAGAAGCTAATAAACCATGAAACTAGCTGGGTAATATAAGTAGCAATTGCAGATAAACAAACAATTAACCTATTAATGATGTTACGGTAGTTTTTCTAGTGAATGCCCGTAGGTATCTAAGTCAAGGTTGAAGTTACATACATTAAAAGTAAGAATACTTGTAAAAGGCCTTCTTTGCCTATCCTACGCATTGTTTCTATAGAGGAAATAATTATTGCGAAATACATCTTCCTTTTAATGTTCAAATGGGACTAATATAATGAAGGATAAATACTATTTAAGTACGGATTCATAACTGTTTATGAAAAAGTTATGAAAAAGTAGAATTTATGAAAAGTTATGAAAAGGAAAACAGTTATGAAAAGAAAAAAAGTTATGAAAAGAAAAAGATTTATAACTTTTTATGAAAAGTTATGAATCTTTTCGCTTTACTTTTATAATTCAGACTAAAAATGAAAAAGAAAATCTAAAAAAAATCAAAATTTTGGTCAAAGAATTTCATGGAATCTGGAGTCAATTTTTAAGAACAGACTAAACAATCTGAAATAATTCTGGAAATTAGTACCAAATAACTATAAAGCCCAATTTATATTGCTACGGAACGTGGACAGCACGTAATCAACAATATTATATTGCTAATATATTTGATATGATATTATTGATTAATCTAATATGAAATCTGCTAGTTATTTACTATTGACACAGGTGTCAGAACCTTTATATGGTAGTCTATTGAATAGATTTAAGAAAGTAAACCTTACTTATTTTTTTTCTCACTTGACCGAATTATTTCACTACTTTCTTCTCAGATATAATAATTGCTAAATCTATTTATTATTATTAGCATATCGCGAATACCAAATGACTCGACAAGATAATACTATTTGGTAATATTTTAATGTGTCATAGTGGTTGAATTCATTATGTTTTAAATTTAAATAATTCTATAAAGACTTTGCATTAGATAATCTCTGATCTTATCATCAAGTCGTGTTCAATTAAAAACTGCACCTATTAGATCAATCTAAATGAAAAAACAATAACCGGTGATGGTTAACTTTTAAAACTGGTCAGTTATCAGCGGCTGGAGCTACACGAACCCAATCTAAATTTAAAAACGTTTTTAGCAGAAGCAAGAGATAAAGTCATCTTTTCAATCTTAAATCCATTTATTTGCATCTCAGTCATCAACGGCGATATTAATCGCTTTTACTGTGTACTGATAGACTAAAGATAAAAGTGAATGGATGCAGGACACATCCGAGCTGAAGTGTCAAAGCAATAACGAACTTGAGAAATCCATTGATCAGAGAATCGACAAGAGCATTCACCTGACACCTTACTTAAAATTCAATTAGAATGTGGCTTTATGAATGAATTCAAAGGCTACGTGGGCAGCAAGCCATGTTTCATAATATTAGAATAATATAGTGTTTGCCTTGGCTCGAAATCGTAATACTACAGTGAATGAACGTAAAAATCAACTATTACCTCCGCTTTCGGCGAATCTTCATAGATTTTCATCAAAATTGAAGAGGGATTAGAGGGTACCTCAAAAAATAAAAATGACAAAGTTCCAACTTGGGCTTTTACCCTGGAGGTGGATGAAAATGGCTTTATTAAAATTAACCCCATAATTGATAGGTGAATAAATTCTAATCAAAATGTGTTACATAAAGTTATTAGAATAAATCAATACTTTTGAGTTATTAAAGATTGAAGATTTTAATTTTTCGTGAAAAAATATATGTTTTAAATCGGGTTTTCATAAATAACTAAAAAACTATAAGCTTTTACTTTCTTTCTTTCTTTCTTTCTCCCCTTCCTTGTACCCTATCAGAGTGTCGGATTTGGGATCGATATTTTAATTTACATTCACTCATCTCTTCCATTCTTTTCTGTTTTCCGCCATTATTTTTAATTCCTCGAGTGATTTTCCTTTAACTTTTCCCGCCTCTACTATTTGCTGTATCCATTTTTTCCTTGGTCTGCCTCTTTTTCTTTTTGCAATGTTCCTTGCTTCGTGGATTCCTCTAGTAATTCTGTTGGATTGCATCCTCATCAAATGCCCATACCAATTAATTTGTCTCTTTTTTAGTTTATTCATTATTGGTTCTTGGTTGGCCATTCTCCTAATAGTCTCGTCGCTTAATCTATCCCATTTTGTCTTTCCAACTATCCTTCTTAAATGTCTCATCTCCATTGCATTTATTCTGCTCTTATGTTTTTCCAGAATTGTCCAGTTTTCACTTGCGTAGAGCACAGTCGGTATCACTATTGTGTTATATATGTTTATTTTTGTCTCCCTTGCAAGTTCTCTTTTCCCCAATATTGGGGCTAAGGCATAGTATAACTTGTTTGATTTCTTTGCTCTATTTGTTATTTCACAGTCTATTTTTCCGTCGTTAGTAATGATACTTCCCAGGTATTCGTAAGTTGTAACTATTTGCAGTTCTGAGTTTTTGCATTTTATCTTTATTTCATTATCTTCTTTGCCGTTGATTATCATTATCTTACTTTTTTCCTCGTTTATTTCCATTTTTAGCTCTTCTATTTCCTCTACCCATATATGGATTAGTTTCTGCATTTTTAGTCCATACATTAAGGACTCTATTGTTACCGGTTGCAATCTATGGTATCCTATTATTGTCTATAGTTGGTTGGTTCTTGCTCTAGTTTTCCTTTTTAATACATTCATTACGATTATGAATAGCAAAGGGCTGAGACTATCTCCTTGTTTAATACCTCTATTCCAATTAAATTGTTCTGATCGTTCCCCTGCTATTTGTACTCTTATTTTACCTCTTTTAAGTACTTTCTATAATTTTTATCAATCTGTTTGGTACATTTATTTTCCTCAAGCATTCCCCTATAATTTGTCTTTCTATCGTGTCAAATGCTGCTCTTAGGTCTACGAATGCTAATACCAGTTTTCCCCCCGTGTCTACGCATCTTTCGATTAGGTTCCTGATGGTAAATATGTTCTCATTTGTTTGTGTTCCTGGTCTAAAGGCCGCTTGTTCATCTCCCAATTTCATTTCTGCTTCTTGCCTTAGTCTTTTCTCTATTATTTTCGTATACACTTTGAAGCATACCGATGACAAACATATAGCTCTGTAGTTTTCGCAGTTTATATGTTCTCCTTTTTTGTATATTGGTACAATTATATTATTCTGCCAGTCTCTAGGGATTGCTTGTTTTTCCCACGCCTCTTTATATATTGTCCATAGCCAGTTTATTCCCTCTTCTCCCATGTATTTTACCATTTCCGGTTCAATTTCATCATCTCCTCCTGCCTTGTCTATTTTTATGTTTGATATTCCTTCTATTATTTCTTCTCTACTTATTTGGTCTATCTCTGTGTTTTCTTGGCCTTCATTTATTACATTGTCAACCTGTGTTACTTCGGTATCACATTTTTCCTCATAATATTCTTTCCATACCCTAGCTATTTCTTCCGGGTTTATTTGAATTTGCATTGATCGATCCCTTACTGCATTTATCTCCTTTCGTTTTCACCCCTTCATGTGATATATTGTCGTCCAAAAGTTTCTATTGTTTGTTCTATATCCTTCTTGTAGTCTTTCTCCAAATTATTTCCATGATTTTGCTTTTGCTTGTGTGACTGTCTTTTTTACCAATCGTCTCTGCTTGTAATATTCTTCTGTATCTTCTTCTAATCTCGTTTCGATATATTTTTTCCATGCCCTTTTCTTCTTTTTTATTTCTGTTTTCACTTCTTTATTCCACCATCTTGTCATTTTCAATTGATTATTACATTTTTTGATTCCACATACTTCAGCTGCTGTTTTCTTTAATACTTCCCTCTAAGTTTTCCATCTTTATTCCATTGTCCATATTTCTTTTTGGTACTCTATCTGCCTCAACCTTTTATTGGTTTCCTTCTTGTATAGTTCTCGCACACGTTCTACCTTTAATTTTTTTACTTTTACTTTCTTGTACTCTTTTCTTTCCACCTCCTCTATTTTTTCATCCTTCAGTTTTGCAGTGACAAGCCTGTGTTTTGTGGACAGCTCCGGCTCTTTTTCCGTTAAGATATTTTGTATTTTTTGTTCCAAATTTCTCGTATATACTATATAGTCGATTAAGCTCTTTGCATTTCTCTCTTCAGCCACAAATGTATATTTGTCTTCAATGGTTTGTTCACTGAATGTGTTTCCTATTATCAGGTCATTCGTTTGGCAGAATTCTAGCCTTTTAATTCCATTTCTATTTAATGTTTCTTCCCCATATTGTCCAATACATCCTAATCCCCTATTAACGTCCTTACCTACTCTAGAATTCCAATCTCCCAAAATTATTATTTTTTCTCCTGTCTCTTAACTGATCTAATGTATATTGGAGTTCGTTGTAAAATTCTATCATAGCCTCTTCTTCACTACCTTCTGTTGGTCCGTATATTTGTATTATCCCTATCTTATCTTTTAGTTCTATTTGGGCTGTAATTATTTAGATCAGCGTTTCCCAAATGGTGGGTCGCGACCCGGTACCGGGCCACGGACGCAAAATGCCGGGTCGTCTCGCCGTTTCACATCTTGCTTTTTAATACAGCGGTCTGACTGACGCAGGCTTTTCCGAGGATCAAAACTGTAGCACCAGAATGTGTTTGGGTGCATTGTAGCACCCACAGAGGCATTAGCTGTCAAAAAAAAATGCCACTGTTTTGAACCATATCTATGCAAGAGTGTGTAAAACTTATCTTCATAAAATCTTGCCCACTGAACTCAAAAGTATTCTGTGCCTTGTGCAAAGAAATGGGAAGTGAAGAGGAACATCTTCTTTTACATTGCGAAGTGCGTTGACTATAAAAAGGAAATGTTTTAAAAGGACTTATTAAATTGAATAAAGAAATTTCAATGTTCTTATAACAACATCCACCAACGGCTAGGGATGCAATATTTCAATTTAAAAACAGTTTTCATGATGTCAATTAGTTAATCAAGGCAGCCTATCTTGGTGATATTTTGACCTATTGAACAATTTAAATATGACCTTACTAGGTAGCAATGTAACAGTATTTAAAGTACAAGATAAGGTGGAAGCTGTAACAAATAAAAAATTAACAAATAACAAGGAAATTACAAAGCTACAAAAAGAGTATAACGTGAATTCATTGCCGAGTGATATTCCAGCGGCTTTCAAGGAACACCTGCTAAGACTGGAGGCAAATCCACAGTAACAAAGCATGGATAAGAAATACATTTATAATGGACGTAGAATCCGAGACAGAACTTCCGGATTTAGCTATTGAGTCAGTAATTGAACTATCGTGTGATTAGGGTACTCAAAGACATATTTGACAAAATACAACTCATAGGTTTTTGGCTGTCTTTATAAAATATATATTTTTAAAAGCGATAAAGTTTCTAATTCCTTTTGTTACGACCTATAAGGGTGAGGTAGGGTTTTCAACACTAGTTTTCCTCAAAAATAAATATAGGAACCGTTTGGAAGTGGAACCGGACCTGAGGATAAAATTAACATCTTTTCCTCCAAACGTGAAGTTTTTAGTTAACAAGAAATAACTGCATACTTCTCAAAAGTAAAAGGGGTATAGTGGGTCACAAAAAAAATAGTGGGTCACGAAGGATAAGCACAAAAATAACCGGGCCACGGAAAAATAAGTTTGGGAAACGCTGATTTAGATGATACTCCTTCGTAATTTGTTATCCTTGATTCTATTCTTTTATTCACTATTATACCAACTCCTTCTTTTGCTCTTTGTCCCTGCAGTACTCCGGAATAGTATAGGCTATATTTCTCGTTGATATTTATATGCCCTCTGCCTATCTTTTTTGTTTCGCCTACTCCCAATATTTGTACATCCATATTTTCCATTTCTTCTGTAGCTTCTATTTCCTTGCCTGTCAGAGATGTCACATTCCATGTCGCTATTCCTATATGATTTGTCTCGTTATGATGTATTTCCTCATTACCGTTTTCTTCTTCTCCATTACTACTATTATCGTTGATTTCATGCTCACTGGTTATTTATTATCATTATATCTGCTATTTGTTTGGTTACTGTGTTTATTTATAATACTTATATTTAATTTTTCCTTACCTTTATTACTATTTATATACCCATTCCCAATATTTCCTTCACCCGTCATATTGCCCATATTGTTTTTATACCTAATACCTATATTCCCATCACCAATAATATTATTAATACAGTATTTATCATGTATACTCCTAATCCTACTCTTATTACTACTTAAAACTAAACATTTATTAACATTGTCCAACTTATTTAGAAATTCTTTTTCCCCTATTCGTTGCATGTCCCCTCCTTGGTTCCTCTTTTGCAGCTCTGGTAGTTTTTTGAACTCGCTATTTCCACTACTTTTTCTCCTTTATAACTCCAACTCCATTCCTTTCCATCTACTGTGATTTTATTGTATCCTATTTTGACTATTTTTCCATTTTCCCGCATCTCTCTTGCTTTATCTCTTAAAGCTTTCATTTTCTCTTTCTCTGTTATCCAGATTTTCTCGTGTGAAACATTCTTAAGTTTGTATTTGTTTCTTAGGACTGTTGCTTTTTCTTCTTCATTTTCTAGTTCAATTAAGCATGTTTGTGGACCTATTTTTTGTGATCTTTTAATATTTATTTTGACTCCTAGGTAGTTTCCCAACATATTAGTCATTTCCTATTTTAATGTTTTTGGGTCGTCGGTGTCTATTATTAATCCATTAATAATTATATTCTTTTTTCTTTTTTCTTTATTTAATTTTTCCAATGACCGTTTTAGATCATTTCATTCTTCTGTTATCTTTTTGTTTTCGGTTTTGGTTAGTTCGTGTTCACGTTTCAGTTGTTGTTTCTCTTTAGTCCATTCCTCCTTCATCCTTTCTATTTCTATTTTTATGATTTTATTTCTTCATTGTTTTGTTTTATCTCTTCTTTTACTTCATTTATATCTCTTTTGATCTCCTTATTTTCTTCCTTCACTTCTGTTTTCAACTCTTTTATTTCCGTTTTAATCTCCTCATTAATTTCCATTAGCATTATCTTTATTTCTTCCATTTATTTATTTTTTAAGCTATTCTTTGGAGGTGTTCTTACCGTAGATCTGCTTCTTTTGAAGACTTCCTCTTCGTCGGATGAGTTATTGTGTTCTGGTTGATTTCTTTTGCTACTCATTCGGTTAACTTACATGGATTGCACTACATTTACTTTTACCTATATTTGATAGTACTTTTCCTCTATGTTTATCTCTGTGTCTTATGCTATATTTTCAGGATATTGTACACAGTTTTTATATCGGTCTCAGCTTTTACAAAAAAGTCATTATTACCAAAATTAAAGATAATAAAAAATTAAATAAAGTTCTTACTAGAAATTCCTTTTAATACTAATTCAAACTGAGTTATAGGTAATTTAATGTATATTTTTGAAGTTATACTTCTTTAGGCACGATTGAGAGTGAATTTTTATTATTCTGTGCGCATGCGCACACAGTGAGTATGGACTTTGTTGGTAAATCTTTTAAGTTATGTATGTATCAGTCCAAAAAAAGCGTGGAAAGAATATATTAGTGTGTTTAGTAAATATATTTATTATAATTTTGTGTATTTGGATTTATCTTCCTCGGGAGTAGGATAATACGTGTTATTAAAACATTTTTATATTTTATACTTTACTTCTTCTATTTGTTACCGTCAATTGTCATAATGTCCGAGAAACCGTAAAAACAATACCGTCGTAGTGTATTGGTAGAGCATTCGACTACGGATCGAAAGGTCCCGGGTTCAAATGCGAACAATTGCTGTCTTTTTTTTTAAATTTTGAATTTTGGAAAGTGGTAAGTATTAAAATGAGTTCAGTATATAAATAAAATAAAAATAAACTGTTTAAAGTATTCTATTTCGTTGAAATCATATAATAGAAGTATAACTTCTTCGTGTGTACAAAGTACACGCACATTATTTTTTTTTTCGGCGAGTACCTACTCATATCTTATATATTCAAGCTTAAATAACTGGAACACCTATCAAATTACCTCCATAAAAAATTGATAGAATCAAACCTTATGCTCAAAAGTTTTTCAAAATATATGCTCCAATAATTTTTCCAACAAAATGATATTGGGTTTTTAGATAACTCCTCGGGTTCATCTAGAAACCATTTGAAAGATAATATAAAGGACTGTAACAGCATATTAAAATTAATCTTTTAAATTGCTTATTTGTTTAAAAGATAAAAGGTTAAAGATGAATTTTGCAGTAAAATTTAGGTTTTAAACGTTTCTATCTCGGTTATTTTGTCTCCTACAAAAATAAGAAATGAAGCAAAATCTTCGTTAAAAAAATAAATTTCATTTTGTACTATTTTTTACGTATAACGAGTGATTTTGGAGTTATTATCAAAAAAAAATAAACTTACGAAAGATTAAAAGGTTCTGAATTATTTAAATCTTTTTTTTTTTCAAAAACATGCATTCTAAACTGGTAAAACTTTTTGAGGTTATTACTTATGCTAAAATAAACAAAATTTTTGTAGGGATTACTATAAATTTTAGTTACTTAATTTTGAAGCTCAAGTTCTTCTGGAGATCATTTAATGGGTATTTCTAAGTAGGTACTTTGAAAAGTGTGTTTAGTAGGTGTATTTTATAAAATTTAAATTGAATTAATATCAAAAGGTTTGTTCAGTAAGGAATTTATTCGAATTTTTATTAGCTTCAATTTTGGTAATACATTAAAATTAGTCCATTAAAATGTTACATTTTTTAGGCCATACCATTTTTTAGAGGATGTTGTTCTGAAGATATTTCCTTGTGGCATTTTTATAATTACGTATTTTTTATGGGAAATAAGCCACAATTTTACTAAAAAATGAATTTATTAACGTTTCGAAGCCCAAATCGGGTTTCGTTGTCAAAATATAAAATACTATTAATATAAAACAAACATGTTGTTGCTAAGTAAAACAATTCTTCTAATAATTTATTTAATCTGACTCATTTATATTGGCAATTCAGACGTATATTATACATTTTAAAGTAGAAGACTTTAAAATGATATCGCCAATATTTATGAGTTGCGTTCCTGGGACGACTTTACTAAAAGATAGTTCATTAGATTACATGAAATCAATCCCAACTCAAGAATATCCGTCATATTATTACTCATAAAATCAAAGAAGCGGCTCTAATTATGCTAAATGAAACCAATTGTGTCGCAAATTCCTCGGTAGAATGCAGTAGGATGTGGTTACCCATACTGAAAGAGGAAGTCAATAGAAAGAAAATACCACGATTAGTAAGTCAATAACATATCGAGTTAGTACAAATTTTATATTTTAGTATTACTTATTGTATATCTATGTAATATTAATATTATTTATAATTTAAACATATTAAAGTCAGAATTTGGTATTAGTTTTTTGAAGGTATCTTGGTTTTCCCTCGTGATTTACTATGGAATCTCTAACGCGAGAATTTTACTGTCATCGTTGCATTTGGTTGTCTTTTTAAAGACAGATCACATGCTATGATTTTTTTGCGACGGATATTCTTGAGTTGGGATTGATTTCATGTAATCTAATGAACTATCTTTTAGTAAAGTCGTCCCAGGAACGCAACTCATAAATATTGGCGATATCATTTTAAAGTCTTCTACTTTAAAATGTATAATATACGTCTGAATTGCCCATATAAATGAGTCAGATTAAATAAATTATTAGAAGAATTTTTTTACTTAGCAACAACATGTTTGTTTTATTTTAATAGTATTTTATATTTTGACAACGAAACCCGATTTGGGCTTCGAAACGTTAATAAATTCATTTTTTAGTAAAATTGTGGCTTATTTCCCATAAAAAATACGTAATTTGTTAGAGGAGTCAATTTTATTTTTTTAATATGCAGGTGGGATCAGTAGAAGCTTAAGTTCAAGTTTTTGGGGTCGCAACCCTTGTCCCCCGGCCGCCATCTTGGAAAAGGTGTGCAAAGGGGTTTCGCGCTATATTTCGTAAATTACCAACCCTACGGAAAATCTAATAAAACCTAAAATATAGCAAATTAAATTTTCTACAATTTAATTTGTATTACTTTTTATCGTCAAGTGACCAACAAAAAAGATATATAAGCAAAAATAAGTAAAAATTTTTTAACAAGTTCCTTTTGGAGGTTATAACTTTTTTTCAGTTCATTTTAAAATAAAATAACATTATAGCAATTTTGTAGAGGGTTTTTCAGCAAACAATTTCCACTATAAAGGTGTTTAATTCTATTTATTTATCTCCAAACAGCGCTCCAAACTTGACCAGATTCTCGAATTCTCATAGGGATAAAATAAAAACAAAACTTTAGGCTTACTATTCTATCTTAATATTATTTTATTCGTACAATTTATTATGACTTTTACATTTCCATGCTAATATTAATCTATTTTTGACTTTTCTCCCAACTATAAAACTTAGAACCCTAAGCATATAACATATGAAGAGCTCAAAGCTAAAAGGATGAGGGTCCATTATTTGTCATTATGGAGATAATACAAATTTCTTGTACTTTATCCCATGTAAAATATTGTATGGTATCTAACTAAGCAATAAAGATGACGGTGTACAAGCCATTCAGCTTTGAAAAATAGGTCTTCTAGGCTAAAAGAATGAAGGTGCTACAAACGCAGGCTAAAAGGATGACAGTCCACCTACTTTAGAATTCTGACCACAGAGATATCTGCTATTATAGTTGTTTGTTGTCCAGAGGTTTGTAAACGTACATACCTGTGTTTATAGCTTTCTGTTATTTTGGTGTAGATTGATGTTATTATATTTTTGAAGTCCTGTGCTGTTTAAAAAGTCTGACAACGAATATTCTGCAGCAATTTAAAATTGTTCAAGGAAAAGAAAAAGTTTTGGTCGCATGCAAGATGTAATGATGTAGTCGCATGCAAGATGTAGTAATGTTTTTTCCAATCAGAGGCCACTCGTACCTCGAGTGTGACAGGAACATGGGCTTAATCAATCAAAAATATGTGGTTGAAACCCCTTCGGAGTGGAACGAAATTATTGAACACTCCAGATCCAAACCAACACCATTTAGAGTTATTTCTTGCGAGAACCAGGAAATATTTAAGTCATGGACTAAGTTTCTTTCTCCTTTGTATACAAAAAGTTGTCCTTTCAAAACATGACCTGTACGGCAACTAAGCATCGTTTCTCATCACCCTCGAATATGTTACATCCTCAAACTGTTAATGGCCTAAATGAAGAAAGTATTGTTACTAAGCCTAAGAGGAAACAAATTTCACTACCTGAAGGCTGTTTTCACTTACCAGAGCTAGCATATTGTGGACTTTTACCTTTAAATAAAGCAAAATTCGACGATATTCAACATTTGAAAAAATTTTGCTCTGTAAAGTCTCAAGCATATTTTGACGCACTGCCACATGCTTAAAGCATTTATTTTTCATTGTATATTATCTGTAACTATTTGCAACATAAACTATTTGTAATATAGACTACTTTATCTGTATTTTTAGTTTCATTTTAAGACACGTTAATGGACCCTCATCCATTTAGCTTGAGATTTCATGACATCAAAAGATAAATAAATTTATATTTATAGTAATTTGTAAATTGATAACACAAAACCTAACCTATACGTTCCCTGTAAGTTATTGAATGATTTAGTAACCAAAATCAAGAGCCCTTTCGATTAATTATTTTTATATCTAGTTTTAAAACTTGAAAACTTAATATCTCAAAACTTGTCTTTTTGGACCCTCATCCTTTTATCCTCGAGCTCTTCATATAGAAAAGCCCCAAGAAGTTGTATGAGGACCAATTCGCCGGTCCAGAAGAAGAATGACGCAACCGCAAAATGCAAAATTCTTCAGAAGAGCAAAAAAACGATTTTTAAATATTTAAAACAGGGATTCAATGAAGAGTAATCGTCCAGGACCATCGGTATGGCGTTATGGGCATTTGTTTTTTGACAACGATGGCTTTAATTTTCATCGATATTGGTTCGAATTTTATTATCTTAATTTAACCGCTCTATTTTCAATCCTATCTACAGCTGCGTCATTATGCATCTGAAACAAGGTCTAACATAGCGCGTATTTCAGTAACGACGCTATTTCCCTATAGTGGCTCAGCACATTTTTACAGTTCGGTCTTTTGGAACATTTTTACCTAGTACTTTAGAAGTTAATTGCGCAATAAACAGGAATTGACAAAATTTGCAGTTACGTCATTTTTCTTCCCTGCTGCACTGAATATCTGCTAGGTGGCACAGCAGTTGGTCCCCCTCTACTTAACTTATTCTTACAGTTGTGCTACCTATTTGGCCACGTGCAGCCGTATTAAAAATTGTGAAAATCATTTTGAGTTTTATAGATAATACTATTGAGGGTATTGTGGGTAAAATTTATATTTTTGTGATTAGATAAGCATTTTGTGTCTTTTGTAAGAGCGCGCATCATAAGTGGTGGTTATTTTATTTGTAAGAAACCTCTGGGGAAAATTATTTGTCAGTGGGAAACTGGAGCTATCTTTACTCACTGTTGTCTGAAAACACTGAGATACAAACGATTCGCTAAAACAGTGACAAAAAATGCATTTAATCTCTTCTCACTTCCTCCAACACAAGATGCAGCCCGTTTCCACAGACTCCGAGTGTATCACCAGATTCAGAAAAAGCATGGAAAATTTTGGAAACCAATCTAAACTTCCAAGCCTGCAGTACCCTTGAGCTTATGAAATTCATCTTTAGCAGATGCAATGGAAACTGGAAGTGCATGTGGTTGCCGAAAAGCAGAGCTCAAATGTTCAGCAGTGTGCCTCTATTATGGTGGTGAAAGTTACAGCAACATCGTGGACATATCAACATTAATTATTGAAGAAATTGAATTGGTAGATGAATTACGACAATGACGCCAACTCTAAATCTCATTATACCACAAAAATTCACCTCGGATACTGATTCAGATCTTGACTCGCAGCCTGCACCATCGAAAAAAATTAAAAAATAATAACTATGATAGATATTTTTCAACATATAATAATATAGTCGGTTCATTATCGGTAAAATATTGCAAAACCTCTAAATTTTAAAGAACCGCTTGGATTGACATGAATTTTGGCATACACATAGCTAACAAGTCAAAGAAAAAAAGTGATATTGTGCCGATATGTGCTTTTGCTCTGGGGGTGGTTTTCACCCCTCTTGGGGGTGAAAAAATATTCGTCCAAAGAAAGTCAGGAAATCGATAAACTGGCTAATTTTAAGTAACTTTTATTCTATAGAGTTTTTTCACTAAGTCAATACTTTTCGAGTTATTTGGCAGTGAATTTGGCATTTTTTCAACAAAATAACCACGCTTTTAGACGGTTTTTCGCAAATAAATCAAATAGGAAGTATTTTGTCGAAAAAATATTCTTAACAAAAATATAGCATGTAAAAAGTTTAAAAAAATGGTGTATATATCACGTCTCTACACCTAATAGAAGTAGAGTTATAGCTAATGCAAAATATCTTCATATTCGTCAAATTCCAAATGAAATATTTTAACGTGAAATAATCAAAAATGAAGCACATTTCGGGGAAAACTCATTAAAACTTATTTAAAGTGTTTAAAAAAAGCTTCATTTTTGTTTTTTAAAAAAATTCTAGCATCAAAATTAAACAAGTTACGCTCAAAATAAAGTTAGTCCCTTTGGTTTTGGTAAAAAAATCGAGAAAATCACCCCCTAATTAGTATCTTAAATGAACTTAATCGTTACTACTTCACAAGTTTGTTGACTCGTGTATATATTGTTTATATGATCTGTAAGTTTCATCGGTTCAAAGTCCTTATTATTGAAAGGGCTGTAGTTAAAAGGGGTTGAACGAATCACTGATCACGAATGTATGCAAATTTAGAAACACCAAATCTCAATCAATTTTTGTCTAACATAAAAACAAAAAAATACAAGATATTCAGAAGCGCAAATCTGACTTTTTTTCTTTTTTGAGATTTTTGGTATCTCTAACAATTTTTAAGTTATTTTGAAGAAAAACATATTTTTCAAAATTTAAATTTTTAAAAATTTTATTTTGAAACCAAATTGTTTCAAAAATAAGCACTTTAAATCGATGAAACTTACACATCATATAAACACAACATAAGTAAAATAATTTGTGGAGCGGTAACAATTAATTTCAGTTTAGTTGCTAATTAGGGGGTGGTCTTCCCGATTTTTTTTTTGCAAAAACAAAAGGGACCAGCTTTATTTTGAGCGTAACTTGCTTAAATTTAAAGCTAGAAACTTTTTGTAAAAACAGAAATAAAGCTTTTTTTAAACACTTTAAAAAAGTTATAATGGGTTTTTCCCAAAAAGTGCTTAATTTTTTGGATATTTTACGTCGAATTATTCTATTTGAAATTTGGTGAATATGAATCTATATTTCATTGGCTATAACTCTGGTTCTACGAGATCTAGAGACCTAGCGCGTACACCATTTTTTTTACTTTTTTATAGGCTATATTTTTGTTAATAACGTTTTTTTACAAAATACTTACTTTTTGAGTTATTTGCGAAAAACCGTCTAAAAATGTGGTTATTTTGTTGAAAAATGAACATATTCACTCGCAAATAACTCGAAAAGTGTTGACTTGGCGAAAAAGCTCTATAGAACAAAAGTTACTTAAAATTAGTCAGTTTACCCATTTCCGGACTTATTTTGGACATATATTTTTTCACCCCCAGAGGGGGTGAAAGTCACCGCCAGGGCAAAAGCAAACATCGGCACAATATCACTTTTTTTCTTTGACATGTAAGCTATACTTATGCCAAATTTCATGTCAATCCAAGCGGTTCTTTAAAATTTAGAGCAAAAACCGTGAAAGAATGGACTAATAAATAATATTATTTTGTCTAGAAATTGTCCGTGGATTAGGCCTATTGGGAATACCACACAAAAAACCCGCCTCCAGACTCTACCTCATAGGTTGCCGTGAAAAGCGTCAAAAATAGCTTAATAATAGCATAGCTATATTAAAATCATAATAAATAAATATATAGATAGAAAAGTAAGCCCAAGGTTTTGTTTTTATTGTATTTCTATGAGAACTCGAGAATCCGGTCAAGTGTGGAGCGCTGTAAAACCTAGATAAATAAATAAAATTAAACAACTTTATAGTGGAAATTATTCATTGAAAAATCCTCTATAAAATCGTTAGGATATTATTTTATTGTAAAATAAAGGAAAAAAAATTATAACCTCCAAAAAGAAACTTCTTACAAAATTTTCTCTAATTTATAACTTTTTTGTTGGTCACTTGAAGATAAAAAGTAATAAAAATAAAATTGTACAAAATTTACTTTGCTACATTTTATGTTTTATTAAATTTTCTGTGTGGTTGCTAGTATAGGAGATACAGCGCGAAAGCCCCTCGCACCCTTTTTTCCAAGATGGCGTCTGGGGGACAAGGGCGGCGACACCAAAAACTTAAACTTAAACTTCTACTCAACCCCCCTACGCATTAAAAAAATAAAATTGACTCCTCTAAGAAATGCAACCCTAAATGTAACATTTCAATGGACTAAAACATAATTTTTGAGTTATTTATGAAAAACCGCTTTAAAACATGCATTCTTTTCACAAAAAATCAAAATCTTATATCTTTTATTATTCAAAAAGTTTTGATTTATTTTAATATTATTATTACAAATTTTAATTGAAATTTGTCCCTCTATCGATTTCTGGGGTTATTTAAATAAAATAATTTTCACCCTCCAGAAGAGGTGGCATCCATTTCCAGGGTAAAAGTGCACGTTGGCACCATGTCACTTTTGTTTGAGGTATCCCATAACTACTAACCAAAGGACACCGCACAAACCTTATGGAAAATAGGTCCCAGTGGATTTCGTTCATACTTTGGCAAAATAGTCTTTGAAGCATCCTGATAAAAAGTTCTCATAGGCACAACTCAATCGTATGAACGATTTTCAAGATATAGAGGCCCAAACTCGGAAAATTATAAGATTTATGGAGTACAGTGGAACCCCGTTAACTCGGATTAATCGGGACCGCGGCCGATCCGGGTTATCGAAAATCCGGGTTAGCCGGAGAAAATGGTAAAAATTAATAAAATATGGTATGCTTACAGATAAACTCCGTTATGGTAGGGGAGCAAAGTATGCTAAATGTGCAGTCACTCGAGCGCTTTGGGGACCTATTGGGTTGTAAAGAGTAGGTCCTAGAACCAAAAAAAGTTAAGTAAAATTTTCCATTTTAGTGGTAAAATTTGCCATTTTTTAATTTAATTTTCCACCAATCGTTTTTTTTCCGATTATAGCGACATCTATCCATAATTCGAAAAAATGTTTCGAATAAAAGTTACTTATTTTTACGTAAGGAATCCAAATCTGCAATAAAAAATGAGGGTTCCTATTTAAGATTTTAAAGTAACCCCCCACCCCACATCCATGGGGGGTCGTGTTTGGTGCCATTCGACAGATTTTTCAAAAATATTGAATAAGTGTATTTTCAGTTTTTCGATCTGATGTTCATTTCGCGAAATATCGCGGGATGCGTATTTAAAATATTAAATTTACCCCCACCCCTCTCCATGGACAGTCGTGTTTGGTATCATTCGATAGATTTTTAAAAAATATTGAGCACGTATTTTCTAGTTTTTCGATATGTCATTCATTTCGCGAAATATTCGCTTTTTTCTTGTGAAATTTTGGGACTCACCCATTTCCTTACGCCCGGCTCAAATCGTCAGATTTTTGAAATGTACACTATTTTGCATGTACTTAAGTTACCTTATCTTAATCTGGCAATTTCGAGTTTTTTTAAGGATAGATTTTTTTTTTCGGGCCCCCCTTAACGAACTCCCCTGTGTTAAGAGCCAATATATGGTAGAGGTACATCTGCAGGGTACCAGGTTTCTCACCATATGCTAATCTGACGCGCTCGAGTGACTGCAAAAATCCCCGCTTGGGCTCCCCTACCATTATATTGTCACACAGACACTGGTAAACCACGTTCGCATTCCACACAAAACCACACATGCAAAGCGTCGTCAAGAGTCTCATTCTTAGCTTTATTAGCTTTGCACCGATTGTCCAAACTGTCTTTTGTTATCATTTTGAAAAAAAAAAAATTCTTCGATTTTAGTTCTATTTCTCTTCCAATCCGATACTGTAGATGTACCGACTACCGACACCATATAATGCTGCAAGTATCGCCTTTATCAATTCTACTTAATGCTTCTAGTTTCTTTTCCATTGTCACTACAACATTTTTACGTTTTGTTGCCCTTATAGACAAAAAACACGCAAACACAAAATCTGAATAGATTTACGAACGATTACAGAACAGAAGCGAACAATACGACTTTACTACACACAATACCGTCTCTGATGTTATGTTATTTAATAACAGTGATGACTAAGACCATTGTTAAAAAAAGAATTTTAATAGACTTTTCTAAACAATGCTAAGACAGTTTCAAATAAATAAAGGGTACTACAGGTGCCTGTTGTTTTCGATAACACGACAATGAATGTGGTGTGCCATGAGTCATTTTTACTATGGTATATGTAGTTCAAATTACACAAATACCCATTATCTCTCAAATATTATATTACATACATTTTTATTGTTGAAATGTTTAAATAGAATGCGATAAAAATCGCTCCGGGTTAGCCGGAGTTCCGGGTTATCGGGGGCCGACTTATCGGGGTTCCACTGTACTCCAATTCCGTGAGTTACTGGTTATTTGGCAACATGTAGAAGTTTGGATCAAGGAAAAGTACTAGTAATCTATGATTTTTTCCTTGCTATTAAATGGTGACCTTTACTATGACCTTGACCTTCACTTCATCGGACGTCATCTTCTAGAGTTTCGAGGGTTTTCGGCATTCAATGGATATAAACAGATTACTCATGGGTTTTTGGGATCGCTAAACACGAATATGCCATCAGAATTGCCCTCCGGATGACGTGGTGGCCAGGGCCTCTTCAAGTGACGTCATCTTCTAGAGTTTCGATGGTTTTCGGCATTAAATTGATGCAAATGAATTACTGGAGGGTTTTTTGAGGTCGCTATACACGAATATGCCACCAGAACCGACTCCCGGAGCACCTGATTTTCAAGGTCAATGAAAGGGGCTTCTGGAGTTTCGAGGGTCTTTGGTACTACATTAGGGGAGACCGGGGTTGGTTGTCATAAGGGGTACGTTGACATTGTGCATTTAAATTAGGCGCCGTCCACAGGAAAACATAGCGCGTCGGCCTGTGTATGCACAAACCATTGGCGCTTGTGTTACCATACTATCAGTCAAAGTTGTAACGTTATCCATTGAATATAGTGCTGATTTGTGATTTTACATTTGGTGAGTAATTTTTCGTTGTCGTACACTTTTTTTAATATAATCTAGTAGAAACATTTATGTTATTTTCTGTGATGATGGTGTGGAAGTATATTGATAGCTCTTTAATCTGACGTAAACAAATTTATAGTTTATGAATTCGTAAACACGTGTTAGCCATTTTAGTTGAAAAACCGTCATCGGGGTTGGTTGGCATTTTATGAATGGAGCTGGTTGTCACGTTGTGCCAACCTGTCCCGTATATCACTAGGAAATAGAATGATTTTAACAAAAGTATTATATACTTATATTATCTAATTATTTGCAGATGTAACCATGCGAACCTATAGAAGAAAAACAGCGAGGAAAAACACCTACTGACGTTATGGAACGAGCTGTACGTGCTAATATTTCCAGCAACAATTTACTAATAAACTTAAGACCATTTCTTAAAGCTTGCGACAGAAAAACAAATACCAAAGGAGGAAGAAAAAGACGCTCCACTGCAATTCTCACAGACACATCAATCAAAAAAGCTTTAGAATAGGAAAAAATTCAACACAGAAGAAGAAGGCAGCAGTTACTGCTAGAAAAGAGAAAAGAATTGCAAGAAACTCTGCTTACACTTCAACCAAAACGACGGTTGATAATGCCAAAAAAGATTTATTCATGAGAAAACTAAAGAAGAATCGTCCATTAACAGTATCTTCAGATAAAGACTCAGACCAGGATAATGCTTTCTGTCTAGTTTGCATGGAGCTACATTCCAATAGTCGCCCTGGAGAACAGTGAATCGAATTCATTGAATGCAACTTTTCAGCACACTTTAAATGCACTGATGGCAATATTGTGCCGTATAGATGTCAAAACTGCCATTGTGATGAATACTAACAGTATTTCTAAATACAGATTTCTAATTATTTTATTAATTAAAGAAAACTAAAGTTGAATTGCTGTTCCTTTTCATCTTTTTCAAGTGTAGTTATGTTTAATACCTATATGCCAACCTACCCCAAGGGCTATGACAATTTGCCCCAATCACGGGGTAAATTGACATAGGTTGTAGAGCTACTCTTATTATTTTATTTGAGTATGTTGGAATACATCTAGAGATCTAGAAAAAAGGTAGTATTGAAGTAATGTTCACTTTATCTTACGGTAATGCGCAGTTTTCAAAATAAGTAATACTAATCTCAAAAAAAATGTAAAAGGCGAATCTATGACAACCAACCCCGGTCTCTCCTAATGCAAACGGATAAGTTATAGGTTTTTGGGGTTGCTGAACACGAATACGTGATCAGCACAGACACAGGAGCACCTAGTGCCAAAGACAGGTTATCTTCTGGAGTTTCGGAGGAATCAAATTGATTACTCTTAGGTTTTTGGGGTTGCTGAACATGCATACACCATAAAATCCGACCCAAGAATCACATTGTGCTTACGGCACAATGTGATCACGTATTCGTGTTCAGCAACCCCAAAAACCTATAATTAATCCGTTTGCATCAATGTAGTACCAAAGACCCTCGAAACTCCAGGAGCCCCTTACATTGACCTTGGAAACCAGGTGCTCTGCGAGTCGGTTCTGGTGGCATATTCGTGTTTAGCGACCTCAAAAAACCCTCCAGTAATTCATTTGCATCAATTAATTGCCGAAAACCATCGAAACTCTAGAAGATGACGTCCCTTGCAGTGGCCCTGGCCACCACGTCATCCGGAGGCAATTCTGATGGCATATTCGTCTTTGGCGATCCCAAAAACCCATGAGTAATCTGTTTATGTCAATTTATTGCCTAAAAACCTCGAAACTCTAGAAGATGACGTTCGTTGAAGTGAATGTCAAGGTCAAAGTAAAGGTCGCCATTGGATAGCCAGGAAAAAATCCTAGACTACTAGTACTTTCTAGTAGTTACTTCTACATGTTGACAAATAACCAGTAAATCAGGGAATTGGAATACCCCGTAAATCTTATAATTTTCTGAGTTTGGACCTCTATTATAGACCTCTATATACTGTGATATAATATCACAGTATCTAGAGCTTCCACAGTAAAATCACTCCTCTGTCGGCGCTTTGATCTCAGGAAGTAATACAGGCAGGACGCAATTGGTAATTCACCAGTGGTGGATGCGGGTTTTCCCTCCCTGTTAAAACCAGTATGTTTCTATGCGACTAGCAATGCGAGAGTGGGGCAAAAGCGACTACCAACATTGCGCGGTCGCCATGCGCGACTACAGATTTTACTTCCAATTTTTCGGAGGGTGGTTCTACTGTCCCTCTTTATACTGTGTCTATATCTTGAAAATCCTTCATACGATTGAGTTGTGCCCATGAGAACTTTTTATCAGGGTGCTTCAAAGAGTATTTTCCCAAAGTATGAACGAAATCCACTGGGACCTATTTTCCATAAGGTTTGTGCGGGGTCCTTTCATAAAAATCGATGAAGGTTCAACGAAATCAGAGGTGAGATCCCTCAGTGACTGTACTATAATATTAGAATAAATATAGTGTTTGCCTTGGTTCGAAATCGTAAGTCGAGTACAAACATTTTTGTAGGTCGTATTTCGTATTAATTATTACTAGTGGGTTTAATTAATGAAAATTTCAGGTTAGGTTTTTTTATCGGCATTTTAAGCGAGAGAAAGTTTCTGGGATTAAATTGAAAAAATGATTTATGCAATCTGATTAAAATATTATAACATCAAATAGACATTTCCTCTTGGAATATTAGCAATGCTTTTTATGCTTGAATGTTGTTACCCACGCTTCAATTTAATATTATTTCTCTTGTTTTTTAACGCTACAAACGTCAGATCTTTGGTAATTTATACTTAAAAATTATTTTATTCCAATTTATTTATTACTTTATTGATTCCTTAACCTTCAGCTTCTTTTTTACTATTTTTTCTTTAAAAATATTTGGCGCTCTCTATCTTCCTTTTCTGTAGGCAAAATTATCTATTACTAGAGAACGGCAGTTCTTGTTAGTGGCGCACAATACCTCTACATGCGACACTATATTTACATGAAATTTCCGATTTTCTAAATCTGATTGAATTAAAAATCAGACCAAATCCCATATTAAAGTTTAGGAAGGAAAAGACTCGCCCATCCATATGTCAAATCTCCATTTTGGTCCAAAGATGTAGATTTTACGGCCGTTCCCCTTTAGGGTCTGTTTTTCGTTCTCGTCCTCAAACTCCCAAAAATTTCAATAATTTAATTCCGGCCTTTGCGGTTTCTGATAGCACTGATGATCTTTTCAACGCATGTCTAATTTTGAAAATCGGTTATACCATTCAAAAGTTACCGAGCTCAGAAGTATGATTCCATTTTTATTTAAAAAGGGGAAAATGTTTGTGGACATGTATGTATGTATGTGTGTGGAAAAGTTATACACCGATCTGAATTTTTTCCGCTTTTCAAGGGAAGGTCAAGGCCGATTCAGAACCGGTGTAGTTTGTGAATTTTGACCACTCATAAGCCAGCTATAGGGCTTGGTAGATACAAAATTGCATATTTTTGGGCGTATATATCTTAGGTTCAAGGAGAGACAGGAAAACCGAAAATACACCAAATCAATAGCGTTGACTTAAGCTTTCTAATGGTGCCTAAGCAGTTAGGATCAGACATACACATATGGCTCAGTATAGCCGAAAATCTTAAAAACTAAACTTTGAAAATTTTGGTTTTTTGACAATTACTTAAAATTTCAACCTACAAATTACGCCAGTAACTGAGTGTTTGTAGGAGGACTCTAGACGCGTCTAACGGTGTATACCTCATATCTGGGAAAATTTGAATTATTAAGTTATAGGCTTCATAAATATGATTAAATCTATTTCTTATGGGGAAAACAGTTTTTCAAGCTCAATAATTCCTGTAATAACCTCAGTTATCATACTTGACTTTGAATTCATCAGATACTACTTGTCAATACGTTTCAAACTCATGTTTAATGATCAAAATCGGTTAAGCCGTTCAGAAGTAATCGAGATCCAAAAGTATAATCCATTTAATCATTATCGCCGAAATGGTTTATGTAGTTGTAGTGGTTACGACGCGCGATGCTAAGATTGATCGTGCAATCCGACTTCATTTGCCGGCCATAATTATTAGGATGGCTGGGATATGAACTCAGATTGTCTTATCACAAGTCTGGTGTCGTAACTACTATATCATTTGGGAGAGAAGGCGACAAAGGTGACCATTTATAACGCTTATCGTGTAATCGAGAAACATTACATTTAACTTCATACATTTAATTTATAAAAAACTTTGGAAAACTCCTGATACAAGAATAAAAAACCGCTAAACGCCGTAAAAAAGCCGTAAAAAAACGCCACTCATATTTTTAAGGCATTTAGCGCTTTTTTATTCTTGTCTATTTTAACAGAACTGCTAGTTCAATCATAGACTCCTACGACTTCCCTTCCAACGATTCTATCAGTCAGTCTCCCTCTCAACATGGCACAGTGTGTTTTTTATATAATTTTTGTGACTACTTCAGTCCACTTTTAGCGTGGTAGTTTCATTTATTTTCGACCGTATTTTCCTGGGGTGAGCACACAGGGTGTAACAAAAAGGTGGGTCATAAATTAAATCACATATTCTGAGACCAAAGGTAGTTCGATTGAACCTAACTTACCTTAGTACAAATGTACACATAAAAAAATTACAGCCCTTTGAATTTACAAATAAAAAATCAATGTTTTCCAATATATCGAAAACTGTTAGAGATCTTAAAAGAAAGTTACAGTGGAATTTGTGCACCCCATAAAAATTTTGTGGGGGTTTTACAGAATCCCGAGAATATCTTACGTAGACAGAGTCACGAATACAGTTGCTCGCGAAGACTTTCAAAAAACCAGCTCTGAATAATGAAATTAAGATATGAAAACTACAATATCTTAGCCCCAGGATGAGAGGAACAAAATACCAGCTTCCATAGAATATCATGCCGAGAAAGATTTTAGGAAAGCCTAGCGTTGAAAGGCGACCAACGTCATGGCTGCGCAATCTCAAGAAGAGTGCTCGTTTAATCAAGTTTTAAGAGCAGCTATAAACAATATACAAATAGTCATGATGATCGCTAACCCTTGAAAGAACACGACACCTTAAGAAGGAGTCGGTTTTTAAAATATTACAGACAGTTATAAAAGAAATATCGATAGAGATATAAAGAAAATGCAGCATATTTTGTCAACCTTGATTTACCAAGAAGATTAGTACACTGAAAGGTCAATGAACAGTAGAAAAAGCATGTTAGTCGCAAACAAATTTATGTCGTTGATAACAAAATATTGAAATTTTAATATTGGTACGAGAGCCCAAGCGGGGATTTTTTAAGTTACTCGAGCGAGTCAGATTATCATATGGGGAGAAACCTGGTGCCCTGCAGATGTACCTCTACCATATATTGGCTCTTAACACAGGGGAGTTCGTTAACGGGGGTATGAAAAAAATCTATCCTAAAAATACTCGAAATTGTCAGATTAAGATAAAGTAAGTTAAGGACATGCAAAACAGTGTATATTTCAAAAATGTGACGATTTGAGCAAGGAAATGGGCGAGTTAAAAAGTTTCACAAAAAAGCGAATAATTCGCGATATGAATGTTATATCAAAAAACTAAAAAATCTGTGTTCAATATTTTTCAAAAATCTATCGAATGATACCAAACATGACCCCCAAGGAGAGGGGTAGGGGGTAAATTTAAAAGTTTAAATACAAATCCTGCGATATTTCGCAAAATGAACATCAGATCGAAAAACTGAAAATTACACTTACAATTTTTTTTTGAAAAATCTATCGAATGGTATCAAACACGACCATCCACGGAAGTGGGGGGGGGGCGGTTACTTTAAAATTTTAAATGGGACCCCCAAATTTTTATTGCAGATTTGGCTTCTTTACGTAAAAATAAGTAAATTTATTCAAGACATTTTTTCGAATTATGGATAGATGGCGCTATAATCGGAAAAAAGATTGTTGAAAATGTAAAATTAAATTAAAAAATGGAAAGTCCCCACTAAAATGGAAAATTTTACTTAACTTTTTTTGGTTTTAGGACCTACTCTTCACAACCCAATAGGTCCCCAAAGCGCTCGAGTGACTGCACATTTAGCATACTTCGCTCCCCTACTATATGCAATGTTTTGTTTTACCAATTACTTATTATTAAATGTAAATATGGTACTATAAATAAAACTGTATTTCTGTCTGTCTGTATTTCTGTCTGACTGTCTTTCATTAAAAATTTAACTACACAGTCTGAAAAATGAAAATTATTATAGTGTGTATTATTGTTCAACTATCTTCTATATCAACAGCTTGGCTACAGTTACTGGAAGATAAAAGTAAAGATCCTGTTTTTTCAGTTATTGAATCCATTTATTTTAGTGTTTTAGTTTGGTTTGTGCCGATTAACATAGATAATATAAAAATTCATAGTACTAATGTTGTTCTGAAGCTATTCCTTGTTACATTTTTATAATCAACTGTTTTCAATGGAAAATAACCTAATAATAATAATAACTAGTATTATTTTGTATTTTGACAACGACACCTGACTTGGGCGTTGAAACGTTTATAAAATCATTTTTTTGGTAAAATTTTGGCTTATTTCCCATTGAAAATAGTTGATCATTTCCATTATCAAGTTGAAATTAAGTGTTGCTTCTCTGCAAAGATTTAGCAGCTCCATTATTACAGCTGATACGTTCAGTTTGGTTTTGATTGTCAATGTCATGTCTCTCTAATTCAACCTTTATTATTTTTAAAGTTTCCTCCAATCACACATTGGTGGAAAGGTTGGTGATATCGAGACTGACTAGCATATTGTTGGGATTCTAATCTATTTCTACTAGATTTTGCAAAAACTGTTGTGAGTTTTGTTATAAATGTTGTTGTATTGTTAATGTGCTAAACGTATAACTTATGCTTTAGAGAAAACTATAAGAGTCTTGTTCCGAATAATCCAAAATAACCTAAAATGTATGCACGGCCCAAAAAAATTGATTTATATATATTTTTAACTAAACTGTTTAAACAAATGTAGCAATAACTCCGAAATTATGGCATTTAGGTATAAGGAACATTACAGGGTGTTACATTTAAAATAAGATAGTTCATTAGATTTCCAGAAAAATGGAAGATTTGACAACACTGCAAATACCACCATCGTCACTCACTAAAACCCATAAAAATCGTGCAAGCCATTTCCGAGATAATTGAGGCGTCCAGTATATAAAACTCGCTCTGTATGTGTTACCCCATCAAAGGTGCCAAATCTTTTTTAAAACTATATTTTATGAGTTATTCCTACTTCAAAAATCCTTTTGTTTATTTAAGTTCATTGTGTTTTCTTCAATTTTAACTGAATCAGTCATTTTGAAAAGGGGTTATCTCCACTTTTTTAAATTTTACACTAGAGGCAAAAAACTTTTTATCTTTAAGAATATTAGGAAAATAACCGATTTTATGCATTTTTTGGTTTTAATGTTGACTATACAATGAATGTTTTAAAAATGGTTTCTAAATTTTCTAGGTCTAAAGACCTAGAAACCGCAATTTTTTGAAAAAGAGATGACCCGTTTTCAAAATAAACAGATAATGTTGTAGAATAGGTATCTCTAGGAGATGACCCCTTTTCAAACTGCACTGGTTTTCAGGGTATGCTGTGCTTACGGTAAAAATATTGAAAGTTGAACCGTTTTCATATGGAGTAGACGTATCTATGTGTATTAAATACAAATTCGACAAAAAGTTGAAATGTCAAAAAAGTGGAGATGACCCCTTTTCATAATGACCGATTCCTGATGTAATAAATATTATTTTTGGATCCTAACACATTTTTTTGGAAGGATGTCCTGCACATCAAACATTTATATGCGGTAATATTTTGTAAGCCTATACCCACTTGTAAAAACCAGAATCCAAAGAATAGTGTGCCATGCACTATATGTAAGAAACGAAATAAATAATCGTTGTAACAAAATATTCGATTGCCCAGGTTTGTGTCTTTGATAAATTATCTTCTTTTTTATAACAATTTTAATTAACTTTGATTTAAAACCATTTATCCTATTTTGAGCTTTTTGTATCCAGTATTTTAATTACAGTAATATTTTATTATTTACTTTTCAAAACTTTTCTTTTTTGGTGTTTCAAAACTATTGTTTAAATGAAACTTTATGTAATAATGTGATAAAAAAATTGAGGATATGGCAACGGTGTCATATTTCAAATTTAGATCCAGTAACAAATAGGTCATAGAACACTAATTTTGCTTGTCAATGCGGGGTTGCCACCAACTCCTGAGCGCGTCAAAGAGAAATTGACCATTTCGATTTACATTGATTACGATGTGAGCTACAGAATGCCAATCTAAACACGAAAATGACGCGATAGATATCAAACATTCCGATTTCGGTTAATTAAACGATATTCGACTTGATCATTTCTATTCGATTTGTTAAAAGTTTCAGAATATTATTTATTTCAGATTATTTATTTTAGTAGCTAAAATAAATTAAAAAGAATGTAATAAGAAATCAAATAAATAAAATTATTGCTGTTATGTATAAAACATATTTATTTTTTTATTTTTTGGCGTTGGCAGAGATCAATAAGCAAGAATATTGCTTTTATTTGTAAAACGTTCTTCTTTTACTACTTTTATATACTCACGGTGGCCCATTGGAAATAGTCAACTTAAAATAAATCTAACCCATTAATACGTAGATTTTGGTTATATTATTAGCATTATTCCTTTTGGTCATAATAGTAGATGCAGGATTATCAGCCTAAATGTGATAACAACCTCTTAGATAATCTTAAACGATAATGTTATCTCTTTAATGAGGGTTCTTTAGTTTTCTTTTGAATGTGTGTCCGGGATTTTAGTTTTCTAAGCAAAAGTGTCTATATATTTAACTGTTTTCTTGTTTCTTCTAAAGGACAATTTTACTATTTACTACAACTGGTGGACTATTTACTTTTTTATAACTGAAATCAATATGCTCCGATTTCACTTCTTTAATTTTTATGTGTCATTTGTTATTGCAATTATTTTAAGTATATTGCGTTTGGCGTTGCCTGATTTTCTCTTTGAATTGCTCTCTATAAATTAGTATTGCTTTGTCGTCTACAAATATGGCCAGAGTAACGTTTTCCGTAACGAGAATTTCATAAGTGCATAATAGATTGGTCTCAGAATAGGTACCTACTACCATTTGATCAACTGTAGTTCTGAACATTCGCTTTCTTGTTTGACTCCAATAGGTATCGTTTTTCAAATTTTAGTATATTAGCCGGGCGTAGTCATCCAATAGTCATATTAAGATCTTATTAACAAGCCTTAGCGCCTCACTTTATCAAATGATTTTGCTATGTCTAGGAAGATAGCAAAACCTATTTTATTTTCTTCAATAAGTCCCTCTATAGTATTTGTTCTGCAGTGTATTTGCTCTTTTATCGAATGTTGATTACGGAATTCAAGCTGATATATTTTAATAATTCTTTTTTGTCGTGTATAGATTGTATTTCTATTGACAGTATCTTCTCAAATTGTTTGAAGAAGATTGGTAGCAATGATATTGGTGTAAATGATACTTTATTTCTCGGTTTTTCCGGTTTGAGACCATAAGTATGGTATAACTAGATCCAAACCCAGACATCCAAAGTGAACCCTCCGTAACTTTAGAACCGTTCATTTTAGAAGGAATATGCATAGGGCCTTTTTTGTTTCAAATTTAATGTAGAACATTTTTATATAGAAGATTTTTCATGCTAAACCGCATAGTTTTAGAAATATTGACGAAAAACTTAAAAAACTACGAATTTACCGATTTCTCCCTCTCTCCCCCTCAAAACACGACGCTCAAAATGGTGTCTTTTTTCTGAACATTATGTGGACGATATAGAACAATTTAGTGTTGGAGGACAACTTTCACTTTGGATGTCTGGGTTATGTCATTTTTTGAATCAATTCTATCATACTACATGATTAATGTATCTGTTTTCCACGTTTTGGTTCGTATTGTAGCCTGAACGGTTCATACAACATTTTTCATGATAATAAATCAAATATCGGCGCTTTTTTAATGTTAATAATTTTAGATTTAAGTCAATCACAACGACATCTGTTCCAACACAGGTAAAAGAAAAACAATATTTTTTGTCACTTGTGTACAAACACGTCACTTTCAACGATCACTAAATAAGAATAATGTTGATTTACTGATTTTGTTGCTGTCCACTGCATATCAGAGGTGGAGCTTAATATAACAAAGTCTAGTGTCAAGCTATTTTTGACAAGTAACAAATAAAACTAAATAACCCCCATTTTGTATTTAATACAACCAATATTGATAAAAATTATTAGTCCACAGTACATCGTCCTTTTTGGAAGATGGTTACAAAAGTCTTAAAAATGGTTGTAACTGCTTCGTTTGAGCGAGTCACTTTCTGAACATTTTCAGAGTGCAGGTTGGACGCGTTTCCGCGTCCTGCGTCATTAACATAATTACGTTGTCGGACTTACGAAACGAGTCTGTAATTTTGTCGGACAAGAGATCGAAAATATTTATTATTTAAATATAAGTACTTTCAATAATTGAAAATTAAGAGTTTTGTAATTAAAAAACTACCGCGCTAGAGTGACATCTTGCGTGTGTCGGACACTTTTTTGTTCGACAAAAATAATTTATATTATTTTAACGTAGGTATAATGTTTTGATTAAAATTAAAATGTTTATCAAAAATAAATAACCACTTTCAATTTCGTTGCAAAACGAAAATACAGCCGAATCATATTCTAGTATAATCAGAGAGTGCAGCAAACACCTCTATCGGTTTCGAAATTTATTAGTCTCTCATCAGGATGCACATATCCTGCTCTCTCTGATCCAACCAAAACAAACCCCGGCGTGCAGTCACGGATTGCAACGAACGAAATGGCATAGATGCCCTAGCGGGAACTGCTAGCAAAAGACTAATATTTCACTCTAATGGCATATAAAACAACGTAATGTTACTATACACCCCACCAGACTGAAAGCAATGGGAACCTTCTCTGGTTACACCTCCGAGGATTCTACAATTTGCAAGCCATACGGATGCTGAGACTAAAGAAGATAAATTTCACAATTTATAATTCACGTCCCTCTGCTCAGCGCGGTAAAGTTCCAACGAGAATGGTTCCCTTCGTACTCCAATCAGAGTAAATATGTAAATCAAAAATGAATAACCACTTTCAATTTCGTTGTAAAACGAAAATACAGCCGCATATATAGAGTAACATTACGTTGTTTTATATGCCATTAGAGTGAAAACTTAGTCTTTTTTTTAATTTTTATATTTTTGCAGTAACAAAACCTAACCGCGCTACAGCTAGAGGTCTAGGTATATCGTCTAACGCCTCCAACGTGCAATCTGAAATTTTTCAGAAAGTGGTAGACTCTCTCAAACGAAGCAGTTATAGACTATATTAGAAGAATGGGAAACTAAGTTTTTATTATTTAATTTATTTTTAGTTTTAAGATGTCCACCACATGAGCATGAAGGATGTGCCCCGTGTCCTTGTTGGGAACCAACTTGCCAAGATAGAAATCCAGAATGTCCGACTAGCGGAGTCTGTGCACCGATTTGTAAGCCGAAATGTTTATGTAATGAATCATACATTAGGAATATCTCTACTGGACGTTGTATACCAATCGATCGATGCCCTAAATTAAACTAAAACTTGTATGTCAAACATTCTAAATTCAAACCAATCAATAAAATATCCTTTTATTTTTTTTTGAAAATTGTATGCTAATTTTACCGTGTAAATCCTCGATGGAACTGTAAACTAACCAAGGAGCATTCGCTTGTGGCGTGAGAAATGGCAGGATAAACTTTATTCAGATTCCTGAAAAGCAATCAATACTCTGATATGAACAGATTCTAGAAAATAAAAAAATCCCAAAGAAAATGAATGTGGCCTTATACAGTCGAAAGAAGCTGAAATGATTTTTCAGTTTTTTGCGTTTCGTATTGCTTGTTCGATTTCCTCCATTATGATCTCTGATCCCGTTTCGCTGTCGATTTCTTCCGGTTCTTGTGCATTATTCTCAAGCAGATCTGTTATGTATGTCTTCTCCACTTTTTTAATTTCTCTTTGACTTCTATAATAATTTTTCCATTTATGTCTTTAAGAAAGCCATCTTTCTTTTTTCGCTGTGTATTTGTGATTTCCTTTATTTTCTTGTGCATGTTAAAGCTATCATACTTTTTAGAATATTCTTCTATTTCACTACATTGATTTGCCAGCCAGGTGGATTTGGTATCTTTTATTTTCTTTCCTATTAATCTCTGGATTTCCTTGTATTTTGCCTTACTCCTGTCTTTATGTTTCCTTCTTTCTTCGATTAGCTCTAGGATTTCTGAAGTCATCCATCTCTGTTTTTTTATTATTTTTGTGGGTAATATCTTCTTTCCTGCCTCTACTAACGTTTCTTGTATCACGTTCCATTTGTCATTTACATCTGTTGTTTTTATCACGTCTTGTTTGATTTTCCTAAGTTATCATTTATTTCTGCTTTTGGCCTCTGACGTACAGGTTCTTCTTTTATATTTGAGACATCAAATCGTGGTATATTTGTTTGTTTTTGGATCTTTTTCAGTTTTATCTTCATTACGCCTACTAATGGATTATTATCTGAATTTATGTCAGCTCCGGGGTATGTTCTCACAGACTTTATATTGTTTTTGTATCTGGATTTGATTAAAATGTAATCTATCTGGTTTCTTACAATGTGATCTTCCGAATCCGCCGGTGATATCCAGGTATAAAGTCTTCTTATAGGTAATTTAAATAAGGTATTCATTACTGCCAGCTCCTCGCTTTGGGAGAATTCGACAAGTCTCTCCCCCCTTTCATTTCTTTCTTCCAAGCCAAATTCTCCCACACATTCATCCACTTTTTCTTTTCCAATCTTGGCGTTGAAATCTACCATCACCAACAATGTCATCTTTTTTTGTGGATCTTATGATTTCGTTCAATTGCAGGTAGAACCTTTCTATCTCGGCCTCATCTTTGTCGGTAGTAGGTGCATATATTTGGACAACGTTTATATTTTTAGAAAAAGTTTGTAACTGAATCATCATCAATCTTTCTGAGTAGGGGGTAAAACCAACGACAGATTTATTTGTCTCTTTTTCTACAAGTATGGCAACTCCATATAGATGTCTCGTAATAAGTTAAACAAGCATAAATAATACGGCATGTCTTTGATACATTATTTTCTAAGAATTTTGACGTTTATCATCTTCACTGACATTGGCGGATTTGTTGTACTTACAAATGGTTTTTCATATTATTTAAACTTATATATTTCATTGTAATTTTTATTTTCCAAATTATTGTTAGAATGGCTTTCCAGTAATTATTTATTTTTAAGCTAATGAGACGTGATGTTCAAGCTGTTTAATGTTGATTCCATCCATCTCCTCAATAGTGAAAAAAGATCAAACACTTCAATAAAATAACTTTATAAAATACGTCCGCCGGGATTTTCTAATAATTACTTACATTGACAGAACTACTAATGAAGAAGAACTGAAAATAATGAACATACGTCCTCATCTGGTCAATACAATCAAAATTAGAAAGACGTCATATCTAGGACACTTACATAGGAATTGGGGCAGTTCCAGGTAATATTAGAAGGCAAAATCGAAGGTAAAAGGGGTATACGAAGAGATAAAAATCCTGGCTCTAAAACATCAGAGATTTGCCATTTGAATTTGCCATATTGATCGCCAACCTCAATAGGGCTTTTCATTCACAGTAATTTGTTTCGAGCTTCTGTCATATGTCGTATAATCCGTGTATATTAATATTATACACAGATTATACAACATATGACAGAAGCTCGAAACAAATGACAATCGATGAAAAGCCCTATTGACAAGGCACTTAGGAGGAGGGGACATTGACAATACATGTCGAGATAAGTTTCAATTAATGTTTTGATTTAACTTGTTTGCAACTGTCACATTACGTTTGTGCAAAGATCCAATGGAAAACTGTATTGATAAAATCGACCGACCAATCTACCTTTTAAACCGTATTTGCATTGTGCGAATGCGAATTGTCAGACGCTAAATTTCCGTAAGAAGCTTCTATAAGGAATTAGAAACCAAAAAAGATTAATGAAATCAGTAACGTCGTTCTCAACTTATCGCGTGACCAAATAGGATTCGTAAATTTGATTTGTCATTGTATTTACTATTACTTAGTCCAATTGTGTTTTTTGTAGTATATTTCATAATTATTTACATATTCTGTGTAGGCACTTATTTTAGGTTTTAGACTTGATATTATTTGATAGATACCTCATGTATAATTTGACCGTGACTATTAAACGCGGTCAGATAGTGATCAGGTTTACTAATTTTACTAGTTCATTGTTAAAATGCAAATAAGTTCAGAGAAACGCACATCTACGGAATACTGCTAAGTTTATGTCTTACGGCTAGTTCAGGCGCCAGCAATGTCTCGGGGAATCATTAGATAGCGCAATTGTAATAGCTCATAGACACATCAAGCAGCGCCCACGCTTAACCTTTCACAACCACTTGAATGAGAAAACAACTTCTGAACCGGCGATTTCCTACTTTATAGTCTCTGTTTTCATTCATGCATATGTCAGGTTTCGAAACGCCACATTTTAACAACCTTACACTCAAATTTATTTGCATATCTACGTGATAATATATTATTAGTAAACAGTTCCTGCGATGGCGTAAAATTATTGTGTGTTTTGATGAAAGATACCTGTTTGAAATATAGAGCAATATAAATTGTATAATGTATTGAGACAATGTAGTCCAATGGTGTTAAGAATATTTTTATGATTACAATCATTAATATCAAACGAATCACATTCACTTGTAAGAAGAATAAAAAAAATAATCACTAGGAACGGTTTTCGAAAAAAATTCAACATGATTTTTGTGTCCTGCAAAAGGAAACAGTGCTCTATATTATATAAGATAAAAAAACGGAGGAGGTAAAGAAACTCATAGCACTAAAACACATAGAAAAGGATACATGGATTAAATATCTAAAAAAAAGCTCTATGCAGAGGAAGAACAAATGACGCTAGAACCGGAAACACCATAAATTACCACAAATGTAGATAAGTACACAGGAAGTTCGAAAAACACTTGAAAATCTTAAGAACAGAAGAGCTACAGGTAAAGATGGAATACGAAAAGAGGTAAGAAATTACTGAAATATTGTGTAGCAGCAATAAGAGAACAATTGACAACATTAATTAACAAAATTATAAAACACAAAAAAATATCGGAAGAATGGAAGAACGATCGAACTGATTTTACTATTCAAAAACGCTGGACGGAAGGGCCGCCCGAGAACTTTATCGTACCGATCTAATATCGTTATCTTACTAGATACTGGCATTCTATAAAAATAACAAAGTTACTCGTTATTTTGATATTTTAGAAACACCTTGTATACTTGAAAATATTTTATAGTTCTACGCATCATTAATTCCTGCATTTGAGAAAATGTTCGATGCCATATTTCGGGGACACACTATAGATTATTGCATAAATCAATAGAATATTAGTCATACTTTCATTTTAAGTTAGTTCGTTTTTCAGAGAAATTAATAGTTTACAATATTTGCATTTTCATTATATTTCTATTACGCTAGTCAATGCGCGAGAGTAAGAACAAGATATTACCTCCGAATTCTATCCTATTGCATCGATTTTAATGAAATTTTGGGAGTAGCCCAATCTCCTAATTCAAAGTTTATTGTCTAGAAATGTCTAGAAAATTTTTGTATAGAATACTGTTCACGCTAAACCGCTTAGGTTTAGAAATATTGACGAAAAAGCTAAAAAAACTACTAATATGCCGACTTCTCACCTCCACCTCCCTCCCAAACCCGACGTTCAAAATGGTGTCGGGTCAAAACTTTTAACTGAACAATATGTGGACCATATAGAAAAATTTGGTGTTGGAGGAAATCTTTTATTTTGGATGACGGGGTTCATTCTTTTTATGGACCAATTATACTATACTACCTCCGTAACTTTGGAACCGTTCGTTTTAGTGGGATTATGCATAGAACCTTTTTTGTTTAAAATCCAATGTAGAACATTTTTGTACAGTAGATTGTTCACGCTAAACCGCATAGTTTTAGAAAAATATTAATTCCTGCATTTGAGAAAATATTCGATGCCATATTTCGGGGACACACTATAGATTATTGCATAAATCAATAGAATATTAGTCTTACTTTCATTTTAAGTTAGTTCATTTTTCAGAGAAATTAGTAGTTTACAATATTTGCATTTTCATTATATTTCTATTACGCTAGTCAATGCGCGAGAGTAAGAACAAGATATTACCTCCGAATTCTATCCTATTGCATCGATTTTAATGAAATTTTGGGAGTAGCCCAATCTCCTAATTCAAAGTCTATCTTATATACCATGGCGCTTTTATCATGGAGGCGGTTCCCACTCCTTCTCGCGAGTGGAACATTTTTATTTTCGAATTTCGAAAAACCTTTCATTTTAAATCCGTCCAACTTTTTGAAAGTAGAAATAACACTATATTAAAAGGTATTGCAGAAGAAAAACGGTGCATTTAAATTCTAGTGGATGAGATGAGGTGTTAAATATATGTTCTTAATATATATGTACGTATTTTTCCTTGAAGTACATTAGTCATATATTTTTTTTGCACCTTATCTCGCTTAGTTTGAATGTAACCGACATTTGACGGTGCTCGTTTTAAAGCCCTTTTCAAACACTACAAAAAAGCGTTGGTAGCACTATACACCTAAAACCTACCGTTCCTCTGTTATTTCAAGTTGAATACACCAATTTGAGCATGCACCAAAAAACAAACTCTTTTCACCTACCATATCTCTTCTTGTATTATAAATAGAAGATTTACGAAGGAACGAATCTCTTTTAGGTCTGGATCCCGCGTATAAAAAAAAGTTGATTAATAGCAAGCTGAAAATTTGTTAATAGCTTAAGGGTGTCTAGTTGGACAAACTTTGATATATGGCAACACTGGAACAGGGGAAGTTTTAATTGTGAAACAGGTTAAATTGTCATCGTTGTAGCACTTAGTAGTCATCGTTGACCTAAGATGGTTGATTGGGTTCTCGGGTAGAGTTTCACCATATTCCCAGAGGTTTAATCCCTGAACATCGGCGTTTAGCCTTTTTAATTTTATTTTAAGATAATGTAGATTTATTTATAATCACAACCATTGTTTTGTTCTGGAGCTATTTTGCAAGTATTCAAATTCACTGATGATGGACCGATAGGTTTGAAAACGTTCTGATGAACTCATTTTATTGAATCCATTGGGATTTTTAAAATTTTTTAGTAAATATACCTTTTACATAGACGTGGTTTTTACTTCATGTTCCAGTTTGTTTAACTATAAGGTATACAGCCAACCCAGGGAACTACCGCTTTTTAGTTTATTTAGAAACTGTCTTTCGGTCCTTTTCCTTGACGAAGAGAAGGTAAATGCGTGGCCAAAGTGTCCTATTTGCTTTCTCCTATTTTCGTCGTCTCTGTGCTTATATATTGTAAAAGCCAGAGATACAGGATGTAGCCAGAAAACAGTTTATTAACGAAAAGTCTTAGATTTAAAATATTGCTTATTATATTTTTATATCAGTTATTCTAATTGTTTAAAAAGTAGTAAACTTTGTATCTAGGGCTTTTCGTTGTTTTCCTCCTAAATATACTCTGTTACGAAGACGAAGCAATACTGATAGCTCAAGATGAAGATAGTCTGAACAGATTAGACCACAGTTTTAACATAAGAGCAAACGAATTCAATATGATAATTTCATCTCAGAAAATTAAAACAATAGTAATCAGTAAAGAACTCATCAGATGTAAAATAGAAATTGATGGCATCGGTATCAAACAAGTAATGGAAATAAAATACCTTGGAATTACACTGTCCAGATATGGATACCTGGAAAAAGATGGGAGAAATCAAGTACAAAAACAAATAGACTGGTAGAATGCCTTAATAACACTATAATATGGCGAAGCCGACATATTAACACTGAGATGAAACAAAGAAATTATAGAGCCAGTGTAAGACCAATAATGACATATGCATCAAAAACAAGACCTGATACAGCTTCATCACAAAGACTACTAGAAACGGCAGAAACGAGAGTACCGAGAAAAATTACAGGAAATACGCTGAAAGATTGAAAGAAGAGTAAAGACATTGGAATAAAAATGTAACGTTTTATTATTAGTCCATTCTTTCACGGTTTTTGCTCTAAATTTTAAAGAACCGCTTGGATTGACATGAAATTTGGCATGCGTATAGCTTATATGCCAAAGAAAAAAAGTGATATTGTGCCGATGTGTGCTTTTGCCCTGGGGGTGACTTTCACCCCCTCTCGGGGGTGAAAAAATATATGTCCAAAATAAGTCCGGAAATGGGTAAACTAACTAATTTTAAGTAACTTTTGTTCTATAGAGCTTTTTCGCCAAGTCAACACTTTTCGAGTTATTTGCGAGTGAATATGTTCATTTTTCAACAGAATAACCACATTTTTAGACGGTTTCTCGTAAATAACTCAAAAAGTACCGGAGTACAAAAGTACCATAAGTATTTTGTCTAAAAAAACGTTCTTAACAAAAATATAGCCTATAAAAAAGTAAAAAAAATGGTGTACGCGTTAGGTCTATGGATCTCGTAGAACGAGAGTTATAGCCAATGAAAAATAGATTCATATTCACCAAATTTCAAATAGAATATTTCGACGTGAAATATCGAAAAAATTAAGCACTTTTTGGGGAAAATCCATTAAAACTTTTTTAAAGTGTTTAAAACAAGCTTTATTTTTGTTTTTACAAAAAGTTTCTAGCATTAAACTTAAGCAAGTTACGCTCAAAATAAGGTTGGTCCCTTTTGTTTTTGGAGAAAAAAATCGGAAAGACCAACCCCTAATTAGCAACTTAAATGAAATTAATCGTTACCGCTCCACAAATTATTTTATTTATGTTGAGTTTATATGATCTGTAAGTTTCATCGATAAAAAAAAATAATAATAATTTTCAAATAAAATTTTTAAAAATTTAAAATTTGAGAAATAGGTTTTCTTTCAAAATAACTTAAAAATTGTTAGAGATACCAAAAATCTCGAAAAAAAGTCAGATTTGCTTTTCTGAATATCATGTATTTTTTTGTTTTTCTGTTAGACAAAAATTGATTAAGATTTGGTGTTTCTAAATTTGCATACATTCGTGATCAGTGACTCGTTCAACCTCTTTTAACTACAGCCTTTTCAATAGTAAGGACTTTGAACCGATGAAACTTACAAATCATATAAACAATGCATACACGAGTCAAGAAACTTGTGAAGTCGTAACGATTCAGTTCATTTAAGATACTAATTAGGGGGTGGTTTTCTCGATTTTTTTACCAAAACCAAAAGGGAATAACTTTATTTTGAGCGTAACTTGTTTAATTTTGATGCTAGAAATTTTTTTTATAATACAAAAATGAAGCTTTTTTAAACACTTTAAATAAGTTGTAATAAGTTTTCCCCGAAATGTGCTTCATTTTTGGTTGTTTCACATTAAATATTCCATTTGGAATTTGACGAATATGAACCTATTTTTCATTACCTATAACTCTGCTTCTACTAGGTGTAGAGACGTGATGTATACACCATTTTTTTAAATTTTTTACAGGCTATATTTTTACTCACAATGTTTTTTTGACAAAATACTTACTATTTGAGTTATTTGTGAAAAACCGTCTAAAAGCGTGGTTATTTTGTTGAAAAAATGAACATATTCACTGCCAAATAACTCGAAAAGTATTGACTTAGTGAAAAAACTCTATAGGTCAAAAGTTACTTAAAATTAGCTAGTTTGTCCAATTCCTGACTTTCTTTGGACGAATATTTTTTCACCCCTAAGAGGGGGTGCAAACCACCCCCAGGGCAAAAGCACATATCGGCACAATATTACTTTTTTTCTTTGACTTGTTAGCTATGTGTATGCCAAATTTCATGTCAATCCAAGCGGTTCTTTAAAATTTAGAGGTTTTGCAATATTTTACCGTTAAAGAACGGACTATATTCCCAGTTATTTATAGCGTTTTTCACCTTCCGGTTCCCAGTTTCCAGCTTCGTTGGTCGTTCTATTCGCCAGGGTTAAGATTCCTTTCCGACATTGCCTTCTGAATGCCGCCTAGCCAGGATTGTTTCGGCCTACTCTCTTCCTTCTTTCCCTTGGGGTTCATTTAAAAATTTGTTTTGGCAGCCTGTCGCCGCGTCGTCCACTCTTTCTATATGAACATACCAGATCAGTTGTTTCCTTTGAATTGCGTCTGTGATAGTTAGCATTTAGTATATAAACAAATATATCGAATAGTAGATCATACAGAGAAAACAAACTACTACAATTAGCACTTGCGGGTGTAATGAGTCTTTCAAAATGTGTACGCGCAGGTTTTGTTTACCAAATTCTTTACCAAATATTTGCTCTTTTAAGGGGAGTAAAATTCGGGACGGATTTTATCGAAGTGCAACAGGGTTGTTGCGTCGACTTCCTCCTAACTCAGACTGTCGAGTGGCGTAAAATCCCTTGACGGAATTTTTGAGGCGCAACAGGGTTTTCTATCGGCCTTGAGCCTTGTCTGCAATTACATTGGAGATATCGGGTGGTTGCCCTGTATTGGCAAGGCTTTGCGAAACACATCTTTGACATGTTGCAGTAAACGATGGAGTTAATTATATGTTACATAATTAAAAATATTTTTAATAGTGTTGCATGTTCAAAACATTATTCGAACAACGTTTTTTATTGACGAAGATGCAGATTAAATGAAATATTAGGCGCCAGAATTCTAATTATCTGCAAAATATTATGAAAGCTTAACCACAAGCACCTCATTTCAAACATAATTATTATAAAACATAAATATATTATACGTAGTTTCTCAGAAATTGTATGTGTTAATGGATGAGTTATATTTGGCTGACATTACCCATCTAAAATTTATACTGTTATGAATGGAGGTGAAAGTTACAGTTAACATTTATATTTGTATTCCAAACTTAACGATAATCAGTTACTTAGCTATAGTTAGTATATAAACTTAAATAATTATAGGTTTCAAAACAACATATTATCGTATTCGTATGGTTTATTTTGTATATTATTAAGAGCTTGAAAAATATTCAAAATGTATGTAAATTATCTTCTTTAGGAGTCATTTTAAAAGAGAACCACCAACCACCATTAGAATAACGAGATTGGCAAAAGGTAAAAAGAAATAGGAAGCTATCTGTTAACTTTCCGTCCAGGAAAAAAAAAGAATGTGTGTACTTTGTACGCACGTAAGGAGTTATACTTCTTTTATATGATTTCAACGATATCTTAATGTTGTCCTGAAGCTATTTCCTTATGGCATTTTTTTAATTAAGTATTTTTTATGGAAATAAGCCACAATTTTACTAAAAAAATGAATTTATTAACGTTTCGAAGACCAAATCGGGTTTCGTTTCGGGTACAAAATACAACTAAAATAAACAAAAATGTGGTTGCTAAGTAAAAAAATTCTTCTAATAATTTATTTAATCTGACTCATTTATATTGGCAATTCAGACGTATATTATACATTTTAAAGTAGAAGACTTTAAAATGATATCGCCAATATTTATGAAAATTAATCACACCTCATTACAGTAAGACACCACATTTTTATGGAGTACCTAAAATTCATAAAGCGAATATTCCACTTAGACCCATTTGTAGTACCATCAATTCTCCTTGTAGTGAGCTATCAAAATTTTTATTAAATATTATAAAACCATTTGAAAATAATAATGACACTTTTATAAAAAATACAAAACATTTTTTAAACAAATTAACAAATATTAAATTTAATCCAAATAATATTTTAGTAAGTTTTGACATAGAGAGTTTATTTACAAATGTGCCATTAGATAAAACTTTAAATATAATTAACACGAAATTAGAAAATGATAATACATTGACAACTAGGACAAAACTAAATGTATCAGCTATAATGGAGTTATTGACATTATGTTCTAATAATACCTATTTTCAACTAAATAATGAATTTTATAAACAAAATTTTGGTCTAGCAATGGGCTCTTCTTTATCTCCATTATTGGCTAATATATTTATGGAGGATTTCGAAACTAATATCAGTTCTAAACAAAATTTAAAACCCTCAGTATGGTGGAGATATGTAGATGATGTGTTTTCAATATGGCCTCATGGATCAGAATTGTTGGATACATTCCTGAATATTATAAACGATCAAGAAGAGACAATAAAATTTACAATGGAAAAGGAATACAATAACACTTTGCCTTTCCTCGATGTTTTAGTCTCAAAGAAAGATACTGGATATGAGACTCAAGTGTATAGAAAACCAACACACACCAACATATATCTCAATTACAAATCAAATCACAACATTAACGTTAAAAGGGAATCATTAAATCCTTATATGATAGAGCCACAATTACTTGCTCTTACAAAAAGTCATTTTTAGAAGAAAAACAATTGTTAACATCTGTTTTATTAAAAAATGACTATCCTTTATCGTTTATAAATAAGGAATTGTCAAGATTGGATCGAATGGAACAGAACAACTTAGAACGGGATCCTACAACATTCACAAGGAATAATACGAGGAAAATAACAATACCGTATATAAAAGGACTATCCGAGAAACTTAAAACAATAGGAAATAAATTCAACATTTTAACAACCTTCAAAACAACAAACACATTGAGATCTATTCTATACAAGAAAGAACAAAAAATTGCATTTATAAAATACCTTGTTAATGCGAACAATTTTATTTAGGTGAAACATCAAGACCATTAAACGTTAGAATAAGTGAACATCAGTCTTATATTAAAAATAGAGAATTTGATAGATCTCAAATATGTCAACACGCTTGGGATAATGAACATAGAGTTCAGTGGAGAGATTCAAGTATAGTCCTGAAAGAATCAGATAGTAAAAAGAGAAGAATCAACGAAGCGGCTCTAATTATGCTAAATGAAACCAATTGTGTCGCAAATTCCTCGGTAGAATGCAGTAGGATGTGGTTACCCACACTGAAAGAGGAAGTCAATAGAAAGAAAATACCACGATTAGTAAGTCAATAACATATCGAGTTCCTACAAATTTTATATTTTAGTATTACTCATTGTATATCTATGTATTATTAATATTATTTATAATTTAAACATATTAAAGTCAGAATTTGGTATTAGTTTTTTGAAGGTAAATTAAATGTAAGACCAAATACTTACGATGTCGGGATAGTATCACGAGGTTTCTTCCTGGTTTTCCCTCGTGATTTACTATGGAATCTCTAACGCGAGAATTTTACTGTCATCGTTGTGTTTGGTTGTCTTTTTAAAGACAGATCACATGCTATGATTTTTTTTGCGACGGATATTCTTGAGTTGGGATTGATTTCATGTAATCGAATGAACTATCTTTTAGTAAAGTGGTCCCAGGAACGCAACTCATAAATATTGGCGATATCATTTTAAAGTCTTCTACTTTAAAATGTATAATATACGTCTGAATTGCCAATATAAATGAGTCAGATTAAATAAATTATTAGAAGAATTTTTTTACTTAGCAACAACATTTTTGTTTATTTTAGTTGTATTTTGTATTTTGACAACGAAACCTGATTTGGGCTTCGAAACGTTAATAAATTCATTTTTTAGTAAAATTGTGGCTTATTTCCCATAAAAAATACTTAATTATTCAACGATATCAATATACTTTAAACAGTTTCTCTACTACTTTGCAAAAAATTTATTAAAACAATACCAAAAATTAAAAAAATAAAAGAATAAAACACACACAAACACATGAAAAATGCCACAAATGATTTCTGAACAATAATTGTTGCCAAACATTTTAATGAAATGCGTATTTTCTGAAAAAATTATATAATAATATACTTACATTCATAAAATCTGTAAAAAAAAATAAAAAAAAAACAACTTGCTCGGGGCTTGAACCCACTTCACGTCCATCGCGCCGTACGAATGTCGAAGCGATTTTCCACTGGACCACCTTCGCGTATACGTCATGTGGTAATATACACAAACTAAACGTTTACACCATAAACTTTTTGACATTTTGTTTATTTATGTGAATTTAATTAAATTATTAGTTTGATTTTGTAATTTATTAGTAATCAGATTATGTAAATTAAAGCATTGCCTACTAATAGGGCTTTTCATTCATAGTCATTTGTTTCGAGCTTCTGTCATGTGTCACATAATATTAATATATCTACGTCATACGTTATTGGTAATACAAATGATACAAACCAAAGACGTATGTCGTAGATATATTAATATTATGTGACACATGACAGAAGCTCGAAACAAATGACAATCGATGAAAAGCCCTATAGGTAACTACATTATTTTTTTTACATTTTCCAAATAGATAGGTATGAAGATTATTTTTTATTGGAATACAACTAAAACATTTAGAATTATGTAACTGCGGCTTTTCAAAACTATTTAAAAAGTCACTATAATTATAAATTTGATTTTATTTCTGTCCTCACAACAATAAAAACTAATATATACAATATTTTTGTTTACCGATAACCTCCATATTGAACAATTATTGACAGATCATTTCAACACCCAATCAGAGCCCGTATAACGACTAATACCATACTGTCGGTGTGCGCATGCGCCCAGATTATTAAAATTTCACCCTCAATGAAATCGCGCCTAAAGAAGTATAACTTCAAAAATTCTCACAATACCTATATTGCATATCAGTAAGACTATTACTCTTGGTTTTCGTAGATTTTTGCAAAGCATTCGACATAATAGAAATTAAGAGCCTGATGGGAGCGTTGGACGAAACTGGTATATATTATCGGTTTAGTATGATACAGGTGATCCAAAAAAGGCAGACCCCAGACATCCAAAGTGAAAGTTATCCATCAACACCAAATTGTTCTATATAGTAAACATATTGTTCAGTAAAAAGTTACACCATTTTGAGCGTCGGGTTTGTAGTATGGTATAACTAGACCCAAACCCAGACATCCAAAGTGAAAGTTATCCTCCAACACCAAATTGTTCTATATGGTCCACATAATGTTCAGAAAAAAGTCACACTATTTTGAGCGTCGGGTTTGGGGAGGAGGGGGGAGAGAAATCGGTAAATTCGTAGTGTTTTTCGTTTTTCGCCAATATTTCTAAAACTATGCAGTTTAGCATGAACAACTTTTTATACAAAAATATTGTACATAAAATTTGAAATAAAAAAGGCCCTACGCATAATCCTTCTAAAATGAACGGTTCCAAAGTTACGGAAATAGTATATTATAATTGGTAAAAAAAAGGCCTAACCCAGACATCCAAATTAAAAGTTTTCCTCCAACACAAAATTATTCTATATGGTCCACATATTGTTCAGTAAAAAGTTCACCAATTTGAGCGTCCGGTTTGGGGGGGGGGGGGAGATGGGGGAGAATTCGGTAAATTAGTAGTTGTTTTACGGTTTCCGTCAATATTTCTAAAACTATGCTTTAGCGTAAACTATACCGCTATTGAACTTATCCATGTTATTATTTATTGTTATATATATATATATATATAAACGAACCAGAGAGGTGACGAGACATTCAGATCAATCGATTAGTCACGATGAAGCAATAATACCTGAGTTATTGTTTACATATATACTGTTGTTTAATTGTTTAAACAAACACTGTGAAGTTCAAATATATTTATATAGTGAGAATGGTATATTATTATACATCCCGCACTTAGGGCACAATAGCTCAGCCACCAGACCTAGTACCACGTCATGGCGATCTGCCTAATTGGAAAAGCATGCTAAGCTCCAGCCTTTTGGACTCGAAGGAAAAATATGCAGAAAATAGTGGTTATAAACTAAAAATGGGAAGCAAAACCAGTCCAATAGAGAAACGAACCAAAGTCGACACAGGGGAGAAACTTCAAGAGGACAATCCAAAGAAGCAATCCAGGTGTAAAGGGACAAAGTAAGAATTTATCCTATTTTTATACTTCCTTTATCGAACTTTCATTATTATTTTCAAATTTTGTATTATCATGATGGACCGAGTTTAAGATATTGACATTATTTGATAGGGATTCTATAATATTATATTCATTAATATTCATTGACATGACATTTTACTAATGACTTAACTTAATATAACCTAATATATATTTTTTAATATAATGAGCAATGATTAGATTTACTTTAAATGTCAGCTAATTGGGAAACTTTTGAAAATAAATTAAAAAGCCTGTTAAAAGAAAGTGATAAACAGAGTAAAAGAGCATTGAAAAAAGCAATACCCAAAAATATAGAAGTACGATTGGACATAATCAACAACCTAATCACTACATATAACGAGTTTATTGTACTGGTAAGCAAGAACGAAGGAATCCTTAACGACGCTCAGCGTACTATTTGTAGCAATTATTTCTGCAAAATCAGGGATAAGGTTATCAGAGCTTTCCAAGCTCTAGACTCAAGGATAATAGTTCCCGAGACGATTACACAACATATAAAAGAAGATATAGTGGAAGCACAGGGCGACAGCGAAACTGAGGAAAACATGGCCTTAAATATGAATGACTTTCTAACTACAGCGAATAGGGTGTTGTCCACAGAATTCGATGGAGAAATCGGGAAGCTGCAAGCATTCGTGGATGCATTAGAATTCGTAAAATCGATGCAAGAAGGGCACGAAAATACAGCAATAACACTGATAAAATCAAGGCTTATTGGAAAAGCAAGAAGTCTAATCACGACAGAGGATTCCATCGAGAAAATTATAGACACATTAAAGAAAAATATAAAAGGAGATAGCCCTAAATTGGTAATAGCCAAGCTGAATAGGAAGAAACAAGCCCATCGGGACGCGACAACATACGCTACAGAAATAGAAGAATTGGTAGAACTGAAAACAGAGTATATAGCGGAAGGAATGCCTGGAGACCTAGTTAGAAAATACGCGGCAGAAGCAACAGTCAATACATTGACGCGAAATGCAAGTTCGGAAAGGGTAAGGATAATAATGGAAACGAGGGATAAACGAACACTTTGAAGTTCAAATATATTTATATAGTAAAAATGGTATATTATTATACAGTCCGCACTTAGGGCATGATTTATCTCAAGACGGCATATGACCAGATAAAGCAAAATATTCGGTAATTGAGAATTATCCTACCCCTACAAACGCTGATGAAGCAAAAATATTTGTAGCTTTTTGTAATTATTACAGACGATTTATTAGGAAATTTGCAGAAATTTGTATACCGCTAAATAGATTGGCAAAGAAAAAAGTGAAATTTGAATGGTCGACAGAGTGCGAAAATTCTTTTCAGAAGCTAAAAATGGCATTAACAAACCCTCCTATACTTCAATATCTGGACTTCAACAAACAATTTATTTTGACAACGGATGCATCTAATACAGCATGTTCAGCAATTCTGAGTCAAAACTATGATGGTATAGATCTACCCATAGCATACGCATCACGTGCCTTCAAGAAAAGTTAAATCAATAAGCCTATAATTATGAAAGAACTGCTAGCTACATATTGGGGCATAAATCATTTTAAATGCTATCTATATGGGGCACCGAAATTTATTATTAAAACAGATCACAAACCATTGACCCATCTGTTCTCCATGACAGAACCTACATCTAAACTCACAAGAATTAGGCTAGATTTGGAGGAATACAACTTTGACATACACTATATCACAGGCAATAGTAACTACGCGGATAGTATTTCAAGAATATCCGTGGATCAGCAGAAAGACTTATATATTGATAATACTCATATCTTGGCAATAGCAAGGGCCCAAGCAAAAAAAATGCAGGGACTAAGGAAGAGTGGGGAAAGCCCGTCCCCAATCAAACAAAGTTTAACACTCACAGTCAGGGAAAAGCTGTAAGGAAGGTACTAAATAATTTAGAAGCACACAAGCTACCAATCCTGTCTTTTGTGGATAACCGTATTTCTCTCGAGATGAACATACGGATCAGAAACAGGATACGGGTTTGCGAAAGACTGCCTACCAATTTTACCAACTTTCATTTAGGTCAAGCGTTGGGAAAGCTTAATCAGCTTGCGGAGGCTAGAGGAATCCAAAGAATAAAAATATATACGAATGAAGTTATTTTCACAAATTGCACAATCACAGAATTTATAGAGAAAGGAAATAAAGTATTAAAAAATATAGAAATATGCATTTGCGAAGTACCTAGAACAATAACGGAGAAAAAAGAAAAGCAGCAATTAATAGAGACCTATCATAACCGCCCGATGTTTGGAGGCCATGTAGGGAATAATAGACTAATAAAGAAACTAAAAGCAAATTTTAAATGGAAAAATATGGAAAACGAAGTAAGACTGTATATCAAGAATTGCCACAAATGCCAAGTAAACAAACCAAAGAAAGGCCATACAGAGGAATTCGTAGTAACGGACACTTCCGAGAAACCATGGGATATAGTGTATATTGACACGGTAGGCCCATTCCCACGGAGCAGAGAAGGAAATCGGTACTGCATAACAATGCCCTGCGAACTGACAAAATACTCAGTAAGTATCCCGGTGCAGGAAAAGGAGGCGCATACAATAGCTAGGGGTATATTCGAAAACTTCATACCCACTTACGGGCTAATGAAACAAATAAGGACGGATCAAGGGACGGAATACAAAAACGAAATAATGTCGAGTTTGACGAAAATGCTCAACATCCAACATAACTTCTTGGTAGCTTACCACCCTCAATCGATAGGAAGCTGCGAAAAATTACATCGCACACTTAACGAGTACGTCAGGTGTTTCATCAACGAAGGTAAGGATGACTGGGATGAGTGGTGTAGAATGTTCACATACTGTTACAACACCACCCCCAATTCATACCATGGGTACACACCTTTTGAATTAGTATATGGGCGGCCAGCAAATATACCTGAGAACCTCACCTCTAACATCCAACCATGCTATAATATAGACGCATATTATAATGAGCTTAAGTATAAACTTCAGTTTGCGCATACCAGAGCCCGCAAAATTTTAATACAACAAAAAATAAACAGGCAAGGGCAGAGCCAAACCGTAGCATCACCTCAGAAATTCAAAGTAGGTGACTTAGACTTAATTAAAAACGAAGAGAACACCAAATTCGATTCATTGTACAACGGTCCATATAGGATATCAGAGATAGGTAAAGTAAATTGCAAAATTGAGTTAAAACCGGGAAAAATAAAGGAAGTTCATAAGAATAGGCTATATTCATACAAGAAGTGAATTAGTGTGGAAAAAGGACTAAAATATATTTAATTTGTAAATAAGATTTAATCTGCTTATAAAATAGGTACCAATTTATTAGAATAAGGAATAATATAAATATTTTATTGCTATATTTTGGATAAAAATAGAATTTCTTTTAAGTTAAGGGTGATAATATAGTTGAGGACTATCTGACGATATAAGCCCTTTCTTTAAAAGGGGATGATGTAACATGGTACGTTAACCCTTAGCATTGAATAAAATATAATAGGTGTAGTTTATAGTAATGTAAATATGTTCGGCTTTGACCGCTATTGAACTTATCCATGTTATTATTTATTGTTGTATATATAAACGAAGCAGAGAGATGACGAGACATTCAGATCAATCGATTAGTTACGATGAAGCAATAATACCTGAGTTACTGTTTACATATATTGATGTGATCTTGATTATTGATATGAGATAATATTCTTATATGTCATTTAATTTAATCAATGCATTAATAATAATCTAATTAATTTACCAGATCACATATCAATATGTTTTCAATCTCAGGGCTTTTTATAAATTAATTACTTACTTACGTGGCTTCTAAGTATTTCTCAATGGTTCCTAATCGGGATAGGAAAGAAAAGAGTAAAATAATACACACATATGGGTTACAATTATAATCAAAATATTGTTTATTTTATTTAAATGGCAATCACTGCTTAATATTTGCTATATCTTATTATTCTTAAACATAACATTTACACATGGGAATCTTATTTCCTTTTGGTTTCCAATTGAAAGTTTTTATTAACATTTAACTATTAGGATTTATTAGCAACAATTTTATTTAAGTTTGATGAAGCTTTTCTGATATTATTGATTATGTTCTTCAATTTTAAATGTGGTATTTAATACGAAAAACCCATACATTTATGTCCAAACAAATGAGACTGACCTTTTTCTGGTGAACTGAGAATGTCTTCACACAAGACCCGTTTCCTGCTATCCTTGGCTGCGATCAACACCTCGTCCTGGCTTCCAGTAATGTTCTCCTTTGAAAACTAGCTCGTATAGCTCCCGTTCCTGCTTCTGTCGTGATGCCGTGTTTCTACCTTTTTCGAAACTTCAATCAGCTACCGGGACACTCTTGGCTCAAGGAGGTTCTTTACTCTAGACCTGGCCTACCTCTCGTTCCACGATAGATACGCCACACTCACGGAACTACACCGGCCTTCTCACTCTCCGTACACTACCGTCTACTACTGGACTTCACTTCTCGACAGCTCAAAACATTCTGATCTATCTTTTTCATTCATTCCCCTACTTTCTAAATATCCCTTCCAGATTCACAAATCAAACTTTCACCACCAACTCTCATTCGCAGTATTCCTCAAAACCAATTTTTAATCTTTCTAAATATGCTTAATGGATTTCCAAAAAAGAAATAGTTAATTCCCATTCTAAAATTACTTTCTACTATTTACAAAATTTAATGACCTATTATCTACTTCAACTGAGTCTTATTTAGCATAGGCTAATGATCGAACCTTCCGCGAACAACGATAATGACCTATTATCTATTTCAACTGAGTCTTATTTAGCATAGGCTAATGATCGAACCTTCCGCGAACAACGATAATGGTACGCGCCATTCACTTTGTTTATTCTCGGCGCATTGTCCCGAGTTTCGTAAGCTCCTTCTAATCACTTCTTAAAATTAAATATAACAATTTGTTGTGTACAGGTTGTTCTACATTTATATGTCCGTGGTTGAGAAAATTGAAAATATTTTATATTAAATTGAATTTTGTTTATAATTATCAAATTTTAATTTTCATATCAAATAGAAATATAACAAATCCCCGCCTTGTATTCGATAAAATTTATCTGTATTTTTTAAATAAATTTTCTCGAGGCAAAACCAACTCCCTGTATATTTCCTTACTTTAATCTACGTCTTATACCCCTTCTTCTTGTATTACTCTAATTAGTCCCACCTGTAGAGTAATTGTTTCCTTATTTTCAGTGTCCTCATCCTGTGTTAGACTGTCGGCTATTATGTTGTCTTTCCCTTTTTCCCATATCAATCTTCTGTCTTTTTCCTCAGATTTTTCACATACTTTTACCGTGTATTCTGCATCCTCGTTTTCATATGCCTCCTCTTCAAATGCCACTGTTTCGATCATATCTTTTTCGCTTTCATTTGTTAGCTTTATTTCTTCTTCTCCTGAGCTCATATCTTCTTTTGAGGAATCCCAGTTTTCTTTTGCTTTTGATACTCTCAATTTTTCTTCTTCTGGGCTCAACTCTTCTTTTGAGGAGCCACAGGTTTCATTTTCTTTTGTCTTTTTCTGACTTTTTCTCCCTTTTCTTCTTTGTCCTTGCTTCGTTGCCAAATTCATTTCCACTGTTTGTTCTTTACCTGATTCGTCCGTATTTTGTTTCTCCTATTCCTTGTCCTGTTCTTCTTCTTTTTCTTCTGTTAGATTCATCGTATTGTTTTTAAAATCTATCACTACATGTTTTTCTGCCAATTCGTCAACTCCTACTATCATGTCATGTGACATGTTTGGCATTATTACACATTGTAGTGCATACATCTTCTTACCCAGTCGTACCATTACTCGTATGCCTTCATTTATAGTTGCCAATGTCCGTTTGTTTGCGCCCACTAAATTTACCCTAGGTATTTTGTAAATTAAATTTTTTAAGTTAACTTCTTCTATTAGTTTTCTGTTGACCAATGTTATTTCAGATCCAGTGTCTATCATAATTTTAATTGGTTTCTCGTTGATAAATCCATCCACAAATTTTAAATTAACTCCATTTTTCTTTTCGTTGTTTCTTGCCAATTTAATAAACTCCTTGGGGTTACAAAAGATTCCTGTTTGATTTTTGGTTTTTAGTGAGCGCCGTCGTGAAAAGACGCCGGTTGCTCATCGTTGTTTATATTTTCGTCATAATGTCTCTCTCCGTCATATTCATCTGTCTGGGTATTATTTATTTCTCTTCTATTTTCTCTTGGTCTGTCGGATCTGTTTCGGTTTTCTCGATATCCCTGTTCATTTTGTCTACCATTATTTCTGTTTTCTTGATTTGCGAGTGTGGTGTTTCTATTCTGGTATTCTCGATTTCTGTCCTCATTCCATTGCCTATTTCTTTGTTCATAATTTCCTCTTCCGTTGTCTCTATTTTCGTTTTCCCTTCTGGGATTAAAATCTCTTCTTGTATAGTCCCTCCTATTTTGATTTCTATCTCTGTAATCCTGTGTTTCTCGGGGCCTGTAATCTTCTCGCGACCTTCTTGATTTTCTTTCTCTTAAACGTGATTCTCTTATTTGTAGGAATTGGCATAAACTATCTATGTCTTTGTAGTTTTGCAATGTGATATGGTCTTCCAGCGTTTCGTCGAAATGTCTTGCAATCAGTTCGACTAATTGTTCCGATGAGTAATTATATTGTAAATGTTTTGCGTTATAGTAAATTTGTAATGCATATGTCCTTTCTGATATACCCATCCTATCATTGTATTTCCCATTTTGCAATTCCTTGTTAATTTCCAATTGTTGGACTTTTCCCCAGAAATAATTCAAAAATTTTTGTTCAAATTGTTGCCAACTGTCAAATTCTTCTTCTTTGCAATCGAACCATAGGCCTGCTTCATATTTGAGATGGTTTCTGATAGTTTCTTTTGCTGTTTCGAAATTTCCGATGTGCTGTATTTTCTTTTTCAGGCTATTTATGAACGGCACTGGGTGTAATCTTCTTACATCCCCGCCAAACCTTATCTTCACGTCATCTGTGCTATGTATAACCATTTCTGTGATTCTTTTTTCCACTTCTTCTCTGTCTACTTGAATAGCATTTTCCAACTTGTTTTCCAAACTTTCCATTTCTTTTTTCTGGCAATTCGTTAACTCCTTCATTTTATTTTGAATTTTCATTTCTTGTTCTTTCATGTGGTCCTTCATTCTCATTTCTTGTTCTTGCATGTGATCTTTAATTTTCATTTCATACTTTTCTATGCGTTCCTCCATTTTCTTGTTGTTCTCTTCTTTTTTTTGTTGTGTTTCATCCATTTTTTGATCCACTTTATCCATTTTTTGATCAAATTTTTGTTGTGTTTCATCCATTTTTTGTTGTGTTTTATCTATTTTTTGTTGTGTTTCATCCATTTTTTGGTCCACTTTATCCATTTTCTTTGATGTTTCTTCCTGATTTTTATCCATTGCTTGTTTTGTTTCTCTTTGATTGTCATCCAGTTTTTGTGACTGGAGTTGCATCAGTTGTAATAGTTTATCTATTCCTGATAATTCTTGCTGTTCTGATGCCATGATTGTCGTGTCTAAAATATCTTCTTGGTCTGAATGTGCTTTTTGTTTTTTATTGTCTTTGCTTTGGCTTCTTGTCACAGACATTTGTTTTCAAAAAGTACTGTCCCCGCCAAATATGAAATTTTACTAGTATGTTACCAAGACGACTTTTTTTCACCCAAATATTATAAATTGTCAATAAATATATCAAATGTAAATATCGTAAAAATAAAATATTAAATCAGTTATGTAAAATTTGTACCTAAAGAGATCTAAAATTTTATGTTATCAAATGTAAGTATCTCACTTTTTACCACAGGCATATAAATTTTCAAATACCGGCTTTACTCTTTCTATCCTTCAAATTTGCCAATAGAAATGCTTTCCACGTTGGACGACAGTTGATGTGATCTTGATTATTGATATGAAATAATATTCTTATATGTCATTTAATTTAATCAATGCATTAATAATAATCTAATTAATTTACCAGATCACATATCAATATGTTTTCAATCTCAGGGCTTTTTATAAATTAATTACTTACTTACGTGGCTTCTAAGTATTTCTCAATGGTTCCTAATCGGGATAGGAAAGAAAATAGTAAAATAATACACACATATGGGTTACAATTATAATCAAAATATTGTTTATTTTATTTAAATGGCAATCACTGCTTAATATTTGCTATATCTTATTATTCTTAAACATAACATTTACACATGGGAATCTTATTTCCTTTTGGTTTCCAATTGAAAGTTTTTATTAACATTTAACTATTATGATTTATTAGCAACAATTCTATTTAAGTTTGATGAAGCTTTTCTGATATTATTGATTATGTTCTTCAATTTTAAATGTGGTATTTAATACGAAAAACCCATACATTTATGTCCAAACAAATGAGACTGACCTTTTTCTGGTGAACTGAGAATGTCTTCACACAAGACCCGTTTCCTGCTATCCTTGGCTGCGATCAACACCTCGTCCTGGCTTCCAGTAATGTTCTCCTTTGAAAACTAGCTCGTATAGCTCCCGTTCCTGCTTCTGTCGTGATGCCGTGTTTCTACCTTTTTCGAAACTTCAATCAGCTACCGGGACACTCTTGGCTCAAGGAGGTTCTTTACTCTCGACCTGGCCTACCTCTCGTTCCACGATAGATACTCCACACTCACGGAACTACACCGGCCTTCTCACTCTCCGTACACTACCGTCTACTACTGGACTTCACTTCTCGACAGCTCAAAACATTCTGATCTATCTTTTTCATTCATTCCCCTACTTTCTAAATATCCCTTCCAGATTCACAAATCAAACTTCCACCACCAACTCTCATTCGCAGTATTCCTCAAAACCAATTTTTAATCTTTCTAAATATGCTTAATGGATTTCCAAAAAAGAAATAGTTAATTCCCATTCTAAAATTACTTTCTACTATTTACAAAATTTAATGACCTATTATCTACTTCAACTGAGTCTTATTTATTATTTATTATAGGCTAATGATCGAACCTTCCGCGAACAACGATAATGGTACGCGCCATTCACTTTGTTTATTCTCGGCGCATTGTCCCGAGTTTCGTAAGCTCCTTCTAATCACTTCTTAAAATTAAATATAACAATTTGTTGTATACAGGTTGTTCTACATTTATATGCCCGTGGTTGAGAAAATTGAAAATATTTTATATTAAATTGAATTTTGTTTATAATTATCAAATTTTAATTTTCATATCAAATAGAAATATAACAATATACTGTTGTTTAATTGTTTAAACGAACACTGTGAAGTTCAAATATATTTATATAGTGAGGATGGTATATTATTATACATCCCGCACTTAGGGCACAATAGCTCAGCCACCAGACCTAGTACCACGTCAAGTGGAAAACTGGAGAGAAATCATCCACGAAATATATGAACAGATTCATTCATTCATTAAGCATTACAATCCCTAGGGATTATAGCTAACGCCACGGCGTTAAAAATCCTATTTTTGGGTGAGGTAGATTTTCCATTTCTTCCTGTCGTTGCACTGAACATTCCAGTCTTTCACATTATTTGCTCTTATGTCTTCTTCTGCATTATCCAACCATCTTCTTCTGGGTCTTCCTCTACACCTGGGCCATAGTAATGCCCAGTTAGTTATCCTTCTCAACGTGTTTGTTTGTGGGCGTCACTGTATATATCCTATCCATTCTAAGCAAAGCAATTTTATGTATCTGACTATATTTTCTCTCTTTAATTATTCTTCAATTTCGGCATTTGTTTTCATTCGTATTTCTCCCTCTCTTGATACATTGTTGCCCAGTATTTTTCTCAATATTTTTCTTTCAAATTTCAGAAGGCTTTTCTTTCTCTTTCTTGTTAATCGTTGTTGTTTCCATCCCATATGTAGCAACAGATAAGATATAGGTTCATCTTTATTCTCTTACATAGGGTATTGCTTCTCAGCAGATTTCTATTCATTTCATATGTTTTTTTGCCTTTCAGAATTCTTTCCTCTGTTAACGAGCTTAAAATTACAGCTTGTACAGGATAAGGTCGCTGCGGTATGCTCAAAGAGTGAAAGTGATACGATTGTCAAATATGATCCTACGTTAAAAGCAGGAAATAGAAAGTACAAAAGAGGAACGCCCATGATTAGATGGTTAGAAAAGATTTAGTGTGACGTTAAGGTACGTAGTTATCTTGAAATGAAGAAAAGAAAAAAATAGAAGAAGACAGAGAAGCAATTTAAAAAAATTAGTGAATAAACTGGTTTATAATGAAACAAATGTAATTTTTTTAACCTAGTCTACAAGGTGTGTTGTGCACTATAAATTAACCAAATTTTTTCTTATCGTAGTATTTTAAAAGAAAATGTTGAGTGACTATATAAAGTTTAAAAATCAGGCACAACAGTTAATCATATTCAACAATAAAACAACAAATAATAATAAAAATTATTCATTCTAAAATATTAAGTCAAAAGAAACGGACCCATTCATAAATCCTACTAATAATAAAAGGATGTAGGTGATTTATATAATATGAGGTATTAAAAAAGCAGGTGAATATGTCTGACGGTGGTCCTCTCAGTTACAAACAGTGACTTTTATTTAACACGTTAAAGTTCTCGCAAGTAGGCACTCCTTCCTATTGTCTTCACTAGATGCAGAGACTGACTGGTTAGTCAAAATTTTTAGAAGGGCTATTGTTTACCAAATTACGAAAACAAAAAAATGTCAGATATGAATTTTATATCTGCTGAATAATTCGACAGTTTTTGATAACATGTAATTTATAATATTAGTAGTAGATCGAGACCAAGATTTCTCTGTGATTACACAAAATTATTTCAGGAGAATAGACCGGAGTATACATATCTCAAAAAACGCTGTCTCAATAATAACTGACGAAGCAGAAATCACAGGAATATATACCTAACCATAGTACTAAATAATGCCAAGAACAACATAGCACCATGACCAATGAACATAAAATGGAAATGATAGAATATGGAGGTACAGTACAAGGATTGTATTCGTCATACGAGTGGTATTCAATAAAATCGAAGCAGAAGGGGATATTCCAGATAAATGGAATCTATCATGCATGTCCCCCATTGTTAAAAAGGTGACAAAAGGTCGCCAAACAACTATCGAGGGCTCAGTTTAATGCCTTCAGAATCAAGATTCTTTTCCACAGTTATAAAAGAAAAAATAGGATAACACATTGACCATTATGGCGAAGAACAAACCGGATTCCGAAAAGTCAGATTATCTTTAGATAATATATTATTAATTATAAGACTAGATGCTAGATAAGAACAAAGAGAAATATATTGAAACACATATACCTTTATCAACTTGGAGAAAGCTTACGATAGCTTGCCTAGGAAACAAGTACGGGTGAATATAAAGAAACAGAGGTGCAAACACAGTTAGGCAATGAAATAATAAAAACAATAACCGCAACAAACAGGGACGTGCTCTATCACATACTCTTTTTAACGTAATATAAAGATCAGGCTTTGAAAAGGTGGTATAAATAAAAATAATGTGTGTGTACTTTTTAAGCACGTAAGAAGTTTGGCTGCACCACTAATGAACTTTTTAGGTCAGCTGTAAACAAAGTCAGGGTAGCCTTGATGATTTCCAATCTCCGATAGGAGTGCCACAAGAAGAAGAAGAAGAAGTTATACTTCTATGATATGATTCAAACGAAATTAGTATATGTGCTAAACAGTTTATTTATATTTTATTTAAATATTAAACTAATTTTAATACTTACTACTTTCCAAAAATTTTTATTAAAAAAATACCGAAAATTAAAAAATAAAAGAATAAAACAAAAAAACACATTGAAAAATGTACCAAAGAAATGATTTCTGAACAATAATTGTTGGCAAAAATTTTAACTAAATACGCATTTTCTGAAAAAAGTTATATAACAAGTATATTCACAATCATAAAATGTATAAAAATAATAAAAAAATAAAAACTTACATTGGGATTCGAACCCGCGTGCTTAGATTTGAAATCCACTTACACACACCCGTCACCCGACTTGACCACTTACACGTACTTGTCATGTTGGAAGGTACGCTAACTGAACGTTTTACTGTTTGATAGTTCCGAATTTAACCAAATTAGTTTGATTTTTGTATGTGTGTGTTCACAAAGGCAATTAAAATATTAAAATACAACAAAACATAGAGTACGAAAACAATAGGTATATTAGATGAAGAGTGGTAGAAATTTTGTTGGTAATCAAAATATGTAAATCAAAGAATTACCTACTAATAGATAGGTACATACATTTTCCAAATAGGTAAGTACCTATGTAATTTTTTATTACAATACTGAAACATTTACAATTAAGTACGTACCTGTTGCTTTTAAAAACTATTTAAAAAGCTACTACAATTATAAAATTGCTTTTGTCTGTGTCGTCACAACAATAAAAACCAATATACAATATTTGTTTATCCGTAACCTCCATATTCAACAATTATTGTCATGTCATTTGAACACCCAATCAGAGCAAAGGTATAATGAGTCTGCGCCGGGGAACAAGGTTTTTGATGAATTCGCGCATATTAAATTTCACTCCTATCGCGCCTAAAGAAGTATAACTTCAAAAATACGAGATAATGGGCATACCAGTAAAAGAGAATATATTACATTCACTAACTTTCGCAGATTACCAAGTCAGTCTTGCACACGACAGGAGGACGTGAAATATAATATTAGGGCCGTCGGTACATAATTCGCAAATATTTTACGGCAATCCCTACTTTTTCTGTCTTTACACGGCAAATTACTTGTAGTAAATTTCACACTGGTATGGATATGTAAACATTACTAGAATGTCATTCTACTTGACAATGTCATCAATAATTTTAAAGAGATGGCTTTTGAATGTTCTTGGATAACTGTTATCTGTATAATTTCAAATTATTAATTCAGTTAATAAATGTGATAATTTTTTCACTAACTGTGTATTCAGTGATTGTAATAATTATTTATATGTACAACAAAAACTAATACTCAATCGATAAAAGAGGAAAAGTGTTAAAGTTATTTTTTAATAATATATTGTTACTATGCAACGCTTACAATTTTGAACATCTTTAACAACAAAATACTTGGATCACAGAATATATCCTGACGTATTCTCTGCTTGGATCTTCCATAAATAATAAACAATAAATAACTTTTTATTAAGTTCACGGCTTAAATCAATTATTTATAAAATACACTATCAAATACACAATATTATTTAATCAACAACTCAAAATATTCCCGATGCCATGTCAAATATTTAAAACTGTCAGTGTCTTGTCACCATATTCTATTTGACTCAGTGCGTTCTATGACAAAGATAGGGAATATTCGATTTGGAAAATATCACCACGGATAGGGTGTCCATTTTTTTCGAATCCGGAAAAAACTAAAATATTTAAAAAAAATTTAAACGCAGAATGAAAGACTAAATTATTATCGAGGGCCGAAAGTGCCTTAGAATAAATAAAAAGTTTCTTTTCAAGGAGATATTTGAAATTAAAAATCACACTACATTTTCTCTTAGTTTCTCACCCCTGTAACTTACTAAAATATACATTATAGAAGTTTTCAGTTACTATCGGCCCTCGGTAAGAACGTAATCTTTCATTCTGCGTTTAAATTTTTCAAAAATACTTATTAGTTTTCTCAGGATTCAAAAAAAATGAATCCCCATTTGAATAGCATTGTTGCCGAAAATACGTACCCATCCCCTTAAGAAAACTAGAGAAAGAATATGAGCTATTAGACCTTGATCCCGCGTACCAAAAAGAAGTTGATTAATAGCAAACGGAAAATTTGTTAATAGCTTAACGGTGTCCAGTCGGACAAACTTTGATGTATGGGAACACTGGAACAGGAGAAGTTTTAATTGTCGAACAGGTTAAAAATTTGGAACGTCAAACTACGAAAACGTTCCATGTATTTTGTCGGACAGAACTTCCAATTTGTTACAATTTCATTAAACTCTCATGCAAAAATCAGACTGGTGTTTATCACCAACTGGGCATTTTAATGAGTCCAACACGAAGAACATGTCAAGTGACAGAAATTATATTGGTGGTAAATAGCAGTCTGATTTTTGCATGAGAGTTTAATGAAACGGTAACAAATCAATTGGAAGTTTTGTCAGACAAAATACATGGGGCGTTTTCGTAATCTGACATTCCAAATTTTTAAACTGCTCCACGATTAAAACTTCTCCTGTTTCAGTGTTCCCGTAAATCAAAGTTTATCCAACTAGACACGCCTAAGCTATTAACAAATTTTCAGCTTGCTATTAATCAACTTTTTTTGGTACGCTTGATCCAGGCCTATACGGGGACTCATAAATATTTGTAAGACTGAATACTTATGTATTGGTTCCGAGGTTGCAGATTTGAATTTAAGTTTAGAAGAAGACAACATTAAGAGGGGCTTTTAAGTATTCAGACTTACTGATAGGCCGAGATGGTACTTGTATTAGATATAGATAAAAAATATCGGGGAAAACATGGAACAAGTATATGGAACGCTTCCTAACCAAATATAACAAAAAAAGGATCTTTGAGAGCATAGTGATGAATATTGCCCTATATGAAGCGGTATTATGGAAAATGACATCAATACAAAATAAAATAACAGCTGAACTGGGCTCTATAAGAAAATGTCTAAAAATCATCAGTGAGGGCAGTATAAGAACAGAGGAACTTACTATTCTAATTTGGAAATAAGCCACAATTTAACTTGAAAATGATTTTATTGACGTATAGACTTCCACTTCGGACGTGCGTCGTTATCAAAATAGAAAATATTGATAAATTAAACAAAAATGTTGTTGTTAGTAAAAAAATTCTTCTAATAATTAAATTTAATCTGACTCATTTATATCGGCAATTCAGACATATATTATACATTTTAAGGTAGAAGACTTTAAAATGATATTGCCAATATTTATGAGTTACGTTCCTGGGACGACTTGATTGAAAGGTAGTTTGCCAATATTTATGAGTTACGTTCCTGGGACGACTTGATTGAAAGGTAGTTCATTCGATTACATGAAATCAAGTTTAACTCAAGAATATCTGTCACAAAAAAGTTATGGCATGTGATTTGTCTTTAAAAAGACAACCACATGCAATGGTAACAGTAAAATTCTCGTCTTAGTGATTCCATAGTAAATCACGAGGAAAAACCAGGAAAAACCTCATGATACTATGCCGACATTGTAATGTCACCATTGCATGTGGTTTTCTTTTTAAAGACAGATCATATGCTATGATTTTTTTTTTGACGGATATTCTTAAGTTAAAGTTGGTTTCATTTAATCGAATTAACTATCTTTTAGTAAAGTCGTCCCAGGAACGCAACTCATAAATATTGGCAATATAATTTTTAAGTCTTCTACTTTAAAATGTATAATATATGTCTGAATGGCCGATATGAATGAGTCAGATTAAATTAAATTATTAGAAGAATTTTTTTTACCTATTTAGCAACATTATGTTTAATTTATTAATATTTTGCATTTTGATAACGACGTCCGAAGTGGAAGTCGAAACGTCAATAAAATCATTTTTCAAGTTAAATTGTGGCTCATTTTCCAGTTAGAATAGTAAATTACATCTATGTCACAAAGAAATAGCTTCAGAACAATATTAAGAAAAGAGGAAATATGAAACAGAATAGAAGTAGAATGCGCAATTACAAAATCGTTGGAAAAATCGTTGCATGTACAAAGAATACCAGAGCACTTGGAGAAGACGGAGAGAAATACCTGCTACAATATGGAAGAAGTACATTGGAAATGCTGTGATAGATAATTGAGATACTCAGATACTTAGAGAATGCGACTGGGATAGTAGATTGATATGAAGGATGAAAACGCCGAACTTATAATGAAAAAAACTGAAAAAGAAGTTTCCAATCTATGCTACTAATGTTTTAAAAAGAGTTTTGATTAAAAGTCTGTCATTTCCCAAGCGTGCAATGCAATTGATGAATTTTCCTGTCAGTATAATACGACTAATTATATTGTTAATATACTTAAGCATCCTGCCATTTATTTTGTTCAGCTTTCAGCTGAAATCATTTCTTCATATATTGTGTTTACTTAGGAGTTGTTTGTTTCATAGGCTACAAATGCGTCAAATAAAGACAGTCAAACCCTACTGACAATCTCAAGTTTTCACACACGGTCCACACAGTATCAAGAAGCAAAAATAAATACCGATCATCATCATAAGTCAACCAAAAATAAATAATATACAAATAAACAAATTTATAAAGACAGTTGCATTTCTCTTCCAATAGAATATCACCATTAGGCTGTACGTATTTAGTGGTAATCCACTCATTTGGGAGGACTTGCAAGTACAGTGGAACCCCCATAAGTCGACCTCCGATAACCCGGAAGTCTGGCTAACCCGGACCGATTTTCATCAGACAAAACAATAATTTTTCACTTTGACTGAGTTTTTTATGTAGAAATAAACAACTGTATGTAATTTAGATGTACTGTGCATATGTATTTCATGTTTTTGAAATTACAATGGAGTTTATCTGTAAGCATGCCGTATTTTATTAGTTTTTACCATGTTCTCCGGCTAACCCGGATTCTCGATAACCCGGATTGGCCGCAGTCCAGATTAATCCGACTTATCGAGGTTCCACTGTGATCAAATTGAAAAGAAACGCGGGTGGTTTGCATTAGTAAAATGCTGATGTATTGTCCGGAATAAAGATATTCCTAACATCGCCCCGTAGTTTCTAGAAAGAATAAATTTGCAGGTTACTTAAATGTCCAACATTCGTCACTGATAGGTACATCAAAAAGAAGATAGTATTGGTGGGGATAGGTATATCAAGAAGAAGTTAATATTGCTGTGCATAATTGTTTTTTTTAGAAGTTGCTGACGCAAGTTCGTAGTTCTTAACAGATTAGCTTCTTATATGCTTGAAAAAAAGATAGTCCTGTCGCCAGGGGGGGTACAACGGCCTCGTTAATTCAGATGGACTTACCCAAGTTTTTTTATGTATTTTGACCCGTAGAACACGAATTTTTTGGGTAACAGTTGATCCGGATGTCGATAAGATTGTTATAAACAAAGAACTTGAGGAATTACATAGCAGCGATTTTTGGCAAAACAAAACATTTTTTTGTATTTTTTGGACGATTTTCAGCAAAAAATGGTCTTACAAGTTTTTTCGTATGATGCATAGTTTTCGAGATAAACGCGGTTAAACTTTCAAAAAATCGAAAAAGTGCAATTTTTGAACCGGAATAAATTTTGATTAAAAAATAAAATAGCAATTCTGCTTACTGCATTTGAAAGTTCAAGTCAAATGACATCGGCTTTGATTATTTGCATTGCTAAAAATTAAGTTTTTATTTATCAAACAAAGCTATAAACACATAGTGTTTCCCGTGCCAAATGCATACGTTTTAATGTACGTAATATACGTAGAAATTCTGTATGCGCGCCTACTCGTTCGATTTCAAATTAGAAATGCATTGAAAACACCATTCAATCACTATGTGTTTATAGATTTGTTTAACAATAAAAAAATTATTTTTTAGCAATGAAAATAATCAAAGCCGATAGAATTTGACTTGAACTTTCAAATGCAGTAAGCAGAATTGCTATTTTATTTTTAAATCAAAAGTTATTCGGGTTCAAAAATTGCAATTTTTCGATTTTTTAAAAGTTCAACCTCGTTTATGTTGAAAACTATGCATCCTACGAAAAAACTTGTAAAAATATTTTTTGCTTAGAATGACTCAAAATATACAAAAAAATGTTTTGTTTTGCGAAAAATCGCTGTTATGTGATTCCTCAAGTTCTTTGTTTATAACAATCTTATCGACATCCGGATCGACTGTTACCCAAAAAATTCGTGTTCTACGGGTCAAAATACATAAAGAAAACGTGGGTAAGTCCATCTGAATTAAGGAGGCCGTTGTACCTCTACTGGCGACAGGACTAAGAGAGATATCCGTGCAAATAATAAGTCGTATTAAATTTTAAAATTTTTCATATTTTGAGATTTATTAATGATAATGCAAAATTTAATTACCTTTTCTCTGATGGTTAACTTAGATGACAAAATGGAGCAAATATGTTATAGCTTAAGTTGTGTCAAAACTTATCACGTATATGCTATTTTATTTATATTGTTGTAATACTGCAACTTCAAAAAGATTTCTTTTCTACGGAATATGTCATCTAAATCTTAGTCAAAATCTTTATTACGGACCTGTACATTGATTTTGCCTTCTTTCCTCTCTTTGTATTACGGCAGTATTGTTTTATTTGTTCTCCAGCATGATATACCATCGAATAAATTAGACATCTAATTTTTAAGGATGAATTATTAAAGCACCATCGTGCACCGGTTGGGTACACCACACTCAGGAAGGATTATATTTTAAATTAAGGTAGGGCAATCTAGTGAAGGCTCGAAATCTCTTGTGTGAGCTTAAGGCTAATGCGATGATAGTACTAACAAGTTAAACATTTAAAATTGTCTTAACTGCTTTTCGTAACGTAACAAAGGAAATAATTTACTACCGGCGACTTACAATTTATAGTTTTTAAATTCTCATTGTGTTTTCATAGTCGTGGATAACAAGAAAAATTAACAGAATCCTGTTAATGTAAATAATATTCAGATACCATTCACCCAATATTTGTTTATTGTAATAAATATTAGGCTATCATATAAAATAATCTTGGATATATAGATACTAACACCTAGTGTGCCAGTAAGAGTAATTCCAAAATCATCCAGTGGTTACAAAAGAAAGTGTTAAGGATCATTGTTAACATTTTTTTAGATTTTATCAGCGTTGACCTACACATACTACCAGTACAGCCAGCTAAAAATAATAAAGGACCTGGACTGGATCGAATCCTTCTTGAGCTACTCCGGTGGTAAAAAAACACTACAGCCAGCTAAATATAATAAAGCACCTGTACTGGATCAAATCCTTGTTGAGCTAATTAAACTTTTTGAAGCGGAAAACTTTACCTACTTGCCACTTTCTTTACCAAAATTTACAACGAACCAAAAATACCAAATGATTGGTTGGAGTCACTATCAACGTTACCAAAGAAAAGCATCTGCCCATAATATGCAGATATTTAGACTAATCACTTTGACGAGTCACACATTTAAGATACTTTTACGAATTATACAAAACCGAATAGTCCTTCTGCTTAAAAGTAAATGGGTAATAAGCTACTTGGATTTAGAAATGGTCCCTTACAAAAGAGTTGTGAGTTCCGAAAGAAAGATTGTGCTTGTTTCATCGACTTCTGGAAGGCATTCAACCGAGTACAACACGATACACTTTTCAATTCTTTGCGGGCCTCAGGACCTCATCACTACGATATCAGACTGCTAAAATAATTATATTACATTCATAGGCATTACAAAGATGAAACAACTTGGACGATAGTATTGCTATTGGAAAAACATAGACAAAGACATTGAAATTATGGTCAAGTCATGTCAACTTGTGCTGAAATTCGAAAATCACCTTCAAAAGCCCCACTACACCACTAGGATACTCCAACAGAAAATTGGGACCGCATCCTTAATGATTATGCTGGTCCATACCAAGTTTTTTTTTGTTGTGGTTGACGCTAAATTACGATGGGCTGAAATTATAGTTCTTATGGATGCGCCAACATAAAAAAAACCATCGGTCTTTTTTTAGAGATATAGGTTCTACTCACGGATATCCTCAATTTATGGTCTCCGAGAACGCTACAACTTTTGTAAGTGATCAATTTAAAAATTTTTCAAAAGCCCATGGTATTTTTCAAAAGTTTATTGCTCCTGGTCATACTGCTACAAACGGCTTAGCTGAAAGAAACGTTCAAACCCTAAAAATGAGACTAAAAGCTATGTCTACTGATCGTTTACCCATGAGTAAGAAAGTACAAGAAATTCTTTTAAAATATAGAGCGACACCACTCGCCTGTGGAAAATCACAAGCTGAAATGTACCTGAACAGATGTTTAAGAACCAAACTCGAAGCACTACGTCCACCAAAACTTACCAGATCAGAAAATCAACCCAATGGTGCAAGACAGTTAAATGTGGGAGAGAGAGTACAAGTACGGTATTACCAAGGTAACCAGGAAATTTGAAAATTTGGCGCAATTGTTAAAAAGTATGGATTGTTAGATTACCAAGTCCAACTTGATGATGGTTATTGTCTAAAACGTCACATTGACCAAATTCGTAAAACCATGGTACCTAAAAAGAATATGATATTTGTAAACGAACCAGAAGTAATTATTTATCAGCCACAGTATCAAGAACCCCCCTGCATCTTCTGTCGTCTATCCAATGTTCCGTCCTCCAGTTCATTTACATCCAAACTCTATCAACGAAAATGTAGATCCATCGATAGAACCTGATCATCCTGATAATGAGCTGGTACCCATTAATGAACCTGCTGCGGTACCGATTAATCAACCTGCTGCTGAAGAACGTAATGCTCTTCCACAGTTAAGAAGATCTGAACGAATTCGACTTCTCAATTCAAGATTTTAGATTTAGGTTTTTAATTTTTTGTATTTTGTAAGTTCAAAATAGCGTGGGAGACTATAATATCCTCCTCTATTTTATAGTAGTTCTTATGTAATGTTATATGTCAGTTCATATTTTATTAGTTGTCAAAATATAATTATCGAAATGTCCTACTTATTTCTTATTCCTTTTTCCATCTGAAGATATAATAAAGCCTCTATCCAAACTGGAGATAGTCGTACTGAAAAACTACCAATCAAACGTGAAGTACGACAGGGTTGTGTTTGATTATCTACTCGTTTCAATCTGTAATCTGAAGAAATTTTTAGGGATGCGTTGAATGATAGATAATAGGGAATAATACTAGGTGGAGAAATAATCAGCAACATCAGATACGCTGACGATACAGCCATTCTTGCAGAAACTTTACTCGATCTTCAAACGTTGGTAAATCTAGTCAGTGAAGTAAGATATCGGAGAGTCCTTAAAATCAACATTTTAAAGACAAAGTGGATGGTCGACATTCGAAGATAGATCAAGGTCGACATTCTTTTAATGGGGAGGAGATAGAACATATAAACCGTTTTAAATACCTTGGCAACTGGTTAATTGTAAATTATGACTCTGATGAAGAGAAAATAACTATTATTGAAATATTACGTAAGGCTTTTATGATCTGGAAACGAGTTTTATGTAACAGAAACCTGTCGGTGCATATTCGCAAGAAGGTTCTGAACTGTCGTGTATAATCTATCTTATGTACGGTTTTGAGACATGGACGTTAAACATCACAATGCTAAATCAATAGTTAGAAGCATTGGCATTGTTGTGCTATCGACGGATCCTAAGGATATTGTGTGTTTCGGACACTTTCAATGAAGATGTTCTTCAAATAATGAATTCAGAACGTCTGTTCATAAACATCATAAAGAGGAGAAAAACAGAATACCTCGGCCATATAATTGAATCAATTATTTCTTAAAGGAACTAAGTGATATGTTTCTTTTCATGAGCATTTTTCAGTGCATCACAAATGATAGAAAAAAAGGTTAGTTCGTGATAAATACACATTTATGACATTTATTCTAACATGACATTTTAGTTAAATCTGACAGTTGTTACATTTTATTTGCAATTTGGTATAAAAACAAATCAATTGTGTTTATTGCATTTATAAAATGGTATTTTCTTTGATTTGGACAGTATTATAAATTGTACAGATTAAATTCTTTTTATATAGAATAATATATTATTTAATATTATATTATTAGCGCCATCTATTGACAACTAGATTAAACGTTATATATGTCACCGACGAAATGTAATCAGCGACGTGCGTTTTTTTCTGTCACATACAATTTAATGCGATAGAGAGGAATCGAAAAACTGTGACGCACTGAAAAATGCTCATGAAAAGAACCATATTATTCTAACTTCACAATCAAGACGCAGTAGAAATAAACAAACCAAGACACGTTAAATGTTACTAGGAGCACTCTCAAATCAAAATTTGCAATGTTATGTATATTGTTAATCCCAAATTATGATTTACAAAGTTCATACATTGTAAATTATGATTCGGGAGTGCTCCTAGTAGCATTTAACGTGTCTTGATTTGTTTATTTCTACTGCATCTTGATTGTGAATTTAGAATAGGAAGTTTTGAGAAAAACAGAAAAATGTTGTTTATTTTTGAACCTCTTGATATTTTAAAATTTTTATTATTTTTTTCATTAGTATGGTTCAGTTAAAGGTTTGTATTTCTCAAATCAATCTAGAATTTTGGATTTTCTTTATTATACGAATTTTTTAAAATAATTAACTTGGTCCTTTCAGAAATATACATTTTATAAAACAAATTTGATTTTTTAGGTCTTTATATAATCTTCTAATATTATAATAATTTTATTGTGAAAAACTGCCACAAAAATATATTTAACCAAAATAAATAACATAAAACATAGATATAAAAATCGAAAAAAAAAATGGTTTTCAGTTCTATTAAGATACATTGTCTTTTAGAATTCCTGCTTGTCTTCTGGTATCCACTGGTTAAAGTTTTGAAAATAGCCTATTTATGTTTTCAAAATTGGCCATGTCTTCAGAATATGCTGGTATTTTGGGCCATTCGATATTAAATTGGCTGCTGTGTTTCGGAAATGCCAAATGGAAGTGATTAACACCAAAAATGCTATTACTATATTATGATGCCATTACATAACCTGGAATTTAGGAGCTATATACATAATGATTAATGATCAAAATTGCAAAAGAAGATTTTTGAGATCGAGGAACATTTTTTTTGAGATTCAGTGGACAGGCTTGTCTTTTTATAATGCTTAGGCCACCATTGCTTAAAATCAAAAATTTCACTAGCTTTAACTACTTTTACAGTAAACTTGCTTTTGGAACTTGAATTAGCAATAATTTCTGTATAGGTACTTCTGAATTTCAAATACCGCTGACTCTAGCTTCTTGGTTAAATTTCTTTGATAATTATCATCATTTCTCACACCTCGCTGTCTTTTTCTAAGATTATCTGGTTAAGGCTTTGCAAATCAAGGATTTCGCTAGTTTTAACTTCTTTTACAGTAAACTTGCTTTTGGCACTTGAATTAGCAATAATTTCTGTGCCGATATTTCTGAATTTCAATCTAGCTTTTGTGGTTAAATTTCTTTGATAATTATCATTATTTCTTACACAACTCGGTCTTTTTCTAAGATTATCTTATTGAGATAGGTCCTCTTCACTTTCATTGCTTCTATTTTCGTCCAACTTAGTCATACTGTCACAAAATTGCAAATATATTACTCAAATGCACACAGTACTCGAAGCACTCGAAGCCAGTAAATCACTACAAATATTTTGACGTACGACCCTTGCATTTCAAAACAAAACAAAGCGCAAGGCCAACTACAGCACGACACACATTTTTAATATTTATTTCTTAAAGGGGCTAAGTTAGTTTACTTAGGTCCTTTCTGTACTAAACCATTATTTTCTCACCCAGAAATCCAAGTAACGAATAATAGAATTTAGTTCTTTTCTTCACCAAACGCTAGGATTTGGACCAATCATTAATTTAGCATAATAAAAAGAAAATGGCCGAAATTGCACTTAGGCCCTTTCAAAAATAATCGATTCAATTAGAGTACCTAAATACTATCAGATGTGAAGTAAATTCTACTTCGCCTTGTAATACAAAGAAAAGTGGAAGAAAAGGGATCGATTGGTCAAAAGAATTTTTCGTGACTGCGTAATATTAGAAAATGGTGTGGTTCCACAGTAGAAGAATAATTAATTCGCTCACTAGCCAATAGAGAAGGGTTTCAGGACATTGTAAACATGATGACGGCCAACGTCTGAATACGGACACGGCACCTGAAGAAGGAGATACTGGATTTGCAATCAAGGGAAATTATCGTTAATAGAGAAATAAAATTATAATACTGCCTCAACAGGGCTTTTCATTCACAGTCATTTGTTTCCAGATTCTCTCATGTCTCACATAATATTAATGTATCTACGTCATACGTTATTGGTATACCAATGATACAAACCAAAGACGTATGACGTAGATATATTAATATTATGTGACACATGACAGAAGCTCGAAACAAATGATAATCGATGAAAAGCCCTATTTTGCCCTCATAAGCTAAAAGGCCCTAACTCCAAAATGTTTGTAAATGTCTTTGATGGGCATTTATGAATCGGCGGATAAAAATACACCTACAAATGTCGTTAGAAAGCCTTAAATCTATCAAAACGACGAGTTATTGTGAAATATATATTGGCCCTAAATCCAGTTTGGTGTCATTTTTGTTAAAAGAAAGCCCTGTGTGGCGAAAAAGAACTAAAAGCACCCCAAATCCACAAACATTGGTATTTAGGGCTTTTTTTTTCAAATTACGCCTATGAATAAGGAATTAAGGCCGTCTTCTGTGAAATATACCGCGGAACAGTCTTTGGAGTTAGGGTATTCTTTCATCAAAATTTGATGACATTTAATGTTATGGCATGATTGGCTGTTTTGACGGGGCTTTTGCCAGTTTCATTGTCATTAACTGTTTGTCGCTGACGAGTAAGTACTACTAGGTACTTCTTTCGTTTGTGGATTTAACTTTGTTTAGTTTTAATTTAAGATCCCGTTTTCCCAAGAAGATATAATATCCATTTTATTTTTCGCATCATTTAATCTTCTCAATGCCTGAGAAAACTAAAGTAGTAAGAGGAATTAATAAAGCTAAAAAAAAAGAAATATTTGAAAAATTGTGCCCTCTTATGCCATCTAATCGCCGTGGATTTTGTTTAACCATTCAAGAGTCAGAGGAGTCAGATTTATTAAACACTGACTGAAGCTAAATGAGTCATAATACCAATTTTCCCTTATGTTACTTAGTTTTAAATTATTTCATAACTTCAAATTTTTATATGTCTATTCATTTTTAGATATTACACAGTTCTTAAAAACACAAGTTGTATTTTCAATAAACCTTTTATGTTCAGTATGTATAAAATTAGTTAATTTTTAAAGTAAAAAGCTTTAACTGCCTATACGAGGGAGTTAGGGCTTCTTAGAATCTGATATGTCAGCATCCAACTTTAAAATAAAAAGCCCTAAATCCATTTTTCTCCTAAAAAATTTAACTATTCTTATGTTAACGTTAAAACCATAATTTTAACATTGAAACAAAAGCATTTACACATTAAATTCATTTAAAAATATCAAAACTGTGATACTGGAGAAAAAATTGGTTTTCCTTGTCTCCTGTAAAATTTTGTTCTTTGGGGATAGGGCTTTTAATTTATGAGGGCAGTATTATATTAAAGAATTTGTATAAAACATTAGCTAATATATGTATTTCAAAGAAACCTGTAATAAATACGTAAAAAAAAACAATTAATTATTTAAAACAAATGCAATCACTTACAAATTTGTTGAATGAACATAGATGCATTTCATGTCGATATATTAAACAAGTACTTCCAAAAGAGTTGAACAAAACGTACCCCGGTACAATTTCGCGATATCGATAGTCGATTAAAAAAGCAGCTTTTGATATGCATAAGATGGATGTTGACTAATGATCCAGCGGCTGGTGTTGGCAGTAACCAGACCCTTAAACCCAATGCAATTTGTCATCATTTTACCGTAGATTATCTCGCCTAAAATATTTGAAAACCAGTTCCAGGTGTCGATGAAAGGTATAATCATATTTACATGTTGATTGCATGAACTTTGTTTTGTACCGTTTAAGATAAAAGAAAACAATAAAATATAACAACAAGAGGGAAGTGATAATTGGTCCCATACAGACACAAGAACAGACTGTTTTATTTTAAAAGATGAAAACATTTAAAACAATCTATTTTTAGTAATATACTCAATTTAATAGTTATTTATGATATGTGTTAAAAGTACAATTTTAAGGCACGCATGTGAAAGTTTGCAGAATGAGCGAAGCGAATTCTGCAATTCACATGATTGCCTTAAAAATGTACTTTTTAACACGTATATCATACAATATTTTTTCTATAAACGTCTAATATATCAACAATTATAATTTATTCATTCTCAATTACAGGACGATATCTACAAAAACTTTTACTTGAACTTGACTAACATTTCATTTTTATATTTTTCTTGACATTACATCAAAACTGCCAATACTGTCAATACGTAAATCATAACAACTATAGAATAACATCTTACTTTTTAAACGCTTTTATTTATTTCAATAGTTTGCGTCAAATTTTTAGACATTAATTTGAGTGCCTTTTCTCCAATGCAAATGAATGAAAATTTGCAGACATGTGCATTCGCAAGAACAATACACGAATAAATCAATAAAAATTATTTTTTAATTTTTATTAATTGTTTAAATAAAAAAAAAAGATTTTAATGGATAATGCTTAATTTCTCTTGTTGTTTACAATGTAAAAACTTGAAACTTTTACGGATTGTAGCTAATGATATGAACTATACATACTTCCACTTTTTACGTTAATTGTTTACGTTATGCTTCATAAATAAACAATAAAGTTTCAAATTTTTTGCCGATTCTAACTACTTTTCATGTTAGTACATCATATGTTTTATACATATTTTAAGAAACATGACGATATATTTTAATGTTTGAAAAGTGTAAGACTATAAGTAAAAAATAAAAAAATATGAAAAAAAAAAATTTTAAGAAACGCTTTTCTTTAGTTACGAGTGACTAAAATTAAAAATATTATAAATAAAAAAATATGAAAAAAAATTTTAAGAAACGCTTTTCTTTAGTTACGGGTGACTAAAATTAAAAATATTATAAAAAATCAACCAAAAAGCAAAAAACAAAAAAAAAATTGAAAATATCTAACACATCCGTCAAAGAAAAGCGTGGCGCGTGTTCATCGAATAAACGGTTTTCGCCCCACGCTTTTCTTTAACGAATGTGTTAGATTTTTTCAATTTTTTTTTATTTTTTGCTTTTTGGTTGATTTTTTTATAATATTTTTAATTTTAGTCACCCGCAACTAAAGAAAAGCGTTTCTTAAAATTTTTTTTTTCATATTTTTTTATATTGTTGTATATTCTAACAAATTTTAATAGTTTTTTTCTACAAATGTGTTAAAAATGCAATATAGTATATTAAGTAGGAGAACGGTAAGGGTTTTATACCGATCGAAGACAATTGTTTGGAGGAGGAGCGGAGCGACGACTCCAATTATTATTGTCTGGGATCGGTTACCCTTAACGTTAGACATGCTTATAACGTTTTTTGCACGATTGATACCATTATAAATTATAAAATTAAACATTTTCGTCATATTGACTAGTTTCATTCATTTTATCAAGATAGATATTTTGGTTGTTAGGTAGAAACTAGGGTGCATAACAACAATGGAGAATTGAGTTTTTATTTAGTTGTCATTTAGTTATTTAGAGTCAATAATTTTAAGTACAATTTTGATTATTATAAATTAAAATATAAGCGAAAGTGAATTTGAAGAAATTGAACGGGCTTGGGAAGAAGGGTGTTCCGCAATTATTCTCGAAAAATCCAAAATTCGTTATCAAAATACCTACCAAAGTTTTAAAAAATGGTGCGAAGGCAAGAATTTAAGAATCGAAGAAAAGACTCTATTGGCATATTTCGTTCAAAGACATATGCAGTTGAAAGCTCCTGAAATCCTCTGGGCAGAATATTCAATGATTAAATCCACCGTTTTTCTTTATGATGGCATTGATATTTCCAAGTTTTCAACTTTGATCGCGTATTTGAAGAGAAAAAATGTTGGCTATAGGCCTAAGAAGTTTCAATATTAATAAATAATTCGTTAGTTTTCTTTATTCTTTCAAAAAATAAATTAAAATCAAGAGATTTTTTAACTCGACGGTAAGTGAATTACTTACCGTCGAGTTGGAGTACTTACCGTTGAGTTGGATTACTTACCGTCGAGTTACTAGTAAATGTCACCTACTGACGTAAAATCTGTTACGGTAAACAGTCAAAAATGATCAATCGTGCAAAAATACAGTTTAAATTACATTCTAAAAAACCTTTTAAACCACTTTTTCAAATTGCGCAAGTTGTACTATTAATATTAATGTTAATAAATGAAATATAAATATTTTGACGTTTCACAATTTGACAATTCACTTTTAACTGTAGTGCTATAAAATTTTTAAAACACTAGTGCTTTAAAGTAGCATTTTTAACGCTATGGAGTGCTAAAAATTACATTTTTAACACGGTTGTAGAAAAACTATATTAAATATAGATACTCAATAGAGTGTAAGCAAACGAGGAAAGAAAAAGTATAAGGCAATCTGAACTGGGCGGCTTTAGCAATATTTAATACAACAGAAGATATAGAATTGGAGCAAGGCGATGGAATGAACGAATACTGCTTTTAAGAAGTTGGAAGCTATTGAGAAGCAAGAGAGAGAGAGAGAGAGCAAGAGAGAGAGAGAGAGAGAGAGAGAGACAGAGACAGAGAGATGAAAGTGGAGTTTACAAAAAAGAAAGGGGCAAGTTTTAGCAAGGTGTCTTAAGTGAGCTAATTAATGAGATACCTGGTCTCTACAAGAAGCAATACAAATATTAAATGAAATAGTATAACGGTCATAACAAAATTGAAGGAATATTATCATTTAAAAGTCGAGGGAAAGAGAAGAAAACTAGGAACAGGTTTTGTCTTTTTGACGTTAAGTAAATGAATTCATCATTCTTTTCAATACACTGTATATTATGTACTATTCGGTAAAGATCGCGTTAAAAATGGTCTCTTAAATCGTAGTGTAGTGCCAGCTTTCAATTTATCAGCAAACAATACAGTTATCCTTCTTCTTCCTCTTTTCGTGTAGACATGCTCTGTGTGTTTTTTAATGTGCTTCCAGTAAGTTATCATTTTATCGTTTTCGTGGTCTTCCCACTGATCGTCTTCCTATTGGGGAACCGTCTCTCGCCGTCCTTACTACTTTAATTTATTGTCATTCGGCTTTTGTGCTCATTATACTCTTCCGTTTCGTACCTAGTTCTTAATATTCTCCACCTTGCATCTCCGTTGTAAATCTGCACTTCTAGGTCTGTCCCATAGTGTCTCACGATCGATTTTTCAAAGGGTTTTGATCTCTGCTGGCTCTAGCATTATTTTTGTTGTCTCTGTATCAGGTCGTGTTTCTGCCGCGTATGTCATTATTATTCTGATGACTGTTTTGTAAATTCTGCCTTTTATTTCTTCTCCGATATTTTTGTTTCTACATATTGTTTCATCCAGGCAACCTGCTTCTCTGTTTGCTCTATTCACTTGATCTTCTACTTCTGCTTCGAGCTTTCCGTAGCTAGATGGGGGCTGCCTATATACTCGTATTTAAATTTCATCAATAATTTTTTATTATATGCCCTACTCTCAAGGTCTAATTTACATCTTACTAGATTTGCTGTTATAACCATGCATTTTGTCTTTTGTGGGGCTATTAAAATCTTAAATTTTCTGGCGGTTGTATTAAATTGGTGCATACGTTGTAAATCATCTTCACTTTGAGAGATTATTATGGGATCGTCTGCATAGCAGATTATTTTAAGTAAAATTTAATAAAAAAAATTTGTCTTGGTAAAAGGTATATTAGTTTAATAAGCCCCTATAGGGCTACAAACATAGAAACAAAACGTTTTCGCTCTGTAACAGGAGCATCATCAGTGTTACAAAAACATGGCGAGCCAACCAAAAAATACAAAGCTCAAAACCTTTCAAAAACAGTCTAAAAGTCTCATATAAACGCAAACATGGCAAAATCCAAAGGATGGATATAATTCCTATGGATACGGCCCTAGGACAACATATGACTTCCACACGTGGTAAGTGGGTCAATAGGTAACAATTAGGTCATTATATTACAAGAGATGGCAGGCAACTAAGATTAATTATTTTGAGTTGTCTCTCCCATTTGGTATCCTTTTACAATTACAGTTAAATGACTAAATTCTGAATATTTAAAAATTTGTTTTTTTCACACATATTTATGTAGTGAATTATACCTAATTGATTTTGTTTTGAAAACTGTTAAGTTATAAGACGGCCGAAATGTTTAAACTTAAATTTTACCCTTTATAAAGAAAATGTTTATTTTCTTCGTGTGTCAAAGCTACATGTGGTCAATAGCCTAATCGAGACGCTATTACAATTTGAACTTTCAAGCTGTTATATTAACTCATAACGTCCTCTCCCATGGAAGCAAACCTCTCTTTAATTAGTAACTATATTAGAAGAAAATGAAAAAATTATGAAAATACTCTACTTATACAGTAAAACTAAGGTATATTTACCTTTTTATAGTACATTATAATGTAAGAAACAGAGGTTGAACCTCGCAAAATGGACACAATTTTCTGGTATATCAAGAGGTGCTGATTCTGAGACTAACTTTTTCTTAAAAAAATTCGCACTGGAACTCCCCTTTTAATCTCTTTAAAGGGGGTAATTTGAGGTTTTTGATAAACGTAGCCCTTCCTGTTCGTTTCGCAAAAAATTTACTTAATAGTAAAATGAAGAGGACTATATTTGCTATTATTTATTTCCCAACAGCATATGTCTATCACCCACTGTTTAGCAGGGGTAGCGCCCCAAAGTTGACAAGTTTTAAAAAAGATATTTTAAAGAAAATACGTTTTTCCCTAACTGTAATGGAAATCAAGAAGAAACCCTGCGAAAATTAATAACGAATAAGTGGTTGATTTTTGGTATAGGTTTCGTTTAAGGGCAAGTGCCCATTTTTTAATTACAGGGTGTTAAATTTAAAAAAACCCCTTTTTATACCATCTGAACCGCTTTTGCTACAGTAACAAAACTTTCAGCGATTATCCATGTACTGGTGTTATTTATAAATTTATATAATTCACCCCCATTTTTTTCCCGGAACCACCCAAAAAAAAACGAAAATTAATGAAGAACGTGATTTTCTTGGAATCCTTCACACACCATGCCCTTTATTAAAATGCTTCATATATCATTTTATGCACGTTCTTATTACCCATGCATGGACACCAAACGCGATTTCTTGATGCAACCCATGTAGCCAAAAAAAAAATAAATAAATCGGGGGGTTGAAAAAAAAATTTATATTAAATAATATATATGGTTATTGCAACATCCCTGCGGGAACTACCCCTATAATTGAAAATAAACTGCAGAAACTACCCCTATCCCTTGTCGAGCATGTTTTTACGATTTTCTCATTACTTATGCATTTTTTTTTAAACAAAACTTATACAGAATTAAAAACCACTATTTTCTCTATAAATAAGGTTCTATGAATTTTTTTCCTATAGGCAACCGTTAGGGCACAGTGGCGCCGTAAACCTCAGAAATGCTCTGGCGAGCTCAAGTTTATGTTTTTTTTCGTCACCTATTCATCTTACTGATAAGGTACTTATGGAAATAAAAGAGCACACTGTTTGCTACACATTATGACCTATGCATATTTTACTTCCTTTGCACCCTAAAGCCGCAGTGGTGGGCCAAATTGAATTTTTGATTATTTTCTTTATTAATTCTCTTTTGTTTTTGGGTGGTTCCGGAAAAAATATGGGGGTGTGGGTGTATTATACAAATTTGTAAATAATACTTGTACGTGGGTAATCGCTGAAAGTTTTTTACTCTAGCATAAGCTGAAGGGGTTTTACATACACAATTTTTATACTAAATTTATTTACAAAAGGATTTTACATAAAATAGGGGTTTTTAAAATGTAACACCCTGTAATTAAAAAATGGGCAATTGTCCTTAAATGAAATTTATACCAAAAAATGAGCCACTTATTTGTAATTAATTGCCACAGGGTTTCTTCTTGATTTCAATTACGGTTAGGAAAAAAAAAAATTTTTTTAAAACTTCTTTTTTAAAAACTTGTAAATTTTGGGGCGCTACCCCAGCTAAACGGTGGGTGATAGACATATTTATGATATCCAGGAATAAATAGTAGGAAATATAGTCCTCTTCACTTTACAATTAAGTAAATTTTCTGAAAAACGTACAGAATTAAGAAAAAGTTAGTCTTATAATAAGCACCCCTTGATATATCAGAATAAAAAAATAAAACCGGACTTGTGACCATTTTGCGAGGTTAAACCTCTGTTTTCTACACTATTATGGAAGTTTGGTGCTCACCTGCATTTTGTAGCATTCGGGGTATACTCTGGAATCCAGTCTATATTGCAAAAATTAGTTAATCACAGGTTTTGTAATTATTGCAATAACGCTTATTCATATATTATTATAATTGACAACTTGTAGTAAGTAATAATTATTCATTTGAACCAAAATCGATTCTGAAAATTCAAGCACTTTACGCGTTAACTGCTTGTGCTACGCACTGCATTTAAATTTCTTATTTGGTCCTTGCACTCCAATTTTACCGGGACATTAACATACTGAAAAAAATTACCGCTAGTTATAAAGTAATTCTAGGAATCGTTTTCAGAATTATTTATGGCAGGACCATATTTTTCTCTCAGTGAAACTGCGAACACAAACACATTATCAAGATAATAACCGGTACATGGAAGCACTATAAACAACAGAAAAATCGCCATAATTTAAGTTATAATTAAAATATTTCATCTTTAATAACATAATGGATATTACTCGAATTTTGATTTTATGCATTGTTGACATACGAGGGGGAATCAAATACAACGAAACCTTTCATAATCAAAACTATCTATGTATATTTGAGAATAAAAATTATAGTTTAACTTTTTCACTCCTATAAGTAGACTCTTATTACCTTTTGTACTATGTATAAAAAATTTGTGAAATTATTTTAAATCTCATTTAGTGGAAACAAATTATAATAAAATTACCCTTGTTCTCTCTCTCTCTCTCTCTCTCTCTCTCTCTCTCTCTCTCTCTCTCTTCTTTTTGTAGCTTCTTCTCCTATCAGAGGTTGGCTATCATCATAGCTATCAGTACCTTATTAGTGGATGCTCTGAAAAGATCTACTGAGAAGTACAATTTGTTATTAACGTTCAAAATCATTTTAAGTAAATTTTAAACCATTTCATGAAATGCGGCGGGTACTCTACTTCGGTAGACGGCACAAATTGTTCTTCTTCGAAATTTTTTTCAATTTTAGATGTTTTAAAATAATTTTTGTACAAAGCTGTTTTCTAAACTACACTCACGTGTAAAAAATCGATCCACTTAAAAATTTGGTCAATTTGATATCACGAATTTCCTAAACCCGATGTCCGATTTAAATGATTTTCTTACAATGTGATAGCCTTATTCATTAACAATATCACTGTAATAATATTGTTGGTTGTTGAAATTTAGGGTATGATTTAAGCACCAGAAGTCTCAGCATTCCGTGTAATAAGAACGTTCTAAGTTAATTTTCTAAACAACCAATAGGAGGATAGACATATTCAGCGAACGCCATATTGAAGTTTTTTAGACGATTTATGAGTTTCTTAATCTCAAAGTTTAAATTGCTTCACTTTTTGGTTATAGACGAAAAAAGCGAAAATTTACCGTTTTTTGATCTTCATTTGTTTATAACTACGTATATCATCAAAATCGGCTGCAGGAATTATATAGGGTATTTATATATATTATATAGGCTATTTCTACATTGTTTAATCAGGAGAAACTGAAATTTCTTAAAGTCCTGCAGAAAAACACATACTTGTAACCAACCATTGAGGCTTTTAAAGACCCTCTAATGCATATCAAATGAGATTTTCACAGCAGGAAACATGTTTCTCATATCTCTATATGGAAGAAGAACGATTTGAGAGTCGCTGGGGAGAGTTTCCTAACAAATACTGTAGTCCTATTCCTATGCTGTACTGTATGTAACAAGACCAATCTAGCCGCCCCTTTCCGTACCTTTGCCGATGAGACTGCAATAAAGGCCTGTATCTGCATCCGAATACCTTCAGCCAACAGAGGCTACGTGGAGCCGAAGTCCCTTCAAGATCTGAGAACGGCAGCGGGAATTAGTTTCGTTGAAAATTAATTTCATTGATTAATAACTTTAATTTTTCTCTTAAAATAACAATAATGCGTATGTGATTTAGTTTACCCGGGTTATTAAACGAATATGTGAAGTTATTTTTGAATTTTATTGATTAACATCCAATAAATCCTTGGAAAAATGATTTATTTTTGCGCAGCACAGGACCTACGACAGGCTGAGCTAGCTAATAAACTTTGTAAGTGTTACAATAGACGGATCTACGAAAAAAGGTCGCCAACAATTGGTCGAGCGAAAAAATGTCGCGCACATTTTTGAGCGCGTATCAAAAGGTCGCCGGCGAAAAAACAGCGCCGACGAAATAAGGTCGCGTGCAATTGATCGCGCGAAAAAAGATCGCGTCAGAAAATATGTTTTCATTTGCATACTTTAACTTTCCTTCACACTTAATCCAGGCTTAGGTCAGATTTAGATGATGCAATAGAACTAAAGGATTGCTGTTAAATAATGACCCAAACAGTTAAATATTTTCTTATTAGTCATTTTAACCTATTGGTAAAAAATATTTCGTCAACCCAATATTGACTTCTAAATGACTTTAGTTTTATTTTCCACTTTAAATAATAGGAAAATAATTGGAAGTAAATAATCCTATTTGAAATTGATCATGTAAAATGTTCGACCAATTTAATGGTCGAATTAAGGTAATTTTAACTGTAAATGTTGTAGGGAAAGTACCTAGAGGTATTATTTCACGACTTGGCAGTGTCGCAAAATTTACCCTTGGTTATTTAAGAGTAAGTTTTAATATAAGCTTAATATATTTTACAGGGTATATACTACATATAGATAGGGTAGGTTAAGGGCTACCATCTTTATTAAAATAAAATTTCCCAAATAAAATAATGATATTGTGGTTAAAAATTATATAACAGGCACAATTTCATTAATACATTGTCACTGGTGAGTACTTATTGAAGATATCATAGTTAAAGAATACATTTATATTAATTACAGATTTGCATACTTTAACTTTCCTTCACACTTTATCCAGGCTTAGGACTGGCAGTTAGTAACTGGCGTGTTTAAAAGTTTTTTTAATTTTAATTTTTTTATTTTTTTCTAATTTTTTTTTTTTTTTTTTATTTTTATTTTTATTTTTTTGTGTTTTTTTAATTTTTATTTTTTTTTTGTTTTTTTTAATTTTTTTTTTTAATTGTTTTTTAGTTTTTTATACTTGCAGTTGAAAATTTTGGGCAATTCCTCTTAAATATTCTAGATTTGGCCGGTTCCCGTATTGCAAACAAATCGTTTTTATTCGCCGCGCTGTATCTTTATAAATTTTTTTTTGAGGTTGTTGGTTTCCAGCTATGTATTGCTCCACTTTTAATCGATTTAAACTCTCTTCTTTCTTTAGCCCCGTAATAAACTTCCATAGATTTGGGTGTGCTGCATTTAATATCGAGGAGAAGCTGTTGTGCCAACCTTCGACAGCATTATTAGTACGCGGTAGATCTTCCTCTATAAATTCGAAGCAATTCCAAAGATTCCTTGGAAACATTGGCGGTCTTCTTTGTTGTCGTCGATCCAATCTGCCTATCCATACATCCTCAAAGTAGTTTATTAAAGGTGTTAGTAAATTTTCATTTTGAGTGTAAAACTCGCTGTCCAGTAGCTCTCCGAATGTTGCAACAACATCTACTTCAGGTACGAAGGCTAGGGCTGCCAATTGTCGCAGATGTAGAGCAAAATTCGCGTCTTCTGTATAAACTTGTTGCAGTCCTGTACCTTGCATGTTTCTCCACAAACATTGTGTGAAATGAAAGAAACATCCACGGATTCTGACTTCAGGAAACTCTTGTTGTAAAGCATTAATTGCTGCTTTTTCATAATCCACCATTATTGTTGTAGGACGTAAACCTGGTCGTAACGTTTTTAATTCATGGAAGAGTCGAGTGTATGTTGCCTGAGTTTTATTAGGAAGTAGAGCAAAAACAGTTGGAATAACGTTGCTATACTGTACGCCATGTATTGTATACAGCTGACCAAACAATAGAGGAGTACATGTGAATGTTCCATCGGCATACCAGTGTTCACAGCTCGCCATCAAAGTTAAATTTCTTTCAGTGGAAAATGTTAAAATTCTCTGTTCGTTTGGACCACTGTCAAATAAAAGAAACGGTTCGCCGTTATTGTTTCTGGTGTGTTCTTCCGGAATAATAAGCTCTGTTAAGCTTCTTGGATTTGCCGGAATAGCTTCCACTCTTTGGCGTGTGTTCTGAATAGTTCGCTTTAGGGATGAAATAGAAGGTAGCTGCCCAGTTGCACCCACAGACACTTCTTGTGAAACGGTAGCTATGATTCCTTGTGTTGTTAGTTCAACTTGATGAGCCAGTTCTTTCATTCTGTTACAAGCCTTTTTTGCTTCTAATATTGACGCATCGGCAACGTGGTTGTGACTTGTACTTTTCACTACTTCATCTCCCACTGTGTGAACTCTCCCGGTACATTTATGCTTATTGTACTGAGCGCACTTCCAAATTGTCTTTTGATCAATCGTTTTTTCCTTTCTATGGATATATCCATTATACACCAACATATTGGCACCTTTTTGACTCTTTACGTAAGTTAAGACCATCTTAACAAATCGACAAGCTAATGAATAATGAGATATACGATATTTTTCCCATCTTTTTATACATCCAAAATACATTAGAAAGTAATAAAAGTACGTTTCACGAATATGGAATAATAATTACCACATTAGTGAATAACGCACAATTAGACAAAGAACTTTTGTACAATATTTATTTTAGCATTTCCAATAATGTCTTATCGTAATGACTTCATGGAATTCCTAATAAATACCTACACAATAAGATGCCCTTATCTAAACTACTTATTCTTCACTAATCTGCATAACGACTTTCTACTAAGAACCAATTATGCTAATTACCGGTCTCTGAAAATACCAAAAATAGGTAAACCGGTACCTGGTATTCGTTTGTAGGTAATGTATACTGTAAATAGAACTATTATTACTGTACATTTTTAACGATATCCGATTAGGAAGAGCAAACACTTTTAAACACGCCAGTTTTTTGCTGACAGTCCTAAGCCTGTAAAAAGTGTGAAGGAAAGTACCTTTCTGAATTTAGATCCATATATTAAAATTATTCACGTAGAACAAAAAAAATACTTTCTTCATGTTAAAAATTGTTCAATTTTCAAGTATATTCACTTGAATAACCTGAAAATACCATATGAAATAATTTCCCATTCTCCTATATTTCCCATCTTCCTACACATCCAAAATACATTAAAAAGTATTTAGATATACGTTATTTTTCCCATCTTCTTATACATCCAAAATACATTAAAAAGTAATTAGATGGAATTCCAAGACTAATCGGCTCATAATGCATAAAGTTAAAGTATGCAAATAGAATTTCTTTATAACCTTTTTGAAAACCAATTGAATGGTTTTAATAATGTAAAACATGACGCGATCTTTTTTCGCGCGATCAATTGCACGCGACCTTATTTCGTCGGCGCTGTTTTTTCGCCGGCGACCTTTTGATACGCGCTCAAATGTGCGCGACATTTTTTCGCTCGACCAATTGTTGGCGACCTTTTTTCGCGACACCACAATAGACAACACGTATCTTCACTACACAATCATAAGACCCACATTGCCTCATTACACTCTGTGGAATCTGCTGCACGAGAAAATTCACTTAGAGTTTACTATCAGGTGCAGCAATGGTTATCTTTGTATCAAGCCACACCTGACGAGCAACAAAAAGATCTAAGTGAGTGGGGTTGAAAAAAAATCTAGTAGTGGTCTCGTGCCAGTGCCAACATCTTTGGACTTTGCACCAAACTCACTACTACGGTATATTTCTTGTAAATGTAAAAAGGGCTGCCAACGCAATTGTGGATGCAGGAAGGCAGGCCTCCATTGATTTTCAATTTCAACATCATGCGAAGGACTGTGTGACAACGTTGAGACCCCGAATGATAGCTCTGATATATACGTAGAAGAGGCTAAACAAAGTGACAGAGGTAGAATCTCACAAGTTATTTCGTAATCATTCATCTCTCCTTGATATATGATCACAAGTCAGTATCCCACTACCTCTTTGATTTTCCAAGACGCTGACGATGGAGCAATCAGACTCTGAGCCAAGACATGATGCCATAGAAAACCTCAACACAATGCGGAAGGTATGTTTAATCTCACAATCTATTTTGCAATCGTAATCTCTCCTTTAGAACTGACACCATCTCCTTTATTTTCCAGAACAAGCAGAATCTATTATATCGGGACCCATCGCCACCGGAGAACCACAGCCAAGACCTTCTAAAAGACAACGGCTCATATAATTTTATATTGTACAACATTTGGTATTTCATTTTAATTTGTAAACTAGGATAAATTTATCAAATAACAACATTTTAATAAAAAAATAAAGTTTTGAAATGTAAAAAGTGGGTTTTGCAGAGGTTTAACTTGCACTTTAGACCTAAAGGTTCGTCTGAAGAAAAAAGGAAATAGTGATATTTGTAGAGAATTTTAAGTATGTACTTTAATTTCTGTTAAGAGACCATTTACTAAAAGTTGATTGTTTTTGAGAATTAAGCAAAAAACCGGGAAAAAGCAGAAATTTTTCGCTTTTTTCGCGATTTACTCAAAGTTCCGTCACGAAATTTTGTCTGCAAACCTCATAGTTGGATTCAGTAACCCAAAATACATACATAATGAAAGAAATCAGAACTACCCCAAAACTTTCCCACTAGGGGGCTCGTAGTGTACAAATTGACTGAATTAATAACTGAGTTAATTAAACTAAGCCCGATATTATGAAATCTCGTCTTTTCTTATTCAAGGTTCCTGCCCAAAAAAGTACCACACATGGAGCCAAAAAGAACAATTACCGTAATTAGATGGACATATCCCGGCGCGAGTTGAAAATTCGACTGGTGATTGCGAGCTTGTCTCTTGTCGAGTTGATCGCTTCAGATGTTATCTGGGTACTCTATGTTGGTACTTGTACCGATCTGATTTCAATAACAAATTCGGGCCATGTTCGCTCTTTAAATTGCTACATTGATCTCGTAGATCTGGGAACGATGAGTTCAAAAAACCGTCTAAACCGTCGCTACGGAATTAGCATCGGGCGGCGTGGGCACTAAATCGACAGTGACGTTCGTTTTATAGATATAAAAGATATTTTTTTTTGTATATTTTGGCATTAGAATCCATGCAGCCAAGAACACTCTTGCTAATTTTAATAAATTGATAAGGCTGAATAATACTGCTCGATGTTTCTAGTGTATTTCAAGTAAACAATGCTTGACACAATTGTTTACCCAGGTGATTGATGCTACTACAACAGGGGAAACGATAGAAGAAGCATTAATGCCAGTCACTGATCTACGACAATGGTTTAAGAAAAAACAAAAGCAATGGCAACTGGAATATGATATCTCTCTTAAAGGTATAAGATTTCATGATATCCAACCAAAAATTTATAGAAAACCGTGGTTTAACGATATTACAAATCGGCATTTAATTTAAATTTAAATCGGCATTTCATTTAAATTTAAATCGGCTCATTATGGAATTAGCGGCAATTAAATAGTGGATAGAATTGCCAAGGATGCTACTACAATAGGGGAAACGATAGAAGAACCATTAATGTCAGTCGTTGATCTACGAGAATGGTTTAAGAAAAAGCAAATGGAGCAATGGCAACTGGAATATGATATCTCTCTTAAAGGTATAAGATTTCATGATATCCAACCAAAAATTTATGGTTTAACCGTGATTTAACGATATTATAAATCGGCACTTCATTAAAACCTTAAATAGAGCAACGAACAAACATGGTTTATATCCAGTCCACAAAAATAAACTAGGGTTGGCCACTTCTCAAAACTGCACTTACGGGGAGTTGGGTACATTAGAGCATGTGATTTTCGATTGCGCAAACTTCCAGATGCTGAATCAACCGATATATAAGAATCTACAAACAGTAGGAGTTACTCTCCTTACCATTTTATGTACACGAAATATAAATTTGTATAAAATTGTTTATAACCACTTAAAAAATATGAAAATTGATATTTAAAAAAATATATAAAAAAAATTCAAAAAAATATATATAAAAAAAACATAAAAATTCCTTCCCGGAAATAAGACGATGCCTTTCGAAAATATATTTAGGTTACAATGCATCTGGTACTGTTTCCAATTCTCGCATCGTATCCTCCTTCTGTATGCTCCGACCTAACTTCCTTCTCCTTACGTATATGTAATACAGCGAGGTCAAGTATTTCCTCCATGGATGTACATGTTTGTGACGTTGATTTAGAAAAATCATTTGACAAATTAAGACATGAAGAATGAGTCCAAATTCTAAAGAAAAAACATTGACAAAAGGGACTTACGAATAATATCACACCTTTACTGGAATCAAAGAGCGCAAAGTGTAATAGATAACGAACCCAGTTCAGAAATTGAAATCAGAAGAGGTGTTAGACAGAGATGTGTCATGTCTCCATTACTGTTTAATGTATGTAGTGAAGACATTTATTTGGATAAGCATTAGTATCTCAAAGTGAAGGAATAATAATTAATGGAAGATCTATTTACAACATAAGATATGCAAATGACACCGTGAACATTGACCTGATGAACAGCTCCAATTACTAGTAAATAAAACAAACAGTTTCTGTGAGGAATATGGACTAAAAATGAATATAAAAAAGACCAAATACATGATAATAACTAAGAAAACAAACATGCAAACAAACATATATTTGTGAAATGGAGCGATAGAAAGGGTTGATAAATACAAATACCTAAGAAACTGGATTTCAGACAATAATGATAAAAAACCAGAAATAAGCGCCAATATAGAAATAGCAAGAAATGCGTTTGTAAAAATGAAAACAATTCTCGGCAACAAAGTCCTTAGATTAGAACTGAGAGTAAGAAATTTGAGATGCTTCTTGTTCTTGACACTGCAATATGGATTTGAAATTTGGACATTGAAGCAATAACACATACAGTAGAGCGTCGATTATCCGAACTAATTGGGGGACATAGGTGTTCGGAAAACCGATTTGTTCGGGTAATCGAACTACAATATATTGATACATATTTATAGTCATACATATTTATCCACAAGTGAATAAAAGCCATATTTATATACCTACATATTTATTTATATCTTGATAATGACAACTAGCAACTAAACAAAAAAGTGCAGTCTTTGCAACAACATAATTATTTTTGGATACAATATTGAAGAAAATTGGAGATATTTTAAGCGTCAATTACTAACGCTTGCTCAGTATTCGAGTGCGGGACGCGGGAGTCGATAGTTCGAATAAGCGGTCGTTCGGTTGATCGACGTTCGGATAATCGACGCTCTACTGTATATCAGCTACAGTCATTTGAAATGTCGATGGCCTAGAAGCAATACCTCGTAAGTACTAAAAATTCAAAAATCACGCTTTTGGCGCCGCAGAACTGATTTAAACCTTTTCTACCAATCACCAAAAGTATAAAGGCGCAAAGCAATGAATTTCGTACTTTTCATCATGTGCCAATACCTCGCCTAAATATTTTTGCACGCAATACCTCGTATGTGTTTATTTTTCTATGGTAGTTAATGTCGATTATAACGTATAAGTTTGTTTTGCAACTTTATATTATAAAGTTTATATCCCTTAAAATGAAAATATCCACCAATACCCTACACCTTGTCCAGGTATACGCTCCTACAACAGCTGCACAAGAAGAAGACATCAACAGGTTCTATGGTTGTTTAGAAGAAACTGCTCGCGCTATTCCGAATCGTGAACTCGTCATAATTTTAGGAGATTTTAACGCCAAAGTGGGGTCATCTTATGAAAATATTGAAGGAGTGCTGGGCAAAAATGGACTGGGACAGAGAAATGAATGGTGACCGTCTAGTGGAGTTCTGTATAGAACAACATCTTACAATTACAAACACGTTATATCAACATCATCCACGGAGATTATACACATGGCGCAGCCCAGATGGACGAACAAGGAATCAAATAGACAGCATCCGAATAAGATCAAGATGGAAGTCGTCGTCCATCAACTGTAAAACATATCCTGGCGCAGACTGTGGAAGCGATCATCAACTCCTGGTATTGAACGTTCGACTTCGTTTTAAAGTCCCCAAAAGAAGACCCCAGAGAAAAGTCATGTTTCTAAGTATATCAAAAATCAATGACTTCCAACAAAACCTAGAAGATGCTCTTTCTTTAGACCAAGTAGATAGTGACCCTGAGAGCACTTGGATCTATCTCAAAGATAAGGTTATCGAAAAAGACTGTGAGGCAGCGGTTTCCACTGGCCGTAAGCCATGGATATCCGATAATACGTGGACTGTGATTCAACGCAGAAAAGAACATAAAACTAGATACGGAACAAACGATGAATACAGAGCGTTATCGAGAGAAATCAGAAAACAGTGCCGCAAAGATAAAGCTGATTACATCTCCAAATATGCAGAGAGATAGAGAAACATGGCTGTCGAAATGAACCGAGGGACTTATTCCAGAAGATCAAACTCCTTACCAGAGAATTTAAACCCCAAACGTGGTCTGTAATAGATAAGGAAGGTAATTTAAAGATCGATACTGATGAAATATTGGAAACATGGCGAAACTACTGTGGCGAGCTATATAAAAATAACGAGGTATCAGCAGAAAATCAGTGGCCTTCTGACTACCCTAGAGAACCTACTGTCTTACTCGCTGAAGTCAAAGATGCACTTAAATCACTAAAGGGAAATAAATCCCCAGGCATTGATTCAATACCATGTGAAATACTACAGTTACGAGGTGACAAAGGATTACATATCATCCATTCTATCTGTGTCGCTGTTTAGAATTCAGGAAAATGGCCATCTGATTGGTGTACCTCAATTTATATCCCACTACACAAAAAAGGAACTACTACCAGATGTGAAAACTACCGCACACTGTCACTAATAACAGATGCTAGTAAAATCTTGTTGCATATCATCAAAAACAGATTAAAAACCTATCTACATTACCAAATACCTCAGCAACAAGCGGGGTTTGTAAAGGGTAAAGGTACAAGGGAACAAATCCTGAACCTGAGACAACTCATTGAAAAGTCTAGAGAATTTCAAGTACCTATGATTATATGCTTCGTTGACTACCAAAAGGCATTTGATTGTGTAAGCTGGATAAATCTGTGGTCAATTTTAATAGAAATGGGCGCACCAATGCACCTGGTGACACTTATTAAAAATCTGTACCAGTCTAATATAGCGACAGTACGACTAGATCAGAAGTTCTCAAACCAATTCAAGACCGAGAGAGGTGTTAGATAAGGATGCGTGTTGTGGGATGACTTATTTAACATTTATGGTGAACATGTCATGAGGATGGTTTTAGAAGGATGGGCCGGTGGAGTAACAGTAGCTGGTAAGAAAATCTCCAATTTAAGATTTGCTGATGATACTACACTTATAGCAGCAAATGAGCAAGAAATGTTTGATCTTCTGCGAAGAGTTGAGTACGAAAGCAATAGAGTTGGTCTGAAAATCAATAAAGCTAAGACAAAAATAATGGTGGTCGACAGATTTGACACATTCAACTGACTAACATATTACAGGAATACCAGATAGTAAACACATTTGTCTATCTCGGGTCTAGTATAATTAACGATGGTAACTGTGAAGCAAAAGTTTGGAGACGTATTGGTATGGCAAAAAATGCGATGAGTGGCCTAACTAAAGTTTGGAAAGACAGATCTATCTCTCAAAATATCAAGATGAGACTGGTGAATGCCCTTGTATTCACAATATTTCTATACGGAGCAGAGACTTGGACTCTTCGCGCATGCGAGCGCCAAAAAATTGATGCCTTTGAAATGTGGTGCTGGAGAAGAATGCTGCGCATACCTTGGACAGCTCATAGGACAAACGTTTACATTCTAAACCAACTCGATATTAAAAAAAGGCTGTCCACAATATGTCTGAAACGAATTCTGCAATTCTTTGGTCACGTAGTTCGCAGAGGTGACGACAGTTTGGAGAGATTAATTGTTTCTGGAAACGTTCCGGGGAGAAGATCAAGAGGACGATCACCAACTAGATGGTCTGACCAAATAAAGCATTCAGCTGGAAACTCATTCTGCGAAGCTCTTAGAGCAGCTGAAGATAGAGATCAATGGAGAAACATTGTTAGGAATATTGGAAGAAATCACGATCCTCAGTAATGGGGAAACGACAGGAGAGCGAGAGAGAGATTATAAAGTTTACCAGTCTGGTAATTGGTAGAAAAGGTGTATGTCAGTATTGCGGCGCCAAAAGCGTGATTTTTGGTACTTACGAGGTATTTCTTCTAGGCCATCGATAAAAGGTTTTTGCTAAAAACCACTAGAATAGCATGGACACGGAAGAAAACGAACACGGAAGTATTGCGGAGAAATGGACAAAAAATACGAAATAATAAACACAATAAAAATAAGATATGTAGTTACAATATCTGGGACACTTAATGAGAGGACAGCGATATCAAATGCTAAGACAACTCTTCAGAGCAGCCGTAGATAGAGTAAAGATAGTGATGATGATATCTAACCTTTAATTGGAAGACGTCACTTAAAGAAGAAGGCAGTCGACACCACTCATTTTATAATCACGTCAGCTTCTCTTTTGTGGTCGTTTGCTGGTATTTAGATCACCTTCTACTATTAAGACTACTAGCGGTCCATATCTAATCATAGGTTTGACTACAGTCATAATAATATAAAGCAAGTAATATCTGTTTGTGTTTCATACCCATATGAGATACTTATACTAGATAATACAAATCTGTGAAAAGAATCCCTGGTAATATCAGTTGAAATAGAGAAATACAAGAAATAGCTAGTAAATGTTCTTAATTGTTCACATTTCCACTTAAGTGTTTATAATCAGGTAATAAATTGTAAAGTAGCCGAAGCAATTATAGTGTTCCACATTAACCTATAGATTTTACATCAATCACTCTCAGTGGGAACCACAAATAAACATCACATTATCAACGGCCGCGGTGGTGAAAAAAATAATAATTAAGATTCTTTCCAATGATAAGGTGGAGTATCGATTTCGATATAATAAATTATTTTATTATGAGATGATGCACAGCCTGTCGTCTTATTTATCTTTCTTGATGATTGTTCAGATATTAGTCCGTGGGCTTTTGGGATAGGATAGGGATGCACATGCACAATGCACAGTTCTTCGCAATCTAAGGACAACTTGTGTGTTAAAATGTGGTACAATGGGAGGGTTTGAAATATTGTGAGAAAATTTCTCCCTACCGACTGTATATTTTTAATAATTGAAATTAAAAAAAATAGAATGCATACGTAATTGTAATACACATACAGTAGAACCCCGCAAATTCGAACTAATTGGGGGGACAGCCTGTTCGGATTCCGAGAAGTTCGGATTATCCGAAAGTTAGCCTAACTAATAATTCAAAGCTTTCGTTGTCGTTGATTTTGAGTCGCAAAATATTCTTGAGTTCTTGCAAGAGTGTGGACAATATTTTTGGACTTAAGTTGACTGCAAGAGGACCGACGTAAGTTTATATTTTTTAACCTTTATAAGCAGTACGTATAAATTACGTATTTATTTTAAAGAAATTTTAAATGTCAAAGTCCTAATAATCCTACATTGTTCAATTTTCTTGTTTTACTCTGTATAATAAACATGGTATTAAGTTTTTGTCGTGAATTTTTAAATTTTTTTCACTTTTTGTTGGTTCGGATTTGCCGAACGTTCGGATTAGCGGGGTTCGGATTTGCGGGGTTCTACTTTAATTTTAAGAATGATTTAACAATACAGAGATATTGTTTTAAAATATATTTCCATATACAACATACAGTATGTTTAGTTTTAAATTAGATATACGGCCTATAAATGGCAACACTGCGTGCCGTCAAGTACCCGACGGTTCTCGCTTCCCACGCCAATGCACCTGATTCTCGCCGATTCTGACTCTATCGCTCCCTTTTCCGCCGTCATTCGGCGATTAAACAACGATAGTGGAATAAGCCATGTTCTTGAACTCAGAACTAAAAGTACGTCAAGTTAAATTGTATTTTCATTTAATCCTTGCAAACGGTATGGAGACGTGGAATATGAATAGGTACTGCTGCAACAAAATAGAACCATTCGAACTAAGGAATTATACTTTGGACTGGTAAAATAATAAATGCGGAGGAACTTAGGATAATTAGAAAACAAAATTAATTACTGTTGACTATTAAAACTTCTAACTATTAAAACTATTAAAACTTGACAATATTTCGGACATGTTATGCAAAGAGATAATATACTTATTTCTATATTAAAATGTCCGTATTATAGCGTCCTGGGCCTTGTTTTCAGTCTCCATTGCATATCCATCCAGCATATATGTTTTTCCAATAGTAAAATCCAGTTAATCCAATATTAGTAGTAGGCGATGGTCTGTCATTCTCTTACATGTATGTACCAAATAAGCTGTTATATAAACGAATCATAAACTAGGGAAAAAATGTAGGAAGAAATATATGGAGAAGAAGTCTTTGCTGCAAAGATAAAGAGGGAGTTTTTGTTTAACTCAAATAAACTCTTACGGGCAGTTATACCTAAGATGCAGATAGCAATGATGATAGCCAAACTTCGAGATGGAGACAATTCGAACGAAGAACAATAAAGATACTCTTCTTCGTTTTTTCCATTTCGAAGAAAGTTAAGGCTTTTAAAAGAGCTATGGTGTCGCCTGCATAATCCATAGGATCAAAAATTTTTTTTCGTATTTATTGTTACGATCCAATGTAGTGTTACTATAACTGGAAGAAAAGTGTAATTTGAAAAGAATTAGCTATTATTTAAGGTCCTTGTATGATGAACTAGTCTTATTAACCTGTCCTATCAAGTCCCCTTGACGTTGGCAATTAACACGGCGAAACTGTCTGTCTCGAGCTATTCTAAATAGTTGTTCTGATTTCTTTATTCCTGTCCACTCCCTGATACTCTTCAACCAAGAGACCTGATTTCTACCAATTTCTCTGCGTCCTTCGATTTTACCCATCATAATAAGTTGAAGAATATTTTATCGGTCTCCCCTTACTACGTGTCCAAAATAGGCCATCTATCGATATTTGATGTTATCAAGCAGCTCGCGGGCAGCGTTTGCTCCGTTAAGGAATGCCACATTTGTCAGCATAGCCGTCCATAGTATTTTCAGTGTACGTCTGTGCAGCCACATTTCAAAGGCCTCCAAACGATTAATGGTGGATATTTTTAATGGCCGTGCTTCGACACCACACAAGAGGACTGACCAAATGTAACATTCAAGTTATCATTAGAGAAGAATGACCTCATTTTTAAAAATGTCTTGCGGGCTATCTCGATTCTACATTTCATCTCTTTATCTGGATCTAATTGTTCAGTAATATGGCAACCAAGATATTTAAAACTGGGTACTCGTTGAATTATATGACCATCAACATACAACCGTCAATCTTGATGGGCCAAACGGCTAAATACAATTTTGTTTTTGAACAGTTTATGTTTAGGCCAAGCTCTCTTCCCACTGTGTCAATGGCATTTAAAAGGCATTGTAATTAATTCATACATCACTTAAAAAACTGTATAGTCTGCATATCTGATGGTATTTATCAAAATTCCATTAACTATCACACCCCATTCCAAAGTATGCAGCGCTTCTTTAAATATTCTATCTGAATATAAATTGAATAACAGTGGTGACAGTATACAACCCTGTCTGACACCTTTTATATTTTAAATATTTCTGTTGATTTTCCATTTATGCAAGCTATCGCTATTTGACGCCCCTATAATGTATCTATGAATCGTACATCTTGACTATCAACTCCTTTATCCTTTAATATTTTAATTAATTTGTCAAGCTGTACTCCATCAAAGGCCTTTTTATAGTCATTAAACACAATAAAGACGTATTTCCATTGATCTCGGCATTTCTGCAATAACACATTTAGTGCAAAGCGTGCGACCCGGGTTCCCAGTCCATTTCTGAAGCTAAATTGCGTTTCATCCTGGTCTTCACATTCATCTCTGATTCTACTGTGTATCATACGTAGAAATATTTTCAAAATGCGGCTCATAAGGATTATCATTGTATAATCGCTACAGTTTTTCGGACGTTATTTTTTTGGTAGGGTTATGAATTCCGATTTTAAGCAATCTTCAGGGATATTACCAGTCGATGAACTTGTACCCAATCTAATTAATTGCCCCATTACTCTTCACAATCTATTTTGCCTTTAACTAAACACTGAAATATTTCAACACCTGGCATCCAAAATATTTTGTAGCGTACTTGTGAAAAATATAAGAAGCCCAACACCACAGGGGCGATACAATTTTCTAGGATCTATCCGATATCGATGCCTACGGCTGTTATAAAAAAATCTGAAAAACTAACACGGGCCCATTAAAGAGGCGTAACAGAAACAATATAAAAAATTGCTTGTTTGTTGATGGTTCATCAAAAAAGCTATTATTTACACATAACTTTTTAACAAATTACGCGTTCGGTATGTTCTCGCCTCTTGGGCTTAACTTGTCCGTAATTACAAATTATAGACGAATTTATATCTACAAATGACTGAGCCGCTCGGTAGCTCCATCGCATAATAACTAATTAAAATATCTATCATCTCCGATAGATTTTTGATTATAGTCGGTGGGCTAAATGCTGATGATTCGATAAAGTTGTATTTTTGTTAACCGATTTTTGTTTAATAAAATGTCGAATGAGGCTCGTTACCAATGGTGGATGATAAAGAATGAATTATACAGGTAAAAATAACAGAAAAAATTTGGTGAACTATGAAAGGAAGAATTAAGACAATTTTGAGAAACATTAAGAAATGTTCTAAGATATATTAGAAATAAAGAGATTTATTCGTAACTAAGCAATATTTAAAAAAAAAATACAAAGTGGATTTAGGGCAGGTAGATCATGCACAGATAACATATTCTGCATAAGACAACTGCTAGAAAAACGTTCTGCTAGAAATCTAGAAACTCACATGGTATTTGTAGAATTAAAAAAAGCATACGATACCGTTCCCAGAGAAAAAATGTTTGAGGTATTACAACAAACCACTTTAAATAGAAAATACATCCTGACAATAAAAGACCTCTATGCTAATACAACAACAGCAATTAAAATTGGAACGAAACTTTTAAACACTTTTGAAACTTCGAAAGGCCTTTTGCAGGGATGCTGTCTGTCGCCCACTTTATTTAAAATTCACCTTACACATGTGTTAAAATATTGGACTAGGAACTGCCAAACAATGGGGATATACTGTGGGATATTCTTATTTGTATACGTTGCTATTTGCTGACGACCAAGTTGTGATTGCTGCTGATAAAGATGACGCCAGTTACATGATTAGAAAATTGATTAGAAAATTGAAAGAGGAGTACCGAAAATGAGGTTTGGAAATGAGCAAGGAGAAAACTGAATACCTTGTAGTCGGAGGTGATACTGAAGATTTAGAATTAGAAGGGGAATACATAAAAGGATGTGATGAATTTAAATACCTAGGTTCTATTTTTGACAAAATCTCCACATGCGATTAAAATATAGAATATCGAATAAGCCAAGGAAGAAAAGCTATAAAACAGCTCAAACAGCTGAATGGCATTTGGTGGAGTACAGGACTGCAAAATCAGACAAAGAAAAAAATCTACCAAACTATCCTGTAAGGAATTGTCCTGTACAACTCGGAAGTGTGGGAAGTAAAAAACCGACAATATAAAACACTTCAAGCTTTAGAAATGGACGCGCTTAGAAGAAGCTGCAGAATGTCTGAACTGCAACATATCCCAAACGAAGAAATAAAAGAAAGAATGGAACTAGAAAAGGATATTATAGACAGAATAGAACAAAAAAATTAATATGGTACGGGCATGTCCAGAGAATGGGACCAACAAGATGGCCCAAGAAAATTATCCAGTATGCACCACCCGAGAGAAGAAAAAGAGGCAGACCGAAGAGAACATGGATACAAGATGTAGAGAAAGCAATGAACAGTAGACAACTCAACGAGGAAGATATTCGTGACCGAAAAGCATGGCGAATAGGATGCGGGAAACGGCGGATGCTGTAGAACACCCGATATATAAAGAAATTATAGGCATAAACAAATTAACATTACATAACACAGTTTCCCACCTTTAGACGTCTGTGACGGGAGTATTTTATAAAATTTTCCTGATACAATGACAGTTGTCATATTCCTTCGATACGTCTAAAGGTAGGAAACTATGTAATATAATGTTAATTTATACGTTTATATCGGTTATTTCCAACTATACTAGTTTCATCTCTCTTTACATCGCAATATATTATGTTTTCTATCTTTTGCGTTATTCTGCCTGTTATTAGCATGCTCATCACTGTATAATATGTCGCTAATAACCTCAGACGTTGATGCGACTATTTCTGTAAAATCATGAAAAAAGAATATTATTTACATTAATGTTTCTTATCACGACAACAAAATCATCTTTCTCACAAATTATGTAAATGCAGTAATACTAAAAATAGTTTATAAGTTATAAAGTGTGAAGTTTTAGTGCGTGACAAGCACACATCAATTTTTTTTAACATAATCTTTTCGTGTAGTAGATAAACACACACAAGAGGCAGGCTAATTTTTCATAACTTTTGAGATTAATATGGACTTAATTGTACAGCTTTTTCTAACGAGTAGGAAGGTGTCATCAAGAAGTAGTAGATTAGTTTTAGGTGACCTATCATTATTTCTCAAAGGTTTAGAAGTGACTTTGGAATACTGATTTATCTTTTGACATAATATTTCGAAATAGATATTCTTACAGTTCTTGTAATTCTTGTCATTTATATTTTTCATATTTTTGTCAATATTTTACAGAAAATGAAAAATATGAAGGTATTAAAATGATGAAGATAAGCTTGAGACTATAACATTAGTAGTAGTCTAGGCGCCAGAGGGGTCAGCGTGTCCTTTTCAATTCTGATGGACAAACTCAACGGTTTCTCATGGATTTTTGGCTGCTGATTACGAATTTCGCGGGTGGATTTCAATCCGAGTGGTCGAAAAATTGTCATAAACAATTTAATTGTTAAACTAAAAGAGATAGAAAAAAAGTTTCAATTAAAATTTTTTCCTTAATAAAAAACGTAGAAAAAAACATTAACAAACTTAAATCCAACAATTATAACTCAAGATATTGTAAAATTAGTGCACAATACAAATTGCAAATTGCGAAATAAGTATTTTTCGAAGCTTTATCGATCGCAACTCAGCTTCTACGAATTTAAATGGGCCTTAGAAAATCTCATTTTAAAGCTTAATTAATAGGCTTCCAAATAAAGTTTGTTAAATTACTCTAACTTTATTTGTTTTAAAGTTATACCCGTTTGAAATTATTATTTTCTTAAAAAAATTATACATTAATTTGTTTATAAGGGTTTTAAACAAATTTAAGCTATAACCAATAACACTTTAATTAATAATAATGATAGAAGGACTCAAAAGCAATAATTTGAGCTTACGAAAATGTTTGTAAGAGTATTTTTGGCCAAGATATCGATATTTTAATGGCAAGCTATGAGGCGCAAGATCGGCTCACAGTCAAGTAAGTGACGAAATTCGTAGCCAAAATACCGATATCTTGGCCAAAAATAAACATTTTTATAAGCTCAAATTGGTCCTTTTGAGTTCTTCTATCATTATCGTTAAATAAAATATAAATGTAAAAGCTCAAATTTGCTGGAAACCCTTGTAAACAAATTACTGTATATTTTTTTTAAGAAAATTATAATTTCAAACGGGTATAACTTTAAAACAAATGAAGATAAAATAATTTAACAAACTTTGTTTGGAAGCCTATTAATTAAGCTTTAAAATGAGGTCTTCTAAGGCTCATTTGCATTCGTAGAAGCCGAGTTACGATCGATAAAGCTTGCTTCGAAAAATACTTATATTTGCCATTTGTATTGTGCACTAATTTTACAATATCTTGAGTTCTAATTATTGAATTTAAATTTAGTAAACTTTTTTCCTTCGTTTTTTATTAAGGAAAAAATTTTATTTGAAACATTTTTTCTTATTTCTTTTAGTTTATGAGCCAGAGTCTTATAAAAAACTAAATTGTTTATAACAATTTTTGACCACTCGTAATCATCAGCCAAAAATCCATAAGAAACCGTTAAGTTTGTCCATCAGAATTGAAAAGGACACGGTGACCTCTATTTGGCGTCTAGACTATAGTAGAAATGTTATGAAACAGAACGTTTTTGGAATATTAATTCCATCATCAGTATTTAATTCTAGTAATGTACATGCCTTAGCCACCAAAATGTTGCCAATTAGAGACCAGTATGTGAGGTTCTGCCATCTGGACGTTGCAAACCACGGGGGAAGAGTCCTGTGCTGCCCTAGGTTAAATCCAGGAATATTTTATACATCACATCTGTTAAATAACAATATGTAACAAATTTTAAATCCTTACAACATTTAAAGGATTTTTACCCAAACATTTTGGTGGTTCAGGCGTGTATATTACTAGAATTCAACACTGATGATGGCATTAGTATTGCGAAAATGTTCTGTTCTGTGATGAAATCATTTTTCGGGATTTTTTTTTAATACACCTTTTACAGAGGAATTTCCTGTTTATTGTATACAAATCTGGTGAGATACCTACAGAATGACTACTATAGTCTGGGCTGATTATCGGAGAATAGGCCATTTTTAAGAAGAAAGTTATTTACCAGCAATTTTATTGCTGGAATCGAATTATGAGATCCTATATATTAATAATATAGGTATGCAAAGTCCTCAGATAGTGTGTTACTTTTTTTATAAACAAAATGGCGCCCGAAAATCGTGTTTTTTTCAATTATTGCTCTGTAACTCCAAAGATTTTAAATTTACAACAAAAACACCCAAATAAAAATTCACCGTGATTAAATTCTGCATAGAGACGTGTTTTTACAGATCTGCTCCGACGAAAATTTTCTTCGGAAAATGCGGGTCTTCCCAACAAAATCTTTAATTTTCAAATAAAGTTTTAGATAAGTAATTATCTACCAATAATTAAATAATTTGGTGACTTAAAACCCTTCTTGGTTTAGTTAGACTGTAGTTCCAGAAGCTGGTGAAAAGTAAACGAATATTTTAGCAACAATTCAATTGTTAATTAATAATTTGCGGTCGCAATAATAACCAAAATAATTATGATACACTGATCAAACTTTGAAATCTTATAAAGATGAAATGCCTATTTAATATTTTGTCGACAAAATATAAATTTTTTATTTTTGTGCATAATCTTTAAATGTTTAAAAAAATAGTTATAAACAAATTAACGTTTCTCAGAAAGTTTTTAATATATTATAATTTTAAAAAATACCTAAAATGCGCATTTCAAATATCTTGAAAATTAATGCTTTAAAACTTTTTTGAAACCATTTGCGAAAAAGTTATGAAACAGCAAATTAACATACTGTTTAAAAATTTTTTTAATTCTTTCAAAGCGTAGAAGTGAGTTTAAAGTACAAGCTAATTATTTACAAAAAAATATCGATTATCAGTTTAATGGTTATATTTTAATTAAAGATTATAAATATATTTTTTTGTAATTTACACGCGCGAAAGTAGACTAATACAGTACTCTATGGGCCATTCCACGAACATACGCCTGTTTTGGATTACTTCGACAAAGAATATTTTACTGTACCACATAAGAAGTACGAAAGTAAATGGCGCTAATAATTATTCCAATAAACAACAATGTAATTTGCAATTTACTTTCGTTCTTCTTATTTTGTACAGTAAAATATTCGTTGTCGAAGTAATCCAAAACAGGCGTATGTTCGTGGAACAGGGTATAGCTAAAATTTTCACTCGGAGCGACGATCGGCCGCGCGACGTACACTTTTAATAAATAATGTATGCTGCGTGTCAGTCGCTTCGAGTGAACATTTTAGCTCCGACTCTGTATCAGGCCTACTTTTGCGCTAAAAATTACAAAAAAGTATTTTTAATCTTTGATTAAAATATAACCATTGCACTAATTTTTGACATTCCTTGTGAGTAATTAGATTGTACCATAGACTCACTTTTAAGCTTTGAAGCAAATAAAACAAATTATAAACAACGGAGAAATCGTATATTAATTTTGCTATTTCATAACTTTTTTGCAAATGGTTGGAAAATTTTTTTAAAGCATTCATTTTCAAGACATCTGAAATACGCATTTTAAGTATTTTTTAAAATTAGAATATAATAAACAATTTCTGAGAAATGTTAATTTGTTTATAACAATTTTTTTAAACATTTAAAGATTATGCAAAAAATAAAAAAATTATATTTTGTCGACAAAATATTAAATAGGCATCACACCTTTATAATCTTTCTAAGTTTGATCAATGTCTCATGATTACTTTGGTTGTTATTGCGACTGTAAATTGTTAATTAACAATTGAATTGTTGCTAAAATATTCGTTTCATTTTCACTGACTTCTGAATTTATAATCTCTACCAAGAAAGCTTTTATTTCACCAAGCTATATAATTATTTATAAATAATTACTGGCCCAAAAAATTTATTTGAAAATTCGAGATTTTGTTGGGAAAACCCACATTTTCCGAGGAAAATTTTCGTCGGAGCAAATCGTGAAAAACATGCCTCTATGTAGAATTAAATTGGGGTGAATTTTTATTTGAGTGTTTTTGGTGTAAAGTTAAAATCTTCGGAGTTATAGAGCAATAATTGAAAAAAATACGATTTGTCGGCGCCATTTTGTTTATAAAAAAAGTAGCACACTATCTGCGGACTTTGCATACCTATATTAATAATATATAGGATCTTATAATTCGATTCCAGCAATAAAACTGATGGTAAATAACCTTTCTTTGTGCTTTACTCATTAGACCAGCGTATTATAACTATTTTTTTTTCAAAATTTAAAGATTATGCAAAAAAAGAAAAATTTATATTTTGTCGATAAAATATTAAATAAGCATCTCATCTTTATAATCTTTATAAGATTGATTAATGTATCATGATTATTTTGGTTATTATTGCGATCGTAAATTGTTAATTAACAATTGAATTGTTGCTAAAATATTCGTTTAATTTTCACCGGCTTCTGGAATTACAATCTATACCAAGAAACCTTTGATGTCACTAAGTTATTTAATTATTGATTAATAATTACTTACCTAAAACTTTATTTGAAAATTAGAGTTTTTGTTAGGAAAACCCGCATTTTCCGAGGAAAATTTTCGTCGGAGCAAATTGTGAAAAATATATCTCTATGCAGAATTTAATTGCGATGAATTTTTATTTTGGTGTTTTTGTTGTAAAGTTAAAATCTTCGGAGCTATAGAGCAATAATTGAAAAAAATACGATTTGTCGGCGCCATTTTGTTTATAAAAAAAGTAGCACACTATCTGCGGACTTTGCATACCTATATTATTAATATATAGGATCTTATAATTCGATTCCAGCAATAAAATTGCTGGTAAATAACTTTTCCATGAATTTTGCTAATTAGCCCAGAGTACTATCGATCTTTGTTCTGCTACCAATAACCAAGAATCGCAAACACTGTAATGGCTATAGATAAATCAGCTTAATGTAACAATTATTTAAAACATTTTAATGGTTATAAATGCTAGAATATTCAGAAATTGTGAAGCGAATATGAGTAATACACAGTTTGACTTTCGTAATGGCTTCGGAACAGTAGAAGCTCTGTACAGTTTCACAACTCTTGTCCAAAAATGCCGAGACCAGCAAAAATATCTGTTCATCGCATTTGTAGACTGTGAGAAAGCTTTCGACAAAGTTAACCATAACATTATCATGTAATGTCTAAAGTCTAAAGCACAAAGAACTCGACGAAAATGATAACATAGATGATTAACATACATAGTGAGAAATATCTATTGGAACTAACAGGATATGGCAACATTAGATGGAAATAGTACGGATGCGGAATAGATAAGTAGAGGAGTGAGACATGGCTGTGTACTTTCACAATTTATTATTTAGTATAATATCTAAATAAATAAATAAAGCTAAATAACATTCGTTATGCCGATGATACAGTCATTATCTCTAAAAGTGGGAAAGACCTGAAGACAAACACAAAGAAAACAAAAAACAATGGTTATCCGTAAAAGGGTAAAGTCATAACATAACAAGGATCCAGATAAAAAATGAAGATATTGAACAAGTGGACAAAATGAAATAATTAAAAGTCTGGATTACTGAAGATGTAAATCCGAAATTGGAGATTCGATAAAGAATAGAGCAATCACGAGCAGCCTTTTTGAAGATGAGGTAATTTCTGAGTAACCAAAGACTCAATCTGCAAATCCAATATCGGATTTACACATGGATGGATGGTAAAATGACATATTCACTCAATTATTTTTATCGTGTCGAAACTTGGACTGATAATGTTGATTTAATGAGAAAGCTGGAAGATCTTGAGATGTGGCTTTTTAGGGAAATTTTGAAAATATCGTGGGCCGATCATATTACGAACGAAATGGTGGTGCATAGAATGGGAAAAACAGAGAACTTTTTACCACCATTAAAAGAAAAAAGACAGCATATTTCGAGCACATACTTAAAAACGATAAGTACGAGTAATTGCAACTGATTATGAAGGCTAAAATCGACGGAAAAAGGGGTCCTGATAGACAAATATCCTAACTGAAAAACATTCGCTACTGAACCGGGTTACACACTGACTTCATCTTCTTCTTCTGGTAGCACTACAACCCGGGGTGGGTCTTCTTGGCTGACTGCACAACTCGCTTCCATCTCGAACGCTTATCTCTCGACGCTTGGTCGTCCATGATAGTTGGGTCAGTAAGTAGCCCCATTGTTCTTAAATTGTTCTTAAATCTGACCATATATTGTCTCTCCATCACATTCGTGGGCGTCCTAAGGGCTTCATCCATCATTCCTCTCCATGTCAGAGTCCACGGTCTCATACCCAAACATGAGCAACGGTCTGATCACTGTTGTATATATTGTGACACACAGACGCTTTTAAGAAAAGCAAATAGACAAGGCGAAAACGGCGGGTTCGTTGGAAAATATATTCCCATGAGGTTTTTTTGCATAATTACATTTGTGAGACATCCCAGAATAAGGTTCAAGAAGTCGCCCACGTGAAAAGTGTGCAAAATTAAAAAAAAAAAATTTTTTAATCAAATTGCAAAAATCAATATTTTTGGCCCGGATAACTTTTTTAGCTTTTTTGGACCATTCTGGATAAAAAGGTTTCTTATAATTTTTCTCTTAAGTTGATCGTTTTCGAGTTATAAGCAATTTAAAATTAAAAAAAAAAACGAAAAATGGCGATTTTCAAGGCTTAATAACTCGGTTAAAAGTTATTATTATTAAAGTCGGAAAGTGACTAAATCAAAGTTTAATGCCACCCCCTACAAGATCCCGAAGACATTTTTGTCATTATTTTATTATTAAGCTGTTAGCTGTAAATGTGAGTGCAAGTAAGATGCACAATTGGACTGCCGGATTGGCATCTCTCTCGCACTCAGCATTTAGGGCCGGCTACCACGTGTATGGCGCTCAATATTATTACTTAAAAATAACAGCTTAGTAATAAAATAATGACAAAAATTTTTTCGGGATCTTGTAGGGGGGGCATTAAACTTTGATTTAGTCACTTTCTGACTTTCATAATAATAACTTTTAACCGAGTTATTAAGCCTTGAAATTAGCTATTTTTCGTTTTTTTCAATTTTAAATTGCTTATAACTCGAAAACGATCAACTTTAGAGAAAAATTATGAAAAACCTTTTTTATCCAGAATGGTCCAAAAAACCTACAAACAAGTTTTCCGGGCCAAAAATATTGATTTTTGCAATTTGATTAAAAAAAATTGTTAAAAAAAATTTGGCCCACTTTTCACGTAGGCGACTTCTTGAACCTTATTCTGGGATGTCTCACGAATGTAATTATGCCAAAAAATCTCATGGGAATATTTTTCCCAACGAACACGCCGTTTTCGCCTTGTCTAAAAAACATTGCTTCTAGTCCAGGGTAATAAGATTTTTTCCATGACACTTTAACAGCCATGGTACTGTAGCGTTTTTTGACAGGTAATACCTATATGAACAAATTGTAACTATTTCCTGGGTAGGATCTGGCGCCCATTTTTATTTATTAACGATTTAGTGTCAAAAAACTGTCTTTTTTCCTTTTTTTTTTAATCAATGGAGAACAGTGAAACTGATGCTTTTTTTAGTACAAACATCTTCAAACATGCTCTTAAAATGGCGTATTATAAAGATTGATACTAGTCATTTATTGTTAATATAATTGTGAAAAAAATGTCGAAATTGCAAAAAAAAATAATTTCGCAAAAACTATTGCAAAAGTTAGGGTACAGCTTTGAAGTTTTTGTCAGATAAGGGTTCTTTGGTGCTTAATAAGTGACAAAATTTCAAAGCGATTCATTCAATTATTTAATTTTATTGAAATTGTTTACCCAGAGAGCTTTTTTGCAATAATATAAGTCAGAAAAAATTAATGATGTTACAACCATTCTACAAATGTCAAATGAAAGAGCGTGAGCTTGGTTTTTCACTATACCTATCTGAGGCAATAACATGGGATTGTGTAATGGTCGGGTGTTACCCCTGTATAAGAGAAGTTTATACCTTTGTTGTATTTATCCCATGCCAACCCAAAATTGCCTGTTAACTAAAAAATAATAGAAGAATAAGATTGTGTAATGGTCGGCAGTTGCCCATCATGAGAGTAAAAAGTTTGTGTCTTTGTTTTATTTGTCCCATGCCAACTCAAAATTGCCAGTAAACTAAAAAAGAAGTAGAAGAATAAGATTGTGTAGTAACTGCCGACTAGTAACTACTAGTCGGCAGTTGCCTCTGAGAGAAAAAAGTTTAATGTAGTTGAAAAAAGTTTAGTTGTTGTATTTTTTCCATGCAACTCAAAATTTCTACTAAACCGAAAAAGAAAAAGAAGATTGTGTATTACATTTTTTTATCTTCGTATGTTTGTCCCACACCAACCAAAATTGCCAGTTAACTAAAGAAGAAGAAGAAGAAGAAGATGAAGCAAATTTTACAATATACCTACTAACTCCAAATTGTAAGGGAATAAGGGATATTTCCCTTATTCCGCGACGATGAGCTGGCCAAATACCCAGGTAGGTGGAGGCCAATGAACTAAAGAAGAAGAAGAAGAAGAAGAAGAAAGAGCATGAGTTCATCTTTCAAATTGGTTTAAAAAAAGTGAATAAGAAATGCATTGATTAGTAATAAATAATTATGCAAAAGTATCGCAAATTTTTCCTTACTTATGTTATTTAAAAGGTTTATAAGGAAAAATTGACGATCCTTTTGCATAATTATTTATTACTAATAAATGCATTTTTTATTCACTTTTTGAAACCAGTATGAAATTTTAGCTTCAGGGAGTCACTAGAAGGGATAGGGTAAGAAATGACTACATAAAACAAGAACTAAAAATCGAGACAATGATTTAGTATGTTGAAAAAAGACAACTAAGTTGGTGGGGGCATTTACAACGACTACAGACAGAAGTACCAGTTAATAAGATGTGGGAAACGAAGGTGCAGGGGAAAAGAAGTAGAGGAAGACCGAGAGAGACATGGAACTGTCTCTCTCGGTAATTGATAAGAAACCAATTGTGTCGCAAATTCCTCGGTAGAATGCAGTAGGATGTGGTTACCCATACTGAAAGAGGAAGTCAATAAAAAGAAAATACCACGATTAGTAAGTCAATAACATATCGAGATAGTACAAATTTTATATTTTAGTATTACTTATTGTATATCTATGTATTATTAATATTATTTATAATTTAAACATATTAAAGTCAGAATTTGGTATTAGTTGTTTGAAGGTAAATTAAATGTAAGACCAAATACTTACGATGTCGGGATAGTATCACGAGGATTTTTCCTGGTTTTCCCTCGTGATTTACTATGGAATCTCTAACGCGAGAATTTTACTGTCGTCGTTGCATTTGGTTGTCTTTTTAAAGACAGATCACATACTATGATTTTTTTGCGACGGATATTCTTGAGTTGGGATTGATTTCATGTAATCGAATGAACTATCTTTTAGTAAAGCCGTCCCAGGAACGCAACTCATAAATATTGGCGATATCATTTTAAAGTCTTCTACTTTAAAATGTATAATATACGTCTGAATTGCCAATATAAATGAGTCAGATTAAATAAATTATTAGAAGAATTTTTTTACTTAGCAACAACATTTTTGTTTATTTTAATAGTATTTTGTATTTTGACAACGAAACCCGATTTGGGCTTCGAAACGTTAATAAATTTATTTTTTAGTAAAATTGTGGCTTATTTCCCATAGAAAATACTTAATTATAAAAATGCCACCAGGAAATAGCTTCAGAACAACATTATGGAACGAAGTGATGGCAACGATTCTTGACAAAAAAAGGAATATCATGGAAGGGAACTAAGGCTATGGCACAGGATAGGAAGCAATGGAAGAGATTGCACAGAGCACAAGTCATACCTACACCCGAGAGGGTAAAAGATCTAAAGAATATATAATATATTATAATATATGAAATTTTAGCTCATGCGCTTTCATTGGACACCCGTAGAATGGTTCTAAAATCATTCGTTTCTGACTTATGTTATTGCAAAAAAAGCTTTCTGAGATAAACAATTTGAATAAAATTTAAACAATTGAATGAATCGCTTTGAAACTGTTGTCACATACCATATTAAGCACCAAAGACCCTCATTTGACAAAAAATTCAAAGCTGTACACTAATTGTTACAATAGCTATTGCGAAATAAAGTTTTTGCAATTTCGACGTTTTTTTCGCAATTGGAATAATTATATTAACAATAAATGAGCCATTTTTAAATATAATTTGAGCTTTATACTACGCCATTTTAAAGCTTTCTCCATGCTCTCGAAGATGTTTGTACTAAAAAAACCACTAATTTCACTGTTTTCCATTGATTAAAAAAAAAGGAAAAAAGGCCGTTTTTGACATTACATTGTTTATAAGTAAAAATGGCCGCCACATCCTACGCAGGAAATAGTTACAATTTGCTCTTATAGGTAGTACCTGTCGAAAAAACGCTTCAATACCCTGGCTGTTGAATTGTTACGAACAGGGTATATTTTTGCCTTATTACCCTGGCCTATTCAGGTTATCTTCCAACAGGCTGTTGAGTAACTGACCAAATTTTTGTTTTACGTTTTCTAATGATTCCGGTTCCTTCCAAGCAGGATTTGACTTTTGGGAACAGTTAACAGTCATAGGGTGCTAAATCGTGAGAATTAGGTGGGTGATCTACGACTTTGACCTGGTTTTGGCCAAATTGATGGATTCGCGTTATGAGTTTCCATGCCATTGCGATGAAGAATTTACGAGTGCTCTTTCTACATTTTGGTCCTCTTTTTGAGAATTTTTTAGACATTTCGACTAAGATAATATGATAGTCCAAAAGCATATTGTATCTTTCATCTTTCTAATCTTACAATGTTTAATGTTTCCATCCCAGATTTGATCCTAAAAGAACTCTGTCATTATCATATTATTCATCTATTCCACAAAATATGTATAATCAAACAACTGTGGAGTTTTATTTTTTTTTTCTCGATATCGATATTTTCAATAATATCGAGGAAAGCGTATCGACAATACAAGAGTATTGTATTGATTTCAGATAATGAGTATCGTATCGACATTAATATTGCTAAGGTATGTATTGTATCGGTATCGTATTGGTTTTCGATACGATATCAATGCAATATCTTAACTTTATTAACTTTATTAGAGCATATTATTCTTGTGCAAAAACTGGTATACAAAGTTTAATTAACACAAAGATGATTGTCACCATTTATTTATATTTTAGCTCATGTGGTAATTAAAAGAAAATTTCGAAACCGATTATTGTTTTCAGGCCATCCATCTTTCGTTTATTTATAATTATAGGCCAGACGTCTTCGAGACAATATGACGAATTGCCAATTTTTTTGGGCCTTTTGTTGTCTCGCCATATTTTAATTGTCGGACACACTTTGTGTGGCGATGACCAAACTTAGCTGCGAGCTAAAATCATGCCCTTATTATAAATTCAGATATTGTGATAACTACAGTGGCGTTGGGGCCGTGGTATTAAAAGGAGAAGATGCTACAGTAATTTCACGAGCGACGAAGGTAAAGATAAATGAAGTTTAAAGTTTGTACATTAAAGTTTTGAAACCATTTTTTTGTAGCATTTAAAACGAATTTAAAACGAACGCTATTTTTTGTAGCACGGTATTTTAAAAAATTGCGTGAAAAATGTATAACCAGCTTTTAATTTCAGTACTCAAATTACCTATATACAACTTAACTAACTATGATTATTGACATTTTATGGACTTTGCGGTCTTTAAACTTTTACGCTTGATGCATTAGTCATGTTGTGACTGGCAGATTGATATGTACCTAGTCCATGTCATAAAAAAACTAGTTGTTAGTGGCTTATGTTTTTTTTACGCTGATGGTTGACTTACTTGGCATCTTACTGGATCTTTTAGGAATTAGCCACGTTTTTAGTTGAAAAATCTGAGGGTGGTGTTTGTACTCTGGAAAAATCCAATTTTGACTATTTTGTGTGTTTTTGTATTATCTGTTTGCGTATTATGCATTTGTGTATTCTGTGTTCATGTACTAGGTTGTTCAATAAGTTTAACGGTTCGATAAGGGAGCTCGTTGCTACTAGCTTAATATTTTTTGTTATGTTGATACACTCTTCATATGAACGTATGTGATAGGTCTGGTTCCCGCATAAGAAAAAAAAGTTGATTAATAGCAAGCTGAAAATTTGTTATTGGCTTAACGATGTCTAGTCGGACAAACTTTGATATATGGGAACACTGGAACAGGGGAAGTTTTAATGGTGGAACAGGTTAAAAATTTGGAACGTCAGACTACGAAAACGTCAAATGTCTTTTATCGGACAGAACTTCCAATTGATTTGTTGCCCTTTCATTAAACTCTCATGAAAAATCAGACTGGGGTTTATCACCAACTGGGCAGTTTAATGAGTGGAACACGAAGAACATGTCAAAAGAGAGGAATCATATTGGTTAGTAATAGCAGTCTGATTTTTGCATGAGAGTTTAATAGAAGGGTAACAAATCAATTGGAAGTTCTGTCCGACAAAATACATCTGACGTTTTCGTAGTCTGATGTTCCAAATTTTTAACCTGTTCCACAACTAAAACTTCCCCTGTTCCAGTGTTCCCATATATCAAAGTTTGTCCGACCAGACACCCTTAAGCTATTAACAAATTTTCAGCTTGCTATTAATCAACTTCTTTTTTGGTACGCGGGATCCAGCCCTATGAAATTTTATTTCAATTTGTAAATTCATTATTTTTTAGAAGCTATTTAGTATGGATATGTCACAGTGTTTTTTTATTTTTGGAAGGTTTAAAAGCAAAGGGAATTTATGAGCGGATGTTGAAAGTGTATAAGGACTCTTCGCCTTCACTTATTACAGTAGAAAGATAATTTGCTCAATTTAACCGTGGTCGTTCAAGCCTTGAAGGCGATCCACGTCAAGGACGCTCAAAACCAGCAACAACACCAGAAATCGTAGGAAAAGCACAGAATATGGTATCAGAAACTCGTCTAGAAACTGAAATTGTTTTAGTAGAATTCCTAGGCATCTCATTGGGCAGTGCAAGCAATATTTTGGCCGGAGTATTGGGTTTCAAAAAGCTGTGGTCACAATGGGTGCCGCATTTACTGACAACGGAACACAAACACATTCGAATACGACTTTCTCAGCAATATTTAGGGCGTTTTTGAAAGGATTAAGTAGATTTGGTGCATCGATTCATCACAGTGGATCAGACATGGTCTATCACCATGATCCTGAATCAAAAAGAGTGGTAGAATCTGGTTTTTTGGCTCCAAAACGAGTTTGTGTCCAAAAATCGGCCAAGAAGATTTTAGCATCAGGCTTTTGGGATATGAGAGGAATTTTTTTGTGGATTACTTGCAAGCTGATAAAACAGTAAATTCTGGATATTACTGTAACCTTTTAGACCAGCTGAAGAAAAAAAATCGTGAGAAAAAATCCGGTGTGCAAAAAAAAAATCCTCTTTCATTAGGACCATGCACCTTGTCATATGGGCATTTTACCAATGGCTAAAATCCATGAATTAAAGTTTGAATTGTTGGGGCATCCACGGTATTAATCAGATTTGGTTTCTAGCGACCTCCATTTCTTTCATTATCTAAAAAAGTTATGCGGAGAAAGCGGTTTTCATCAAATAATGAGTATATAACAGCTGTGGAAACATATTTTGGAGCCCTTCCTGATTCTCTATTCAGGAATGGAATTTATAAATTGAAATATCGCTGGAACAAGTGTATTGATATTCAGGGAGACCATACTGAATAATAAAGTAGATTTCAAATCACAAAAATTTTGGTTTTCTTATCGAACCGCAAAACTTATTGAACAACCTAGTATTATATGATTTTACTATTTTATTTGGGAAAGTCATTTAAGTTTGAAATTGAATTTATTTGACGATTATTTTTATTTTATTTAGGTGAAACATCAAGACCATTAAACGTTAGAATAAGTGAACATCAGTCTTATATTAAAAATAGAGAATTTGATAGATCTCAAATATGTAAGCACGCATGGGACAATGAACATGAACATAGAGTACAGTATAAAGCTTCAAGTATAGTCCTGAAAGAAACATATGGTAAAAGGAGAAGAATCAAAGAAGCGGCTCTAATGATGTTAAATGAAACCAATAATGTCGCAAATTCCTCGGCAGAATGCAGTAGGATGTGGTTACTCATGTTTAAAGAAGAAATTAGCAGAAAGAAAATACGACAATTAGAAAGTCAATGACTTATCGAGCACACATAATTTATATTTTAATATAAAAAACATATAAAATTAGAGTTTGGTGTTAATTTTGAGAGTTAACTGAATAAGAGACCAAAATACTTACCATGTCGTAATAGTATCAGGAGGTTTTTTCCTGGTTTTTTCCTCGTGATTTACTATGAAATCACTAACTCAAGAATTTTACTGTCATTATTGCATGTGGTTGTTTTTTAAGGCAAATCACTTGCTATAAATTTTCTGACGGATATTCTTAATCTCTGAATTGTCAATATGAATGAGCTCACCAGAAAAATTGTGGCACACCGCAGAGCATTTGGACCTGCTTTCTGCAACCACACCTACTTTCACAGTTTCCCTTGCATTTGCAGAAAATTAATTTCAGGAGTTTGAGGGTGATGGAGTTTTGGAAGTATGGAATTGTATCTTCAGGATCACAGTGTTGCCCCGAGCCACGACTGAACCGGGTGATAAATTTGGAGACTGTGGAAAGGGGCTGCATTTTGTGTTGGAAGAAGCGATGATAAATCAAATCTATTTTCAGTTACTGTCTTGATGAATCGTTTGTATCTCATGCTGTCCAAGCAATCATCTTTATTGCCACCATTAAAAGGCGAAAAAATGCTGTTGTGCTAGCAAACTCAGCAAATGTTCTTGTAAAATTTTGATGAATTAAAGTTTGCCGATTTTTGTAAGCTGTTGATGTTGTGTCACATCCTGCTGAAAAAGCATGGAAAGTAAGCAAATTCTCTGCAATTATGACGCCATATACAGTGCATTCATAAAGTGTGGAAAGGGTATATTATCTCATGACTTAATTATTTTCAGAGTTAAAGCTCTGACAGGTCGATTTTTATTTTTAAATTATGATTTTTTGACGTATAGTATATAATAGTGACGTCATCGATTTGGGTGTGATGACGTCATCGATGATTTTTGTAAATGAAAATAGGGGTCGTGTGGTAGCTCATTTGAAAGGTGACTCAATTTTCTATTCAGTAATATAAACATTAACATCATTATTTATATGGGGTGGCCAAAAAATAATTTTTGAATTAAAATAATTGACGCAAAAAATAGAATGTATGTAATTTATTTAACTCAAAATACATTTTACTGATGCCATATAATATAAAAAAAATGTTTATTTTATAAATAAACATTGCTTTTCGCTTAAATTAAATTAGCCACAGACCTGCCTCTTGGCAGTTTGAATATTTTTAAGCGAAAAGCAATGCTTTTCCAATAAATATTTTTCTCTTTTTTGGCCACCCAGTATAACTAATGACGTTAATGTTTATATTACTGAATATAAAATTGAATCACATTTCAAATGAGCTACCACACGACCCCTATTCCCATTTACAAAAATCATCGATGACGTCATCACCCCCAAATCGATGACGTCACTATTATGGGATATAAGTCAAAAAATCATAATATAAAAATAAAAATCGACCTGTCAGAGCTTTAATTCTGAAAATAATTAAGTCATGAGATAATCGACCGTTTCCACACTTTATGAATGCACTGTATAAAACTTTAACGACAGTAGAATTGATCGGACTTACACCTGTTTGAAAGTTAAAAAAAACTACATTGGATTGCTTCCATCCTAATGCCGCAAAGCAAGATAAGATTTTCAATATCCTCTGCTACAGTAGTCATAAAATCGTAGGAATGGGATGCAGCAAATGCAGAACGGATAACGATTATACCTGTATCTGATTCAGCCTGGTCAACACTAAAACCCATCTGTGATAGAGCAGTTTTGAGAAGATCTATTAGGTAACATAAAATAAAAATGTACACCATTTTTATTCAGTTGCAATGCGAAGGCAAAACAATCTTATTTTTCACTTAGAACAAGGAGACCAGTCCAGCACCCTGAATCGACGATTTTCGACTCTTATTGGAGTCATCATCGGAGAGGCGTAGGCCTGCTGCTCTTGAAGTGACCAAACCATGAAACTTTATCCCCACATTGCAACTGACGTGTATGGATTAGGTGACTAGCGTCATCTGGCAATTGAAAGGTAAAGTTTTCAATCCTAATAGCAACATTGATAATATTAAAAAATATTAAAAATATTACTAAAATATTTTGAAATTGAAAAACTTATTGGTCCATTTCCCTGGTAATACCTCCAAGGCTTCTAAAATTTGCAAGCCAGATGGATGCTGCAGTGAAGACAAAGGGAGGGAATTCTAAAAAGATGGAATTCACAACTCCCGCCTGCAGCTTGGTAACACTTATTGGTTACACCTAACCTATCTATTAGGTAAGTTTATTTTGTTATTTTCATTAGGACGGTGCTGGTTGGTGCTTTTTCGTGCGACGCAAGTGTTCCCATGACTTTCGTCCAGCCATATCAGGGTTTTTGGAACAACCATCAAATATTATACTTGCAAATAGTCCATGTCATTCTTATATTATTCTCCCAAAAGTAATATGAATAAAGCTGAAGATAATTTAGTTTATCGCTAACCGTCTCTAAAGTCATTCATTATTGTACTCATTTGCCCTCATTTGCGGCAGTAAAGTAACACTCTATTGTAGTGAAAGAAAAATTTTACTTTACCTGCCACGATTATTAATCAAATTAACCGAGATTGAATGTAAAGTGGTTGGTGGCAGAAGTCGATTATTTATTTAAATGAACTTAACATTTATTCACTTTATTTATTAAAAATATTCTAAAAAATTTGCGATATTATCAATTAAATTTATGTCAAAAAGTAAAATTATGTAGTATTTTTTAACTAATATGTTGATATAATAGTTATTTATGTACCAAGTCAGTAAAGTGACTCTTTATCGAACGAGTCTGATATTATGAGCCGAGCGAGCGTAGCGAGCAAGGCAAATAACAGACGAGTTCGATAAAGAGTCTTTACTGACGTGGTGCATACAAAAATTTTATCGCCTATCATAAAAAACATTAACACTTACTTAACACTTACTTAATTATATCCTCTTAATGAAAAAAGAGTGTGTGTACTTAGTTCTTATAACAGTGTAATTATGTCAATAACCATTAATATTAAACAAAAAATTTTTCCTTACGGGGGATTCGAACCAAGTACTGACACGTCCGTAGCTAGATACACATACCGCTAGCCTACGCAACCACTTGCTAGGCACGGCCTATATTTTAGGTACAAAAAGAACAAATAGGCAAGTAAAAATTGTAAAAAAAATAATTGACATAAAATGAAAAGGCATTATACATAAATCATGGTAGATCCAAGGATATGAAAAAGAACTTTACGTACAATATAATATGTATGTAATAGTAATTTTATTTTTGTTGAATTACCTTCATCATTAAAAATAATCGTTATCAGGTGCATTTAATAAGAAATTTAGCACTTCTTCTTGCGGCAGGATTTTTGATTTTTTGGGAATGTAATTCCTTCCTTTTTGTTTCAAAAAAGCTGTAAGTTTTTTATAATTGCTTATATCTATGTCTTTATTTGTGGTCAAAGTTGCCTTTAACATTAAATAATAGGACCACATAACCGATGGAGAATATTCTTTAGGCAATTCAGAGAAATATGCTAGTAAATAGCTATTTGTATAACAAGGGAAGAAAGTGCTACTTTTCCTCCAGAGAATGAAGTTTACTTAGTAGTAATCATTCAAGGGAGGAAAAGGCACTTTACTCCCATGTTATATATATATGGTTTTTCCACCTTCCTCAAATAACCAGTCATTTTTTCATTTTTCCTTAATTTATTTATGTAACTAACCAACAAAATTTATTAGAACTAAAACTAACAAGTACGTACAATATAACTGTCAACTGTCAAATATAAGTCAAATTAATAATGTAAACATTGTTAAATCAAAATAGCAATTTACTGTTTTTCACCATTCTGCAAAATACAGAGTGTTTTATAAATAAACGTTAAAATGTATAGGAACGTACGCAATAGAAAATATATATTGTACAGGGCGTCAATAAGTTATATTTCATAAATGAAATACCATGACGACACTTTTACTTTTCCTCCCTAGGGAGGAAAAATATTTTCCTCCCTAGGGAGGAAAAGTACCCCTAAGTAACTTTGCTCCCTACAATCAGGTCCAGAAAAGTATACTTTCGGTAGAGGTAGGTGGAAAACACTTTTACTATAATTTGTAATACAATTTTTTTCACGCCATGCTTCAAATATGTCATATTGCCTATTGTATTTTTCGATGGATTTTGCTGGGAGAAGCTCTGAAACTGCCTCTAACGATTTCTTGCGTATTTCAGGTGGCGTTCATGTAATTTCTTCCATTTCCAAAGCAGCACTACTGTACTATAATTTGATATTCGTTTTAACACTTTTATTATAATAAATACAATTTTCAATTTAAATTTTTTAAATATGACAGTGATGACAGGTCGACAGGTGACTTCTGCATGCCGCTTCCGATTTTTAATCGATAGATAGTTGTCAATATTAAATAATTACTAAATCGGTAAAATTTTGATTAATTATATATGAATATAATTGCAAAATACTACAGAATTTCACTTATTGGCATAGATTTAATTAATAATAACGTAAATAATTGTGTACAATATTTTCAATAATTAAAGTAAATAAATTTTAAGTTCACTCAAATAAATAATCGATTACTGCCATCGACCACCTACATTCAATCTCGGTTAATTTGATTAATCGCGGCAGGTAAAGTAAAATTCTTCTTTCAGTACAATAAAGTGTTACTTTACTGCCGCAAATGGCGTCAAATGAGTACAATAATGAATGACTTTAGTGACGGTTGGCGATAAAAAATATTATACCTAGAAAAAATATTTTTACATATTAGAAAACTGGTATTTTACTTTACCCATTTAGTAATTATTCAATATTGCTAACTATCGATTAAAAATCGAAAGCGCAGTTCTTCAAAAAGTTATCTGTCATCACTGCCACGAAATTATTATTACGTCTAAAATTTAAAAAGTTCTTCATAAAAAATTATGATTGGCGAT